>NW_012116021.1:700470-752203 GCF_000951035.1 Colobus angolensis palliatus | reverse complement strand
GCGTGAACCCGGGAGGCGGAGCTTGCAGTGAGCGGAGATCCCGCCACTGTACTCCAGCCTGGGCGACAGAGCGAGACTCCGTCTCAAAAAAAAAAAATTATCTCCAAGATGCATCTGTTTTAGATGGGTTCATCTTTATTTATACTTTTATGTATAAGTGAATACAATGTATGAAATTTTTAATTATCTTACAAAACTATATATTCAAAATTTCAATTTATTTGTTTCAAGATATATTTAGCTTTTAAACTTTTATCTTAACAAATTTTGTTGTAAGCATTTATTTATTTATTTATTTATTATTTACTTATTTATTTATTTTGAGATGGAGTGTCACTCTGTAGCCCAGGCTGGAGTGCAGTGGCGCGATCTCAGCTCACTGCAAGCTCCACCTTCCAGGTTCACGCCATTCTCCTGCCTCAGCCTCCCGAAGCTGGGACTACAGGCGCCTGCCACGATGCCTGGCTAATTTTTGGTATTTTCAATAGAGACGGGGTTTCACCGTATTAGCCAGGATGGTCTCAATCTCCTGACCTCATGATCTGACCGCCTCGGCCTCCCAAAGTGCTGGGATTACAGGCGTGAGCCACCGTGCCCGGCCTATTTATTTTTAATTTATTGTTTTTTTGAGACGGAGTCTCACTCTGTTGCCCAGGCTGGAGTACAGTGGCACGATCTCGGCTCACTGCAACCTCCACATCCCAGGTTCAAACGATTCTCCTGCTTCAGCCACCTGAGTAGCTGGGACTACAGGTGCATACCACCATGTCTGGATAATTTTTGTATTTTTAGTAGAGATGGGATTTCACCGTATTGGCCAGGTTGGTCTCAAACTCCTGACCTCAAGTGATCCACCCGCCTTGGTCTCCCAAAGTGCTGGGATTATAGGCATGAGCTACCATACCTGGCCTGTTGTTGTAAGCATTTAAAGTTTACATTTTATAGCTATAGAATTTTCTTTTCCACAATTGTTACTTAAGTTTTCAATGTAGCATCTATTTGAGTGTTTTCTACCTATGGGCTTATTCAAGTACTTAAAAGACGCTCATCTAGAATCTCACATATAAAATGATGAAATTATGCTAAATGAATAGTTCCCAAACTAGGGTCCCTACACATCTCAGTTTTCATGAAGGTAATAAAAACAATCTGAGAGCAGATTGTGGGCCACCATGTCCGGCCAAAAGTATACGTTTGTAAACGAAAACCAAGGGCAGTACAAGGGCTAGATAGAAACCAATAAATCTACAAGTGCTGAGGGTTTCTCAGGAGCTCTCCCAGAGCACCATCTGGTGGACGTCTGGCAACTTTTACCAGTATCAATAAGGAGATGGACACAAGGTTACTCAAAAATCCCGTGGAAACACTCTAAAGTTGCTGCCATCATTAGCTGACTACACATACCTGGATGAGGTCCAAGATTCCAAGTTCACTCTCTGACGAATCCACACAAAATACAAAGTAGAGGGTAGCATAGTGTCGGTAGATCAGTTTGTAGTCAGAGCCACCAATCAAACTGCAGAAGATGGGAAACATTTAAATGCCCACAGCTTAATTAAACACATCAAAAAGGCACCTTGTGCCAGAGAATGAGAAAGGGCCCACTGGAAAGGAGAAGGCCAGATGCTAGAAGCAGGCCATTCTTACTAGGTGAATGGCAACCAAGTTTGGCAGAGGTACCTAAAGCCACCTTACCTCACCTTTTCTCCTGCCTATCCTCCAGGGGACCAATCATCTAAATGAGTGATATCAGAAGCACAGTAATTGAACTGCGCCCCCAGAAAGAATTGTGTCTCTCCCTGAGCAGATCATGGTGAGACCAGTTAAAGTTGCATCAAGTAGCCACCTGACACTTGAGTACTGCCAGAAGATGCAATAATGAAGGGCACTCACAAGTGGATATATGGGGAGAAAAATGAAGCTGACAGTTTACCTTCCACCCTCCAAGAAGTTACAGATGTTGTCATCCCGCTTAAGGACTAGATGGAAAGTCTCTCGAACAATCTGCTGTTGAATTTCTTCTGGCTATGGAACAAAAAAGATAAGTGAATCAGTGGGCAGGCCTGAAAAACTACATCCCATCCATGGGGATGGACAAGGGAAGAAGTGTTTCTAAGCTGGGAACATCTAAACATTTAGTACTTGTTTCTAGAAATGATAAAAATGATGAGAAAAAATAAGAGTGAATCTATGAAAAATGGGTGACAAGGCTCTGATACAGGAATTAAGATAGGGTATATTTACCTAAATATCTAAGTCACTAACCATTACTGTCCTATAGGTAAGCTGATATTTAAACAAGAAAAGGAACATTGATAAACTCTCATACAAAGTCAGAGAATAACTAGAAGGCCTGATTCTGAAATATCTTGTCTTCCCCTGGAAAACATCTGTGACAAGTATATCATAAATCTCAACAGGTCAAACATTTTAAGAAGGTCAAGATGTGGGCCAGGTAGAGTGGCTCACGCCTGAAATCCCAGCACTTTGGGAGGCCGAGGGGAGCGGATTACAAGGTCAGGAGTTCGAGACCAGCCTGACCAACATGGAGAAACCCCATCTCTACTAAAAATACAAAATTAGCTGGGCGTGGTGGCACATGCCTGTAATCTCAGCTACTTGGGAGGCTGAGGCGGGAGAATTGCTTGAACCCAGGAAACAGAGGTTACAGTGAGCTGAGATCATGCCACTGCACTCCAGCCTGAGCAACAGAGTGAGACTCCATCTCAAAAAAAAAAAAAAAAAAAGAAGGTCAAGAAGTAATCACGTAAATGTTTTAAAAAGTTGTATTGGCAAATACAGCTGCCATCTTTTGTACTGGTAATATAGATACTACATATAAGATGCTGTGTTACTCATCAACAAAGTATTATTGAGAAAAATAGATCACAGATTAAAATTTTGATCAGAGAGCTACAAATAAAATGTTTTATTATTATTTTTTTAGATAGAGTCTTGTTCTGTTGCCCAGGCAGTGGTGCGATTACAGCTCATTGCAACCTCCAACCCTGGGTTTAAGCGATTCTCCTGCCTCAGCCTGCCCAGTGGCTGAGATTACAGGCATGTGCCACCATGCCCCACTAATTTTTGTATTTATAGTAGAGATGGGGTTTCACCATGTTGATCAGGCTGATCTTGAACTCCTGACCTCATAGTGATCCACATGCCTTGGCCTCCCAAAGTGCTAGAGTTACAGGCATGAGCCACCATGTCTGGCCTTATTTTTTCACTTACTACGTGCATAAGAAAGCTCAACTCTGATGAAATCACTTTGATAACTCACCTTTGATTTCTAATTATGCATATGAGTTTCAGAAGAAGTATGGTTAAAAAGGGTAACGAGAGGCAGAAACTAGCAATTAAGACAGAAAATAATTTAAAGCTCTAGACCATTGCTTCTCAAATCTTAATTTGCAATGAATTAGCTGTGAATGTTGTTAAAATACAAATTCGGATTTAGTAGGTATAGGTTAAATCCTGAGATGCAAGTCTAGTAAGCACCCAGGCAATACCATTTCTGCTGGTCTGGGGACCAAACTTTGAGTAACAAAGCATAAGAAAATCTTAAATTGGACTTGCCCCAGGAGTTAGAAAATAGGTTCAAGTAATTTTAATCCCTTTTTTTCTACAGCCCTGAATTTAGCTTTGAAAGGGTTAGTTATTTAAAAGAAACAGAGAGGGGAAAAAAACAGGGAAAACGTAATTGTGGGGAAATTACTTTGACTCACATGGGTATGGAATGGCTCACAGTATTTACTGAATGAATGAAAACTTGCTAATCATTGGTCACTACAAATTTGAGTAAATCAATCACTGTTTTCCTCATTTCCATTTAAAGAACAAAGCTCACAGATGACAGGATGCTGTAAGGAACTAAGTCTATGTACTGCAAAATACGAAACATGCTAAACATCAGCACTTTTTAAAACTGAAAATACATCTTTTTAACTAAAGCCTTTTATCTGACTCTGGGGGAAGCGGCAGCAGTGGGAAATGGTATGAAATGATGAGACTACCTAATTTCTAGTTCAGTAAAAAGGTAAACTACCAATTGCTTACATGCCTCAGTGATTTTAATAACTCCTCACATCATTTTAGTACTCTGTAGTTTTCAAGGTACTTTCATCTATGAGCTCATGAGGTCTTATAAAAATTATATGATCTCCAAAGATCCATGAATGGTCAATAAGCACATGAAAAGATGCTCAACATCATTAGTCATTTTGGAAATTGAAATCAAAACCACAATGAGCCAGGTGCGGTGGCTCACACCTGTAATCCCAGCACTTTGGGAGGCCAAGACGGGCAGATTACTTGCGGTCAGCAGTTCGAGACCAGCCTGGCCAAAATAGCAAAACCCCATCTCTACTAAAAATACAAAAATTAGCCAGGCATGGTGGCGGGCACCTGTAATCCCAGCTACTCAGGAGGCCGAGGCAGGAGAATAACTTGAGCCCGGAAGGCAGAGGTTGCAGTGAGCCAAGATCATGCCACTGCAGCCTGGGAGACAGAGAGAGACTCAGTCTCGGGGTAAAAAAAAAAAAAAGCCACAATGAAATACCACTTTACACCCACTAAAATGTCTTTAATCAAAAAATAAATAAATAAATAACGAATGGCAGGGATGTGAAGAAACTGGAATCCTTATACATTGCTGATGGAAATGTAAAATGGTGCAGCCACTTGGAAAGTTTGTCAAATAGTTTGCAGTTTCTCAAAATGTTCACCATAGTTACTATATGATCCAGCAATTCTACTCCTAGGTATATAACCAAGAGAAACGAAGTCATAAGTCCACATAAAAACTTGCACAAAAATGTTCATAGCAGCATTAGTTAGAAGAGCCAAAAAGCAGAAATATCAGCTTATAAACAATCAAAATATGGCATACCCATATAATGCAATATTATTCAGCAATAAAAGAAATGAAGATCAGATACATGCTACAACATGGATGAACCTTGAAAACATTATACTACATGAAACATGGCAGACACAAAAAAACCCACTTATTTATGATTTCATTTATATGCAACGGAATAGGCAAATTCCATTTGCCACTCTGGAGTAGGCAAATTCCATCTGCCACTCTGAAGTAGGCAAATTCCATCTGCCATTCTAGAACAGGCGAATTTAGAGGGAAAGAGACTCTCTAGGGCTGGGACAGTCATGGAGAAATAGGCAATGAGTGCTAATGGGCAGAGGTTTCTTTTTGGGGTGATGAAAATTATCTAAAATTGATTGTGGTGATAGTTGTGCAGCTTCGGTGAACATGATAAAAAACACTGAAGTGTCCCCTTTAAATAGGTAAACTGGGGCCGGACACAGTGGCTCACGCTTGTAATCCCAGCACTTTGGGAGGCTGAGTCCGGTGGATTGCTTGAGCCCAGGAGTTCAAGACCAGCCTGGGCAACTTAGAAAGACCCCATCTCTATAAGTAAGTAACATAAAATAAATAAGTAAACAGTATGGCATGTTAGTTTTATCTCAATAACCCTGTTAGAAAAAAACTAGGGGGGAAATCTGTATACACACAAATGCAAATACAAATAGTTATGTTGAATACTCATATTTTTACCTCGATGTAATCTACTTAATTAAAGGTAATCTAGCTTTAAAAATCTTATGAAGGAGTAAAATTAGTTTTTCATTTCTAATTGACAAAAGACAGAATAAAAGTCTGAAAAGGGTTTATTAACTTGTCAATAGACGCAACAGTAGAAAAGGTGGAGCTGAAGCCTGAATACGTTTTCTGACTCTTCCCCCTCTTCACTTTCACCAGTACCCCAATTATGTAACATTCTGAAACCCCGCCATGAAGAAATAAAATATTGGAAGACAAGAAGCAAATATTGATGTTTATGTGTTTGCAAAGGAACGTGTTGGGAAAATTCAATTTTACGTAATCACTTATTGAGCCCTTATGCAGCAGCATTTATAATTTCTCATCATGTTTCCACTTTTAAAATGATTTTCTTCAACCCTACAGAGTGAAGGGTATCTAGTCTCTGGAAAGTCCCAGCCAACACTGAAGCAAAATAATTTCTTTTTTTTTTTTTTTTTGAGACAGAGTCTTGCTCTGTGTCGCCCGAGCCGGAGCCGGAGTGCAGTGGCCGGATCTCAGCTCACTGCAAGCTCCGCCTCCCGGGTTTACGCCATTCTCCTGCCTCAGCCTCCCGAGTAGCTGGGACTACAGGCGCCTGCCACCTCGCCCGGCTAGTTTTTTTTTTTGTATTTTTTAGTAGAAACGGGGTTTCACTATGTTAGCCAGGATGGTCTCGATCTCCTGACCTCGTGATCCGCCCATCTTGGCCTCCCAAAGTGCTGGGATTACAGGCTTGAGCCACCGCGCCCGGCCGAAGCAAAATAATTTCAAATAAAGAACTTTTCCAGACCCTTTGGCTATAACAAAAACTTTCAGAAACTTAATATTTCTTCCTCATGAAACTGTGGTCAACAACCAAAACGATAACAGAACGTGACTTCAATCATTCAAGTTCTCAACGAGGCATACTCCCCACTGTCGCTTCTATCTCGTTCCCAGAGACCCAAGGGAAAATGTCACAAAATGGCACAGAAATGCAGGGATCCAGAAAAGGGTCAGAAAGAGCGGGGGCAGTAGGGCGGGAGACAGAATGCCTGGCACCGGCCTGCGCCCAGGTTAAGTGCTTAAGAAGGGTGAGGGTCATGCACGGTGCAGGAGCCCCAGGTGACCAAGGAGCGGTGTCCCCGGGCGCCGAGAGGCCAAAGAGGAGGGAAGAGATAGTGGGCACCCTCAACGGGCGTGGTGAAGCCGGGCCGCACTCACGAAACGCTGGTAGAAGCGGACTAGCCGCGGCTTTCCATGGTTGTTGAAAACCAGAATCGCCTGAATCATCTTTGCCGGCAACGATTCTCTCAGCACCCGCTACTCCCAGAAATCGCCTCCTTCCGCCACAACACGGCCACTTCCGGTTGGTGCGCTGCTGAAAGCGGCACTCGGAAACTTGGCCCCGGCACCCAGGAGCTTTAGAACCCAAGGGTCCGTCCTCTCTGACGCCCTGGAGAAGGCGGCGGGGTCCCCTGCGGACTGCAGGTGCGGATGCCCAGGAGCGTGGTCACCTCGACCAGCGTCGGTTGGCCGGTCAGGATGCGAATCCGGATCTATGTCCCTCGCCAAGACCTACGGGTGGCCCCAGAAGCCGGAACTTGACCACCAGCCGGGTTGCCAACACGGAGAGGCGGCGCGAGCTTGCCTTTATCACCGTCCGCTCCAAAACATGTACTCCCGCCTTCCCTTTAGCGCTCGCAGAACGTTCCGCGGAGTGGAGACGCTGGTCATTCGGCCGTTCCTCGGTTAAGGAACGTTTCGTTCATTTTTATTTTTTAGTATTACAATGCTACAGGGAATTACGTGGCTGTCGCTCCGTGCAGATGGGCTGTTCCTCCATGGTAGACGGTGAATGGTAGAATTAAAGAATTTTTAGTGCATTTCCATTTAAAATCCCAAATCAATCAAGTTCTTATTTTTGTTTGTTCTTTTAATGACCCAGTGTGGGTAAAGTGGAGCACGTTCGTATACTGCAGATGGAGCAGCGGATACAGCTGCAAATCGATCCAGAGGACTGTTTGGCAATATGGATCAGAAGCCTTTAAAATATATAACAGTCCGGGCCCGGTGGCTCACGCCTGTAATCCCAGCACTTTGGGAGGCTGAGGCGGGTGGCTCACTTGAGGTCAGCAGTTCGAGACCAGCCTGGCCAACATGGTGAAACCCCGCCTCTACTAAATTACAAAAATTAGCCGGGTGTGGTGGCGCGCGCCTGTAGTCCCAGACACTTGGGACTCAGATACCCCGATACTTAGTCCCAGGACTGAGGCAGGAGAATGGCTTGAACCCAGAAGGTGGAGGTTGCAGTGAGCCGAGATTGCGCCACTGCACTTCAGCCTGGGCGACAGAGGGAGACTCCGTCTCCAAAAAAAAAACTATATATATATACATTTAACATTAGACTCAGCGTTTCCAGCTCTGGAATTTATAATAAAATGATTGTGGATGTGTGAAAAGATGTAGCCTCAGGAACATACATTTCTGCCAGAGTATCTTTAGAACAGTAAAAAAAAACAAAAAAAAAAGAAAAAATATATATCTCAGCAGTGTTATTACAAGGGAAAATGAGAAAAAAATTATTACAAAAATGAGAAATTGGTTAAGTGTATTGTTCTACATGAATATGAGAAATATTAAATAGCTAATAAAAATCATGCTGGGAAAGATTTATGATGCAGAAGTGTTCATGACATCTGTTACGCCAAAAGATTACACGAAGTATGCACAGGGACAACCCACTTTGCACAGGATTGGAGGCAAATACACCAAAATATGAATAATGTATCTGATGGAATGGCAGAGTCAGGGTGTTTGATCTGTACAGGCCCCTGGAACCACACTGCCCTGATTCAAAGCATGGTTCTGCCGACTGCCTGGGCACCCTGGGCAAGTTTCTTCATCTGTAGAAAAGGTGTAATATCGGTTTCCTAAACTGGAAAATGAGTCTACTGACTGCAGACAGTTGTTATAAACACAAAAGGAGTTATTATAATATTTGTAAGCACTTGGAACAGTGCATGGCACATAACTGAGTACCACATAAGTGATTTAAAAACATCTTTGGGTGGTAGGATTATCAAGTTTTCCTTTTATTCCTTCAAAGAAATATGTACTACTTTTGCAGCCAGAGTTTTGGGGTTTGCTTGTTTGTTTTTCAGTGATAGGGTCCTACCCAGACTGGAGTGCAGTGGCACAGTCATACCTCACTGTAACCTCAAACTGCTGGCCTCAGGCGATCCTCCAGCCTCAGCCTCCCAAACCCCCACAATGCCTGGTCCAGTTTTTTTTTTTTTTTGAGATGGAGTCTCTGTTGCCCAGGCTGGAGTGCAGTGGCACGATCTTGACTCACTGCAACCTCCGTCTCCCGGGTTCAAACAATTCTTCTACTTCAGCCTCCCCAGTAGCTGAGATTACAGGCGCATGCCACCATGCCCAGCAAATTTTTGTATTTTTAGTAGAGATGGGGTTTCACCACACTGGCCAGGCTGGTCTCAAACTCCTGACCTCAAGTGATTCACCCATCTCAGTGTCCTGAAGTGCTGGGATTACAGACGTGAGCCACTGCACCCGGCATGGCCCAGTTTTTAAATAAATAAAAACCCAAAGTCAGTTGCATTGAAACTTGACAAAAATGTTTAAAATGTTGAGGAAAAATATCAAAGAAAATTCTGAAACAGAATTATGAAGAACAACTAGCTCTGCCAACTATTAAAACCTACTTTGATGGTTCAAATTGTAATTATAGGAAGACTAACTGAAATACTATAAATAATTTAGGCACAAAATAATTTTAAGATGTGATATAGGAGTGGGAAGGAATTCAGTAAATACTGTTAGGATAAACTGGTTAGCAATTTGAAAATAAGTAGTTAAGTATAAAACCAGATAATAACCTAAACAGAAGAAAACAAAATTGAGTAATATCCAAAAATCTGCATTAGCTTAGAAGCAATACAAATCACAAAACATCAACAGATATATAAAGATTTTTTTATAAAAAGAATTATTTAATGGAAGAATCGTTAAAATATGGCAAATGGTTACATTTAAAATACAAATAACTCTGATAAACTAAAGAGGTATCATTCCCCATCTCCCCAGTAGATAAATGGACAAAAAAACTGAATAACAAAGGGAGAAATACAGCTAGGAAAAGGAAAAAACGTTTAAGCTCACTATAAGTGGTGGGAAAGGCAAATTAAAATATATTAAAATAGGCTGGGTGCGGTGGCTCACGCCTGTAATCCCAGCACTTTGGGAGGCTGAGGCGGGTGGATCACGAGGTCAGGAGATCGAGACCATCCTATCTAACACGGTGAAAACGCATCTTTACTAAAAATACAAAAAAATTAGCCAGGCATGGTGGTGGGTGCCTGTAGTCCCAGCTACTTGGGAGGCTGAGGCAGGAGAAAGGCGTGAACCTGGGAGACGGAGGTTGCAGTGAGCCGAGATCACACCACTGCACTCCAGCCTGGGCGACAGAGTGAGACTCCGGCTCAAAAAAAAAAAACTACATATGTGTGTGTGTGTGTGTATAATTTTCACCTTATCCAAAATCATTTTAAAAATGTTTTCATACCCAGTTCTGACAAACGCAGCATAAAAATGGTTCTCCCCTACATTGCTGGTGAAATTATGGTTTAGAACAACTCTTTTGGGAAGCAATTTGGCAATATAACAAGAACTTTACAAAAGATTTCTAGATTCTCAGTAATATGACTCCTGGGAATCTGCTCCTAAAGAAATAACCCAAAAATATAGTTAGAGGTGGGGTATTAAGGGAACTATATAATTTTCAACATTTTTGGAAACAATCCTGTTAGCCACACAGGGATCAATTTAAATATCCAAAAGTTGGACCATGACGGAACTATCCAGTGGTAGCAATCTTAAAAATAATGGTTGCAGGTGGGCATGGTGGCTCACGCCTGTAATCCCGGCACTTTGGGAGGCTGAGGCGGAAGGATCACTTGAGGTCAGGAGTTCAAGAAAAACCTGGCTAACATAGTGAAACCCCGTCTCTACTAAAAATACAAAAAACTAGCCGGGCGTGGTGGTGTGTGCCTGTAATCCCAGCTACTAGGGAGGCTGAGGCAGCAGAATAGCTTGAACCTGGGAGGCAGAGGTTGCAGTGAGCCAAGATCGCGCCATTGCACTCCAGCTTGGGCAACAAGAGTGAAACTCCATCTCAAAAAAAAGAAGAAAGAAAAATGGTTACAAAGACTATGTAGCAATATGGAAAGTGATTATGTAACATTAATCGAAAAAGTAATATCAAATTTTATGTATGGGCATAATGTTACAACAACTACGTACAAGTATTATAGATGTTTTGGAATTTGTCTAGCAGGTTTTCCAGTTTGTACCAGAAAACCCCTATGCAAGTTTACAAAAACCAAAACTATGTACACAAATTACATGCTGAAAAACCCAAACACTAAAAATTATGAACATGACTGAGTGAAACTGAGTTTTTTTTCCCCTTTAAATATATTTCCTAAGTGCATTACTATTTATGGAGATTAGTTTAGTCCCTCAAAAATTCTTCCTATATCATTCAGGCACAGTGGCTCATGCCTGTAATCCCAGCACTTTGGGAGGCCGAGGAGCATGGATCACCTGAGGTCAGGAGTTCAAGACCAGCCTACCCAACATGGTAAAATCCCATCTCTGCTAAAAATACAAAATTAGCTGGGTGTGGTGGCACATGCCTATAATCCCAGCTACTTGGGATTACAGTAATACTCCTGCTGAGGCAAGAGAATCTCTTGAACCCGGGAGGTGGAGGTTACAGTGAGCCGAGACTGAGTCATTGCACTCTAGCCTGGGCAACAAGAGTGAAATTCCGTCTCAAAAAAAAAAAAAAGAAATTTCCCATATGAATGAAGCTCAGAGGATTCTCTTGGTTCCGTTTGAAGATACAAAATAACTGTCAATTTCCATCATTAGGCCCATGGTGAAAGGCAAGCTGGACACTGGTGGAAGAAAAGAAATTCAGATGGATAGAGGAAAGGGACCTCCCAACAAGAAAAGAGTCCAGGCAAGGCGATGGAAGTGGGAGAGTGGCCAGCCCCTCCATGGGACCAACACAGCCCTTCCCAAACTGTTTCTCAGAGCAGCTGTCCCATGAAATGCTCCTCACAAAAACGGGTTCTATGACCAAAGAAATGTGGGAAATACTTAATCATACCCTGTCCTGAAGAGTTACAGTAAATGTTAGTATAGTAAAAGCTCTGGGAAATCCTACAGAAATGTTTGAGTTTAACATTACGTTTGTTCCAACAAATTAGACCATAGAAACACCACCGCTTTTTGTTTCTAGCCCTATTAACAACCTGTGGAATATCCCTCGAGCTGGTCTGAAGGGATCGCTGCAGAGCTCTTAAGGAGGAAGCGAGCCAAGAAAGGAGGGTTGTGACATTGTGATGAGTTCTGAGTTGTATTAAGGAATTTGAACTTTTCATCTGGGGAGTAATAGGATCCAGTCTAGCTTCTGAAAGCTACCCCTGCCAGCCACATGGGGGCCCCTGAAAGCAAGGTTTCAGCCCTGCCATATTTGCTCAGCTCCCCACAGGTGTATCTAGGAAGGCTCCTGCCCTGGCTGGGCCTGCCCTAATGCCTGAGCCAGTCCGGACCACGGCAGGAGGTGCAGCAAAATCAGGGGCTTTGGCCTCACCATCTGCCCATGCAGATGCCCATGCGGCCTCTGAGCCACAGCAGCTTCCCATCTTCTCCCTTCCTAGTCCGTTGCATCAGTTTCCCTACCTGCTGAGCCTGGGACCCTATTCTTTCTTTCTTTTTTTTCCTTTTTTGAGGCAGAGTCTCACTCTGTCGCCCAGCTCACTGCAACCTCTACCTGCTGGGTTCAGGAAATTCTCATGCCTCAGCCTCCCTAGGCACTGGAACTACAGGCACGTGCCACCATGCCCGGCTACTTTTTGTATTTTTTGGTAGAGATGGGGTTTCACTGTGTTGGTCAGGCTGCTTTCGAACACCTGACCTCAAGCCTCAGCCTTCCAAAGTGCTGAGATTACAGGCGTGAGCTACTGCACCCGGCCCTGGGGCCCTGTTCTTATCATCCGCCCACTTGGTTTTCCCATCCCTAGGGAGCTGGTTTCAGTTCTCTATACTTCTTAGCCACAGGCTGGGCTCCTCCTAAACAGCAGGTCACCCAGAACCATAACATCACTACTTGTGCACCACAGCACTGCCACTCACCCAGAATCTGGGCATCATTCTTGACCCCTTCGTCTCCCCCTAGGTCCTGTTGATTTTGCCCCCTGAATGCCCCTCAAACCATTCTCTTCTTGTCATCTCCCCTGCCACTGCTATAGCCCAAACCCTCTAGCCTCTCACCCAGGCAACTGCAGCAGTCTCCTAAAGGAGCTCCTCGCCTCCAGTTGCTCTGCAGTCAAGTGACCTTTGAAACACAGATCAGATCTCACTCTTCATGGTATCACTGGCTTCCAGGATGTTAAGGATAAAGTCCCCAAATGCGTGAGGATGCCATGCCCAATCTCCAGCTTCATTTCAAACACCAGCCCCCATTCTCTGAGCTCCAGACACAATGGCCTTTCCCTTTCTGAAGCCCCTCCAAGACACCCCGCCTTTTTTGTTGCTTTAGGGCCTCTCCTATTGACACACTGGGCCTCCTTGTTTGGAATGGTGACCTGTACATATAAGTTTGCCATACCCTTTGGGCACAGTGCTTTAGACAGCAGGATGTCTAAAGACACTGGGTGACTGTAACCCCAGTCAGTGTCCCCAGATATCCTTCTGCTCAACCACCTCCCTGGCCACCCCCATGGTTGAGGTCCCAGCATGGCCTGCCTGTGAGAAAGTCCCATACAGACACAGAACACCAGTGAAGTGGCTACCACGTCTTCTGGCCCCGTTTCCAAGACCTTTCTTAAAAGTAAGGAAGCAGGGGACAGTGGAAGGAACATAAGGTTTGCTTTTGACAGCTCTGGGTTTGAATCCTGATTCTGCTACTCATTAGCTGTGTGACTCTGGGCAGGTTGCTTAACCTCTCTGAGACCCTTTTCCTGCTCTGTACTATGAATAGTCCAGTAGTTAAGAATGTGGGCTTTGAAATCTGGGTGCTTGGGTATAAATTCCTCTTGCCACTGTATACTATCCTAGAGCTCTGAGCTTTAGTCTCATGAAAAAATGGGGATAATCAGTACCTCATGGACTGTTGTGACAAGTAAGCTATCGCAAGTGCTTAGCACAAGTATGAGTAATTATTATCATGGAAATCATCCAGCATTGTGTTTGACACATTAGGGGCACTCCATAATTATTAGTTCACCACCACCCTCTCTTTTCCCAAGTCAAGCAAGATCCACATGCCAAAGTCCTGATGACACGGAGACTTCAACCCCAGGTCTCTTCACAGATCTGGGTGCGGGTATACTACCCAAAAAGGCAATGTTCACGACCCAAGATAAATGGCTTCCTTCTCATAGGAACATTGCTCAGCTGAAAGGCTGTTCATACCTGACAATAACCCAGTAAGGGCAGAGGAATTCCTTTCTGAAGATTTACTCATTCATTAAAAGTCCTCCAGGTATAAAACAACAACAAAAAAGGTATTCTCAAAACTGTAGCCTGGCAGAGTGAGTCTAAGAGATGCAGACCAGCCAGCCACACCTAGGAACACTGTTGGCCTCTCTGGGAATGCTGTTGGCCTCTCTGGGAATGCCATCTACCAGGAAAGCAGCCAGGGATGTCAGACGACAGGAACCCCCGAGGTGGCATGGGATCAATGGGGGAATAAAGACCTGGCAACTCGGGAGGCGGGGGGAAGGTACAGGGGACACGGAGGCTTGAAGCAGGATAGTAGAGGCTACAACACGGAGTGCTAAGGAGGGGGCGGGTGGGGAAGGAAAGCAGGAAACAATGAGAACAGAGGAAGAGCCCTGCTAACTTCTCTCAGCCGCTCTGCATTTAGACAAGGGATATTTCCCATTCTGCACCACTACTAGGTCTGGTTACTCTCGGGCTGCCCTAGGGTCTCTCCCACCACCTGCCTCCAAAAACCAGGCTGCTATCCAGGGCGAGGGTCAACATGAGGCCGGGTGCGGTGACTCACACCTGTAATCCCAACACCTTGGGAGGTGGAGGTGGGTGGATCACTTGAGTCCAGGTACTTGAGACCAGCCTGGGCAGCACAGTGAGACCTCCATCTCTAATTTTTTTTTAAAGGGTCATCATGTAATGTCTAGGAAGGCTAGACTCACATGCAGGGAGGGGCCCTCCGTGAGCCACAGCATGGGGCCCCCCCACCAACACAGTGGTCATGGGTTTGGTTTTAGCAGAGCTTGTTCAAAGAGTATTCCAAGATGGCTGTGGGGAAGAACCAGGTAAGACTTGGCTGACTGTTCTCTCCAGCTCCAGAGTAGAAGTTCATGGAAGAAATTCTCAACAATGCTACAGAAGGTGCTGGTGCCCCCAGAGGCAGCCACATCCCTCAGTCATCCTGGAGAAATCCAAAGGGTAAAGAGATGTAGAGAGAGCACATGTCATAAACGTCGCTGCAAGTTATCAGACAAACAAGAGTTCAATCGCGTGGTACCTGCGGGGCCCATGAGTGCTTGCCTGGGCCTCACCTCATTAGAGTTGGCCTGGCAGCTCCAACAGCTCTTGGACTGTTTTTCAGTCCAAGACTTGTTTTATGAAGACAAAAAGGAATTCAGACACTCTGATTTGCGTGCCCTTGCTTTCTCTGGCAAAAGACATCATCACCATCACCTAGATAGAGCATTTTTCTGTGACTTCTTTGCTTTAAATGTTCATTTTGAGGCCAGATGTGGTGGCTCAAGCCCGTAATCCCAGCACTTTGGGAGCCTGAGGCAGGTGGATCACCTGATGTCGGGAATTCGAGACCAGCCTGACCAACATGGAGAAACCCCATCTCTACTGAAACTACAAAATTAGCCAGGCAAGGTGGCACATGCCTGTAATCCCAGCACTTTGGGCTTTGGGAGGCTGAGGCAGGAGAATCGCTTGAACCTGGGAGGCAAAGGTTGTGGTGACCTGAGATCATGCCATTGCACTCCAGCCTGGGCAGTAAGAGTGAAACTCCGTCTCGAAAAAATAAAATAATAAGTGTGCATTTGGGGGCCTTTTGACATCAATTCAACTCTTTGGGTAAAATATATTTCAGAAAAACAACTGTGAACCTGGGCAACATGGCAAGACCTCGTCTCTACAAAAAATAAAAAAATTAGCCAGGCATGGTGATGCATGCCTATAGTTCCAGCTACTTGGGAGGCTGAGATGGGAGGATCACTTGAGCCCAGGAGTTTGAGGCTATAGTGAGCCATGATCATGCCACTGTGCTCCAGCCTAGGCAACAGAATGAGACTCTGTCTCCAAAAAAAAGAAAAGTGAAAAGAAAAGCAACTGTGAATAGGCTGAGGATCAATGAGGGGACTGACTGTCAGCAAAAGAAAAACCAGTAAGGACCAGGTCAGCCATTCTCCAGACACTTCAGGGAAGGAGCCCAAACCAAAGGAGGAAAAACTACGCATTCAGTTGTTCAACTGCCTCAGCATTATTAATATATCCACCTGAAGTAGAAATGTTTTGAGACTTAATGACCATCATCAATATCCCTCTGTACCCCCTTCTTCCTACCACTTGGGAATCTTTGGGGCATAGTTAGGTTCACAGCCACCTACAAGGAAGGTCCCAGGTTGTCATTCTTCATACCTTAAAGGAATTTTCCTGATGCTAACACACTCCCAGGTGTTTCACAGAATTCCACCAAAGCTGGGGGGTAAGATTCTTCTGTTGTCTTCTCATCCTAGCCACAACCTCAACCAGTATGTCCCATACTCCTGCCAGGAGATTCAACTGCACCAACACCAGGTGCACAGTTCCCCAGTGACCTACCCACTCCTCGTCCTCTGCCCCGTCCCCCTGCTCTCGGATCTCCGCTGCAGCCCCCTCCGAACACTTTTGGGCCATGATGTTGTCTGTCCAGGATGCCCCTGTCTTTCCATCACCAGCGAAATTACACTTTGTCACTGTTCCAGCCTCAAGTTTGGCCAGTGAATCTGAAAGAAGAGATGAAGTTGAATGTCCTCTGTCCCTGTGGTGGAAACATAGCGAGGGCTGGGCCCATTCTGGTGGGGTCCCCTAGGCCTGGGTTAAGCCACTGTTTTTTCCAGGCCTAGATGTGGTCAGTGAATCCCTGGGTGGGACCCCCAAGGTATGGGTGTGGAGAGGTTGCTCACAGGAACCATGGGATTGGGTGGCACCTGGGGATCCAGGCTGTCGAGCCTAATGGCCCTAGGGCACTTGTGCAGGGATTTAGGAGTAAACCTCCAGGGCTTGGTTGTGTCCCCACGGAGGCCAGACCTTGCCTGCTCCCATGAGCTCTAGACATTAGGGAGGCCGAGAGCTCCCATGGGCCACACAGGAATGGTGGGCCACAGTGAGGGTTGCACTGCTCACCCAGGAAGGGACCATCGCCCCGAGTCTTCAGCCGTACCCCGGCCCCCAGCTCAAGCTCCATTGCCTCCATCTCCGACTCGGGCATCCAGAACGCCACTGTGTGGTCGGGGGCGAGGCTCTCTGTCAGTGCCAGCAGCTCTGGCTTGTTGACCAGCCCCTTTAGCGCCTCGGGCGTGAGCCTGTCAGTGTCCCCCTTGGCTTCCACCTCTGCAGGCACAGAGCACAAGAGGGTCATTATCACTGTGGCAGCAAGCACATCTGGAGGGCCTCTCAAGAGCCAGGTGAGGGCTGAGTGGTTCCAAGCTCAGTCACCCGCAGGCTGGGACTCGGTGCCCATTCTGCGAGTCCTCAACAAGGAACTCCACAGCAGAGGCGGACAGGCATGGGCTGGGGACAGGCAGCCTGGTGCAGATTTGGGCTCCACAATAACTTGGGCAAGTTACATCACCTCTCTGTACCCGAAAAATAGGATAAAATCGGTACCTACCTGACAGGACTGACATGACATATAAAGGAAATAAAGCACATAGCACAGCGCCTGGCATGTGGACCCCTCAGTGAGCGTTCATATGTTTTCACTATTCCCATCTTACAGATGAGAAAACCAAGGCTTAGAGAGGTTCAGTAATTAGCTCAAGGTCACATAGTAGTAGAGGAGGCAGGATTCAAAGCACCCCAACACAATTCCATCTTGAGACCCCGGTGGCCAGGAAGGGTTCTCTCCAAGCCCTCAGGGTCTCCTTGGCTGGGGTGAGGTCTACTGGAACCAGGAGTAAACTCTGGTAGTCCCCCTCCTCTTTCCTGTTCCTGGCAGAGTTCATGGGCTAAGGGAGGAGTCCTAAATCCAGGTGCTGGACTAGGGGAGGGGCACTCCTGGACTGTGAAGTGGGCCCAACCTCACAGGGCTGGGTGTTCACAAGGCCACACCCCAGCACAGCAATCCCGGAGCTTGTCCCACAGACTGCCTGCGCCACGCCAAGCCCAGGTGGCCGAACTTTGCTGAAGAACATCCCAGTCAACCCATGAACACATTTCATGGAGCACATTTCATTCATGGGGTACAACCTCAGCCGACCTCTGTCAGGGATGCCTTCTGAGGCTGCACAGGTGGCTGCCCCCACAGGACCGCTCCATTCTCCTCAGCCCTCTGCCCGACACCCGCTAGACAGAGCATCTCACCTTCTTTGCAAGGTAACAGAAGCCATCAAGTGGGGCCTCTCACTTCCCCGACACCACTTACCTGTCAACTCACTTTTTTTTTTAGATGGAGTCTCACTCTGTCACCCAGGCTGGAGTGCAGTGGCGCAATCTCAGCTTATTGCAACCTCTGCCTCCTGGGTTTGAGCAATTCTCCTGCTTTAGCCTCCCGAGTAGATGGGATTACAGGTATGCGCCACCACAACTGGCTGATTTTTGTATTTTTGGTAGAGACGGGGTTTCACCACGTTGGCCAGGCTGGTCTCAAACTCCCGACCTCAGGTGATCCACCCACCTCAGCCTCCCAAAGTGCTGGGATTACAGGCGTGAGCCACCACGCCCAGCCGTCAACTCACTTCTGACCACACAAAACATCTCCTCTTTCCTTCAGTCTCAAAGGATAGGAGGCCTCTCCTCCTGCCTCAAGCCAGCTCCTCTATCTGGGCTGCAGACCCCTTCCCACCTCCTGAGGACCTGTCTCTCTCTCCCCTACTCCTTGACCTTTCCTCAAGGCCTTCCTGCATTCTGGCTTTGACACCTACTGCTCCAGACCCCATGTACCCCCACCAGAGTCACCGATGAGCTCTTAACCTGAAAACCTCTTGGATGCTCCATATCTCAGACCTAACTAAGCCTTGGGCAGTGCCTGACCCCACTGCTAGCTTCTCACGCCTGTTCCCCTTGGCTTCGAGGGGCTTTAGAGACATGACACCTTCCCCATCCCTCGGACCTTTCAGTGGCTCCATCTCCTGCTCTTCCTTCTCCATCCACCTCCCATTGTTGTTGTTTCCCAAGACAACCTCCTGGGCCCACTTCTTTTCTCCTCCTGGGTAACTTGGTCCACTTCCGTAGCTTCAATACTCTCAATGTGCTGCAGCCCAGTTCTCTCCCCAAGTTCTAGAACTGTCCTCCAAGGCCTCAGTGGACCTCTACCCAGCAGTGCTCCTGGCAACTCAAACTCGGTGTGTTCCAAACAGATCTCCTCCACACAAACCTCTCACTCCTCCATTCCCCCGAGCCTGGCACCCATGCCCAACTTCTGGCGTCATCACGACTCCTTCCTCTTCCTCCCCAGTAGCCAAGCCAACAGGCCACTGTGCCTCCTCTAGCTTGAGCTGCTCCAGTCTCTGCACCCCCACTGACACGTCCTTAATCCTGGCCTTCTTATCTCTGTCCTAGGTGACCATAACACCTTCTTCACAGGCCTCGCTGGGTTCCAGGCTATTTGCCTCCCTGGGGATTTTCAAACACAGACCTGATCACATCACCTGCCTACTTAAAACCACTCACTACAGGGCTGCCCCCTACCCTCGGTTAGAGTTGAGCTCCTCAGTGTCCGCTCCTCCTGCTGCCTGCCCTGCATGGCTTCTCATACCTGGATCAGGAACTCTTCAACTTCCAGGCATTGGGCACCCTCTGTCTCTCTGAAACACCCTGCAAATCCCTGGCACCTGGCTGACCTCTGCTTATCTTTCAGGATTCAGTCCTGGTATTCCCTGCTCCAGGGCGTCCCCAGTCATGCCTGCCTGGGCTCAGCGCCCTTCACAGGATCCAGGCCCAGGCCTCTCCATCTCCTCTACTGGACCGAGAACATTTCAAGTATATGACTGGGTTTTGTTCATCCCTGGACCCCTCAGTATGTGGCACAAGGGCTGGCACATGATATAGATGATCCCTAATGTTCAGAGAGTCAATGAGTAACTGAAGGTATGAATGAATAAAGTGATAGCATCCCACTCAACCTCAAAACCTTCTCACCCAGGGGCAGACAGCAAAGAGGCCCTACCAGAGATAAAATTAGGAAGAAGAACAAGATCATGGAGGGTCTGCTATGGTCAGAATGTATCCCCCAAAATTCATATGTTGACAGGAGGCTGAGGCAGGACAATCCCTTGAGCCCGAGAGGTGGAGGGTGCAATGAGCCAAGATCGAGCCACTCACTCCAGCCTGGGTGACAGAGCCAGACTTTGTCTCAGACAGAAAAAGAAAAGAAAAGAAAAACAAAGAGACAAACTCAGCTGTCTTTCCTCCACTGACGGAGTATGGACATAATGCCTAGAAGTAAAGTGGCCACTGAAAAGTATTATTATTAGTAGTAGTAGTATTATTTTTTTGAGACAGAGTCTCACTCTGTTGCCTAGGCTGGAGTGCAGTGGTGGGATCTCGGCTCACTGCAATCTCCACCTCCAGGGTTCAAGCGATTCTCCTTCCTCAGCCTCCCAAGTAGCTGGGATTACAGGTGCCTGCCACCATGCCCAGCTAATTTTTGTATTTTTAGTAGAGATGGGGTTTCACCATGTTGGCCAGGCTGGTCTCGAACTCCTGACCTCAAGTGAGCCACCCACCTCGGCCTCCCAAAATGCTGGGATTACAGGCGTGAGCCACTGCACTCACCCTAAAATTTTTTACAAAAGAAAAAAATCATGTTGAAACTTAATCACCAACGTGATAGTATTAAGAGGTGAGTCCTTTATGAAGTGAGTAGGTCATGGCATATGAGTGGGATGAGTGCCTTTACAGAAGAGGCTGAAGACAGAGCTGCCTTGCCTTCTGCCATGTGGAACTCAGCAAGAAGGCGCCGTCTCTGAAGCACAAAGCAAGATCTCACCAGAGACTGAATCTGCTGGCACCTTGACCTTGGACTTCCCTGCCTCCAAAACTGTAAGCAAGACATTTTTGTTCTTAAGCAGGTGCGGTAGCACACACCTACAGTCCCAGCTATTCTGGAGGTTGAGGAGGGAAGATCACTTGAAGACTGTAGTGCGCTATGATTGCACCTGAGAATAGCCACTATATTCCAGCCTGGGCTACATAGCAAAATCCAGCCACTAAAAATGCACAAAGAAATAA
Organism: Colobus angolensis palliatus; assembly: GCF_000951035.1. Taxonomy (NCBI): domain Eukaryota; kingdom Metazoa; phylum Chordata; class Mammalia; order Primates; family Cercopithecidae; genus Colobus; species Colobus angolensis. Next base: position 731,103 of record NW_012116021.1, on the reverse strand, counting down.
AAATTTTTTAAATTAAGAATAAATACAATAAACAAACACATTTCTGTTGTTAATAAATCACCCAGCCTAAGGTATTTTGTTACATAACATGCATGGACTAAGAGCCCAGAACCTAATGAGGATTTGGGCAGTAAAACGGAGACCGCCTAGGGCCTGGCCTGGGCTCTGCACAAAGGCAGTTAGAGCCCAAAGCCAGGTTTGTGGGTGATTCTGCCAGACACAGGAAATGGCAGGAGGTGGGAAGGCCAGCCTGGCCCCTGGGATGGAGGGGAGGGAACGGGGATCCTCTGAGTGAATGGGAGGCAGGAAGGAGTCCAGCCCCAGGGGTGGGTGGGGAAGCCTCAGGCCACACACGGGGCTTCAGCATCAAGCAGGATGAGAAGTCACTTTCCAGGGGCCAAGAGGCTCAGAAGACAAAGGCTGCCACACTGCAGGAGAGCCCTGAGGGAGGGAGGAAGGGCAGAGGATACCTACTGTAGGATGACATGAGGAAGCCCGTGTTCACCTTCCTGGTGGCGCTGAAGTTGGGCTCGATTTCATTTCCCTTGGCGTCGAATTTACGGCGATGGATGTGACCAGGCCGGATATACAGCACAAAGTAGCGCTCCTGGGGCCAGGCAGACAGAGAGTGAGGGAGGCGGCCTCATCCCACAACACACACATTCTGGGCTCTGGCTGCAGCCCTGCCAACCTCACATCTACCCTGGAAGCCCACCTCAGCTCCAAAAGATGTTCACGCTAGACAGATGCCCCAACCCCACCAAATATTTATTCATTCATGGATTCACAAGAGCACCTGCCACATATAATGAGCCCTGCTAGAAGTTCCTAACAGGGCAAGCCCAGGGCTTCCACACAGCCAAAGACAAAGAGTATATACAGAAAACCATAACTTGGGCTGGGCGCAGTGACTCACGCCTGTAATCCCAGCACTCTGGGAGGCCGTGGCAGGCGGATCACGGGGTCAGGAGTTCAAGACCAGCCTGACCAGCATGGGGAAACCCCGTCTCTACTAAAAATACAAAAAATTAGTCAGGCATGGTGGCAGGTGCCTGTAATTCCAGCTACTCAGGAGGCTGAGGCAGGAGAATCGCTTGAACCCAGGAGACAGAGGTTGCAGTGAGCCGAGATCATGCCATTGTACTCCAGCTTGGGCAACAGAGCAAGATTCCGTCTCAAGAAGAAAAGAAAGAAAAAAGAAAGAAAATCGTAACTCAGCCAGGCAAGGTGGCTCATGCCTGTCATCCCAGCACTCTGGAAGGCCAAGGTGGGTGGGTCACTTGAAGTCAGGAGTTCGAGACCAGCCTGGCCAGCATGATGAAACCCTGTCTCTATCAAAAATATAAAAAATTAGCGAGGTGTGGTAGCATACGCCTGTAATCCCAGCTACTCAGGAGGCTAAGGCAGGAGAATCGCTTGAGCCCAGGGGGCGGAGGTTGCTGTAAGCTGAGATCATGCCACTGTACTCCAGCTGGGGTGACAGAATGAGACTCCATCTCAAAAAAACAAAACAAAACAAAATCCATAACCCAAGTCCGAGGACCCCAAATACCATGGAGCAGGAATGGGTGCTGCCAAGGTGCAATGGAAAGGGCACTGAAAAGGAGCCCTGGGTGAGGGTAGCCACTCTGCCCCTTCCAGCAGATGCAGTGCGTGGGACAAGCCACTCAGTTGCCCCATCACATGGGTATAACGTGATATCTGTGTTTAAGAATATTATGAGGGTTCAACGAGATAACAGAGGGGCAAGCACAGTGCCAAGCGTGAAGTCTGCTGTAAATGCTGTTTGCCAGTTGTTCAAGGCAGGTGGGTGAAATGCTCCCAGGGCCTGAAGAACAGGTGGCCACTTCCTGGTAGAATCAAGAAAGATGAAGTCTTGGAGGGTGAGGAAGTCTGCCAACTGTGGGAATAAGAAGCCATAGGAAGAACATTAAAAGCCTGGGACAGTATAGGAAATGAAAGCCAAGAGGCCCCTGTGCATGTTTGAGCCACGCAGGGCACCTGGAGGCCTTCTGGGAGCCCAGGCTGGGAAAGCAAGTGAGCTTGGTTCAGGACAGGCCTTGAGTTGGCATTTGGAGTTTGGATTTTATCTGATGGACAAGGAATCCTGAAAGGTTTCTGAGCAGCAGTGAGACCCTCAGATATGTATTTCTGGAAAGACACTTGTCCTGTTGGCAGCAGGGCAGGGATGAGCTCTGGGGACAGCCAGAAGGCAGAGGGACAGGTGCAAGGTTTTATCAGGACAGGCTGAGGGCCCATCTGAGGTAAGCAGCCATGGAAAGAGGAAGGGAAGGCAGGGGAGGGGGAGGAATGGGCAAGGGAGGAGCCCAGTAGGACCTGGCATTGCTTTCCTGGGGAGGAGACAGTGAGGGTTCGCAGCCTGGTGGCTGGGAGGGCAACTGAACCATCACCAGGAATGGAACTCAGAGGAGGCAAGTTTTAAGAGGGCCTAGGAGAAGGCCCTGCCTGAGGGCAGCTGAGGCAAGTAAGCCCCGTATCAGCATGGAGACACTGCTGGGCTCTCCTGGGCAGGCTGGCTAGGGGCTCTGAGGGGTGTTCCCACCTGCTGACTGTGTGCTAAGGAGGGGAAGGTGCAACAAAATACACCTGACATGAAAACAGTGCTGAGTGTTCTCGTGGGGTATAGGAGGGACATGCAGGCTCCATGTAGCACCAGGCCTCTGGCCCTACTGGAGGGGACAGTTTTAGAGACCCAACTCAGTTATAGAGACCAAGGAGATAAGGTGGTCAGCACATCTAGGTGGGGCTATTTGAAAGGGGAGTGGAAAGTCAGAACTAGCACTCAGAAAAAAGACACAGGTTAGTAGTGGATGGTGAATGCCAGGTGTACCCACAGACACCTGAGATGGGGTGGTGATACAGGGCATGACCCCAGGAGGCTGAGAGGGCAAAGGCAGCCAGGACAACAACATGGGAACTGAAGCCCCAGACAGTGTCTGAGTTTGCATTCAGGCAAGACTGGGGTTTACGGCCTGGTCCGCCTTCTCAACCATGACCCAGGCACTTCTGGCAAGAATACAGGCCCTCCCACCTGTCTGCTGCCCAACACAGCCTTAAACTATTCTCCTTCCAGCTGGTGGTCTCATTTGGCTGTAAATCTCCTGACCTACTTCCCACTTGCTTTCTAAGCCCATCAAGAATCCCCACTCATGGCACTGGAAGGACCCAGCACAAGGAGATGCCACAGTGGGTAACGACCGTGAAGTCAGTGCCTTCTAGCTAGCGCTGAGGAAGCATCCTCACCTTCCTGCCATGAGCGTCCAAGATGCTGTGCCGAGACACATCGATCAGTGCTCCCTCCAGCAGGACACCATTTCCCCTGGGGATGAATGAGAAAGAAAGGATAGTCGGTTCTGTCACTCCTCAGCAAATCTCACCTGCGTCTCCTATTCACCCAACCCTGAGCAGGCTGGGTATTGAGCAGTTCCCTTTCCCGTGCTTCCCACATAGGGGTCTCCAACCCTGCAAGGGTCCCAAAGGCTGGGGCATTGCCCAGACGCCAGGAGGAACCTTGTCAGGCTGTCCTAAGATCAAGTTACGGCCCCCTCCTACAAGGCCACTGGGAGTTACCGGAACCAGAGTCTCAGTCTTATCTACAAAATGGGGAGGAAAACAGCCACTTCACTCGTTCCTCTGATGATGACACAAGATCATGTGTGTGAAGGCGTTTTGTAAGCTATTAAGTGCTTACTAAATATAAAAGATTTTACTTTTTTATTGGGCCAAATGTGGGGGTAGGTATCTAAGCTGCAATAAGCTATTTTCCCTTTCCACCTGTTTTTAAACACTCTCATATTCCTGTTCTCATTCATATCCAGGTGGTCATTAACCCGAGGAAAAGGTTATTTCTGAGAGGTGAAGAAACCAAAACTCAGAAGTCTGGGACTAGCGCAAGATCACACAGTCCTTCACTGAGGGGAAGTGGACCCCTGGCTTCCTGACTCTGGTTTTCATAAAAGCAGAACCTGGAGGCTTCCTTTTTTGCATCCACAGAAATGGAGAAGGGTGGGGACAGCTGAAGATGACAGTGGAAGAGGGATGGAAGTGGGAAGTGAAAACTCTACCTAACTTGTCTCTATCCAATCCATCCCCACTACCCCACCCCCGCAATTATTTTTCTAAATATTTAACTGACAAACACTGTATATATTCAAGGTGCACAACGCGATGATTTAAGTACACACTATGTAATGATTACCACAAATTAATGAACACACCCACCAGACCCCATGCTGTACATTAGATCCCCAGAAATTGTTTATTCTATAACTGAAAGTTTGTACCCTTGATCATTTCCCCACCCCCATATCCCCTGGCAATCGCTGTTCACTGTTCTACTGTTTCTTTTCTTTTGACAGAGTCTCGCTCTGTTGCCCAGGCTGGAGTGCAGTGGCACAATCTCACTGCAACCTCTACCTCGCAGGTTCAAGCGATTCTCATGCCTCAGCCTCCCAAACATTTGGGATTACAGGTACCTGCCACCACGCCCGGCTAATTTTTGTATTTTTATTAGAGACAGGATTTCACCATCAGGCTGGTCTGAAACTCCTAACCTCAAGTGATCCACCTGCCTTGGCCTCCCAAAGTGCTGGGATTACAGGCGTGAACCACAGCGCCCGGCCTGTTCTGCTGTTTCTATGGTTCCACCCTTTTATAGATTCCACAAACGAGATCACACAGTATTTGTCTTTCTGTGTCTGGCTTATTTCACTTAGCACAATTCTTTAGTGCAATTGTAAATGGAATGGTCCGTTCAGCCTCATAACCCTGTGACGACAGGGCCTGGTCCTCCAAATCCTCCTCACCTAGGCAGGCCCTGCTCTGGACCAGCACGCCCGCTGTTCCCGCCACAGCACGGCCAGTGTCCCTTCTGGGGCAGGGCATGAGCCTGTGCAAAAGCAGCGCGGCAAGTAGCTGGAGTTTATAGTTATGGGGGTGGGGTGGGGCCGGAGGTCGGCGTGAGGCAAAGCACAGCCTTCCGAGACCTGTCTAGGGGCCGGGACCCTCTCTCCTGTCTGGGGTTCGGGACCCTCTCTCGAGGGCAGGAGGACAGGCGGGGAGCTTTAAGCCGATCTGTGTCCTGGGGTCGCAGGACGGGCGCGGTGGCAGGGGGGCCGGGGGGGGGTGGACTGGAGGCGGAGAGGCGGCTTTGGCAACCCCAGTTTTCCTCCACCCGCATCCCATTCCCCGATCCTGGAGCGGGGTTCGAGCCGGGGCAGGGGAGGCCGACCCGACGCCGTGCGCCCAGGCCTACCCCTGGTGGGCGGCGGGGTCCCAGGCCCCTGGTAGCCGGACGCTCTGCACCGCCTTGTTCCGGAGCGCGCCGTCATGGTAGATGCGGCTCATTCTCCCGACCGCCCAGGCACCCGCGCACAGAGCCGGCGCACTGGGCTGGGGGCGCGGCGCGGGAAGCGCTGCAGGACGCGCTGGGGACCCGCGATTCCCAGCCGGCGGATCCGGGAATGGCGCGGCCCGGCCCTCGGGCGTTCCTCGGCGGGATTTAAAGGGACCGAGCTCCATTCCTGCCCGCCAGGCCGCGCGCGGCAGGGGTTGGGCTTCCGGGAGGACCCTGGCTGGGGGTTTAGCACAGTGGGGCAGAAAGGCCATGCCTTTCTCGTCTCCCTCTCTTCCTCATTCCTAGAGGAAGATCCCTGCCCCAGCACACGCAAAAAGGGAAATTGAGGCCCCGAGATCCTATTAAGATCCTTTGTAGGATTAGCCCGTGAAGGATGGGTTTCTGGGAAGCAAGAATGGAGAACAGCCACTGGGGAGGATTGGGTGGTCAGCTTAGAAGCTGTCCGTTATGTCCTGCCCGCCGCCCTACAATGGCTGAGTCAGGCATCCCAGGGATCTGTGACCAGGGACCTGGGGCATGGGTGTCAGAACAGAGACGCCTAAGTTTGAATCCCAGCTGTGAGCTTGGGCAAGCTCCTCAACCTCTCTTGAGTCCATGCTTCCTCTGTAAAATGGGGTCGGTATCAGGGGGATTGTAAAGTTTAACGAGCTCACCCTTTTTACAACATAGCATTGCCCTCCCTCCTTCTTCCCGCAAAGCTCCTGAACTCCTCCCTGGCCCCACAGTGCCCTTTGCCCAAGTATGTCATAGTCCATAGGTGCATTTTCCAAGCCTGGTACAGGAGATTCTTCTGACCCTGGGATTGCTGAATAGTCTTGTTCTTTTGTTTGGTTTCTTCGTGCCAGACCTTGGGGCACGTGGGCCCATTCAGGGAGGCCAGGTGTAACCCCGGTGGGGGGGGGGGCGGCGGCATTTAAAGGGGGTGGTGGCCAGGCAGATGCCTAGGAGTCCAGCATGAGCTGTCAATGTTGGAAGAAGCAAGCACTTTCTCCCTTCCCTGCTACACACACACACACACACACACACACACACCCCATGACTTTCTTGGGTCCTAGGCACTTCTGTTTTCAAGGGACCCTTTCTCCATTAAAAAAATTTTTTTTAATTATATCTTACCACTGGGTTGGCATAAAGATGAATATATAAATTTTAGATTTTTTATTTTATTTTATTTTTTTTGAGACAGAGTCTTGGTATCTTGCCCAGGCTGGAGTGCAGTGGTGCAATCTTGGCTCACTGTAACCTTTGCCTCCCAGGTTCTAGTGATTCTCCTGCCTCAGACTCCTGAGTAGCTGGGATTACAGGCACTCACCACCACACCCGACTAATTTTTGTATTTTTAGTAGAGATGGAGTTTCACCATGTTGGCTAGCCTGGTCTCAAACTCCTGACCTCATGTGATCTGCCTGCCTTGGCCTCCCAAAGTGCTAGGATTACAGGCCTGAGCCACTGCTCCTGGCCTGAAGTATTTTCTTCAGCCTAAACATATATATATATTTTTTCTGCATACAATCATCCATTACTAAACATATTTTCAGGAAGAAAGAGCACCTGTAGTTCCAGCTACTCAGGAGGCCGAAGTGGGAGGATCACTTGAGCCCAGGAGTTTGAGTCCAGCCTAGGCAACATAGCGAAACCCTGTCTATTAAAAAAGAAAAATTAATGAAATTAAATTTAGATTTCAAAAGAATAAAAACATTTTGTGGACCACTAAAAGTATGATGGGCCTAATGGATGAATCAGTTCCACTCCTATCTGGCCTACCTGGCTGCCTGGTATATGTCTGAGAAGGAAAAACATAGAAAAGCCCTACTGGAAAGCCCCTCTGGGCAGAACTGTCCCTTGGCCCTCTCTGCTCAAAACCCTCCAGCTGCTCACAGCCACCTGGCTGGCATGCCCTCCTCCTCTTTCCCCTTTCTGTGTCATGTTCCCCCTCACTGTGGCTCCAACTCTGCATAGCCATCTATGGTAGCCACTAACCACATGTGGCTACTTAAATTTAGATTCTAATTGATTAAACCTAAATACAATGTAAAACTCGATTCCTCACTTTCACTAGCCACATTTTAAAGTGCTCAATAGCAATGTGTGTTTAGCGACTACAAGACACAGAACGTTTCTTCGTTGCAGAAAGTTCTATTGGACAGGGCTACCCTACATCCTCTCAAGAAGAGTCATCTGCTTATTAGGCTCTGCAACTTCACCCCATCAGCACAATCTGTAGGCCAGGCACCAGCAAGACAGAGGAACCCAAAAGAACAAAAGAAAAATTTTGGAAAGGTTTGGACATTTATTTCCTAAAAAGCATCAATCATCATGGGAAAAAAACCCAGAATTTTGTTGGACTTTCTTACATGTATTTTGCAGTTTAATAATGTCTCTATATTAAATCATAAACTGCAAGGTACCATGGAGACAGTATCAAATCATCTTCGATTAACACCATTCAACATTTGATTCCTACACTAACTCCCCTTGCTTTGATTTCTTCATCATCATCAAACTTTCTAAAATGTCCAGTTTTTTGTTTTCTTGAGGCAGAGTCTCACTTTGTCACTCAGGCTAGAATGCAGTGGTGCAATCTTGGTTTACTGCAACCTCTGTGATTCTCCCACCTCAGCCTCCCAAGTAGCTGGGATTACAAGCGTGCACCACCACGCTAATTTTTTTTTTTTTTTTTTGAGATGGAGTCTTGCTCTGTCAGCAGGCTGGAATAAAACGGCGTGATCTTGGCTCACTGCAACCTCTGCCTTCTGGGTTCAAGCAATTCTCGTGCCTCAGCCTCTCGAGTAGCTGGGATTACAGGCATGCGCCACCATGCCCAGATAATTTTTGTATTTTTAGTAGAGACAAGGTTTCACCATGTTGGCCAAGATGGTCTCAATCTCCTGACCTCAGGTGATCCGCCCACCTCAGCCTCCCAAACTGCTGGGATTACAGGTGTGAACCAGGGCACCCGGCCCTCTTTTTTTTTTTAATTGTTAGCTTTAACAAATTTATAGCTACAGATGCCTGAGCTTTGGGCCTCTCAGTTCCATGAGCCCCTACTTAGGCCAGTGTTGGAAGGCTCTCATAACATGTTCACATGGGCATCCACTTTTGTAAAATTTTCATAGATAAAGCAATTTTGCTTCAAGCAGAGACTACTTTTTTTGCTCAGAATTCTCCTTTGCCTCATGTCAAGTGATGGTGGTATGAAATGCGAGTGAGGGGAAGCTGACATGGAATACATTTAGTTTGGGTTTAGTGGAATACTTTTATGTGGTCTGTACTCTTTTCCACCTATAATTAAATTATTGCCAGCCATCCTGGTGTAGAAATATCCTATCTCCCTCTGTGCCAACTCATCCGGTACAGAGCACAAAGTAGATGACATGAAGGAGTAGGGCCAGAGGTCACATCACAGTAGAAATGTGCTCTACAGTGCCTGGCACTGAGACTTTGTGGGTGCTGGAGAAGGAACAAAGTGTGAATCATAAAGTGCCAGGAGCTGGTGTGTAGAAAATTCTTTGGGCCAGGCACAGTGGCTCACACCTGTAATCCCAGCACTTTGGGAAGTCAAGGCAGGCGGATCACTTGAGGTTAGGAGTTCGAGACCAGCCTGCCCAACATGGTGAAACCCTGTCTCTACTAAAATACAAAAATTAGCCAGATGTCATGGTGCACGCCTGTAATCCCAGCTACTTGGGAGGCTGAGGCACAAGAATCGCTTGAACCTGAGGAGACGGAGGTTGCAGTAAGCTGAGATCGCACCGTGCACTCCAGCCTGGGGGCCAGAGCGAGTCTCTGTCTCAAAAAAAAAAAGAAAGAAAAGAAAAGAAAATTTTTCCAGTTATCAGACAGATGAAATTATAAGCAGAAGATTCTCCTTAACTGTAGTCAAAATCAAAGTTCTCTCAGGAATGTCTTCCCTAAAGATGTGCATGTAATTATAAACATACCAACCATTTTTCTCCCTGTCTTTTGATGGGCATCGGGCAAAATAGAATTTATCAGGATTTCTGTGTAGAGCACAAATGTCTAGCAGTAAAACAAACAGAAAATGCATTTGTGTGTTGAGTTTTAGATTTTAGGCATCACATCAGATCTTAGCATATCTGACACATCTTGTCCTGACAAAGTCTGGTGGTTCCAGAAGAAATAGCATGCCAAATTGCCACTAAGACAGTGAAAAAAAAAAAAAAAAAAAAAGGCTGAAGAAATTGTATACACACCACAGAGCAAAAGAAAAACAAAGGAATCGCTCAAGAGAGAAAGCATAACATGATGCCAGAATGAAGACCAAACCTATCCATCACATCACATCAATAAATGCAAATGGAGTAACCCTACTTTGGAAAGAAAATCTATGATATGCCTTTAGATTAGACATCTCTTTCCTTCTTTCTTTCTTTATTTCTTCCTTTCTTTCTCTCTCTCTCTTTCTCTCTTTATCTTTTTCTTTCTTTCTTTCTTTTTTGACAGAGTCTTGCTCTGTCGCCCAGGCTGGAGTGCAGTGGTGTGATCTCAGCTCACTGCAACCTCCACCTCCCAGGTTAAAGCTATTCTCCTGCCTCGGCCTCCCAAATAGCTAGGTTCAAGCAATTCTGCCTCAGCCTCCCAAGCAGCTAGGATTACAGGCATGCATCACCGCACCCAGCTAATTTTTGTATTTTCAGTAGAGGCAGGGTTTCACCATGTTGGCCAGGCTGGTCTCAAACTCCTGACCTCAGATGATCGATCCACCTGCCTCAGCCTCTCACAGTGCTGGAATTACAGGCAAGAGCCACTGCGCCTGGCCTAGATCAAACATCTCTTAATGCCACATCAGAGCCTCTTGGCCTCACATTCTTCCCAGGTCTTTGACCTATTCTGTCCTCACCTCTCTACAGTGATCAATTCTGCCTAGGGCCCCACTGATCTCATGTGGAAACAATCCCTCATGACGGCAATAGGTACACTGTTACTAGTGGTAAGGGGCTCATGATAACCCTTGACATGAAGTGGCATCAAAATTATTAAGGTTTTCATCTGTAGTTAATTGGGGGTGAGCTGTAGGTGGAGAGTGAAATTGGGCAGGTAAATGGGGTGTCTGTGGCATTTGATTGGTATGGAGCAATGATCATTATAAGAAATGTTGAGTAGGCTAGCTTTTATTGGGCCAGGTGTGGTGACTCACACCTGTAATCCCAGTGCTTTGGGCAGACAAGGAGGTAGGATCACTTGAGGCCAGGAATTGAAGACCAACCCAGGCAACATAGTACGATCCTGTCTCTACAAAATTTATGAATGTATGTATGTATGTATTTATTTATTTAACCATGCAACAAAAACCTTTGTTAACATTTTGAACACTTTTAGCTATTATTGAAACTGGTAATTTTACAAAAAAAAATGTTTTATTTAGCTGGGTATGTTGAAATATGCCTGTAGTTCTAGCTACTCAGGAGACTGAGGTGGGAGACCATTTTAGCCCAGGAGTTTGAGGCTGCAGTAAGCTATGATTGCCCCATGTCACTCCAGTCTGGGCAACAGAGTGAGACTCTGTATCAAAAAAATAAAGACAAGAAATATTGGGTAGACCAGCTTTTATTAACAGCATTGAAATCTTACGAAAAAGAAAATGATAGTCTCAGGATAGCTAACAGCCAACTTTAGATATGTACAAGCCATGGGGAGGCTGGGTGTAGGGACAGGATACAATCATTTTAGAATTTTTTTTTTTTTTTTTTTTTTGCAGGAGACCAGAGCTTAATTATTCATTACTCAAATCAGTCTCTAGAAAACTATTTTGGTATCTGTGAAAACTGAACATAGGCAAACCTTATGACCCGGCTGTTCCAATCCCAGGTATACAACCAATAGAAACATTTACATATGTACACCAAGAGATATAGACAAGGCCAGGCACAGAGGCTCATGCCTGTAATCCCAACACTCTGGGAGGCTGAGGAGAAAGAATCCTTTGAGCTCAGAAGTTTGAGACCAGCCTGGGGGAACATAGTGAAATCTAGTCTCTACTAAAAATAAAAGAAATTGGCTGGGCCTGGTAGATTATCCCTGTAGTCCCAGCTACTTAGGAGGCTGGGACAGGAGGACTCCTTGAGCCCATGAAATGGAGGCTGCAGTGAGCTCTGGTTGCATCACTGCACCCCCATCTGGGTGACAGAACAAGACCAAATCTCAAAAAAAAGGAGGAGGATCACTTGAGGTCAGGAGTTCGAGACTATCCTGGCCAACATGGTAAAACCTTGTCTCTACCAAAAATATAAAAAATTAGCCAGGCATGGTGGCACACGCCTATAATCCCAGCTACTCCGGAGGGTGAGGCAAGAGAATCACTTGAACCTGGGAGGCAGAGGTTGCAGTGAGCCAAGATTACGCCATTGCACTCCAGCCTGGGCGGACAGAGTGAGACTCCACCTCAAAAAAACAAAAGATATATATGAGAAAATGTATGGAGGCTGGGTGCAGTGGCTCATACCTGTAATCCCAGCACTTTGGGAGGCTGAGACAGGAGAATCACGAGGTCAAGAGATGGAAACTATCCTAGCCAACACGGTGAAAACCCATCTCTACTAAAAATACAAAAATTAGCTGGGCCTGGTGGCGCTTGCCTGTAGTCCCAGCTGTTCAAGAGGCTGAGACAGGAGAATCACTTGAACTTGGGAGACAGAGGTTGCAGTGAGCCGAGGTTGTACCACTGCACTCCAGCATGGTGACAGAGCAAGTCTCTGTCTCAAAAAAATAAATAAATAAATAAATAAAATTTATAGCAACACTTTTCTTTTTTTTTTTTTTTTTTTTTTTTTTGAGACGGAGTCTGGCTCTGTCGCCCAGGCTGGAGTGCAGTGGCCGGATCTCAGCTCACTGCAAGCTCCGCCTCCCGGGTTCACGACATTCTCCTGCCTCAGCCTCCCGAGTAGCTGGGACTACAGGCGCCCGCCACGTCGTCCGGCTAAGTTTTTGTATTTTTAGTAGAGACGGGGTTTCACCGTGTTAGCCAGGATGGTCTTGATCTCCTGACCTCGTGATCCGCCCATCTCGGCCTCCCAAAGTGCTGGGATTACAGGCTTGAGCCACCGCGCCCAGCCAACACTTTTCATAATAGTTCAAAACTGGAAACAATTCAAATGTCTAGAGAAGGTAGAATTTAGAAATAAATTGTGGTGTAGTCCTATGATGGAATATGATACAGCCATAAAAATGAATGACTGCAACTCACAACAACCTGAGGACTGTCACAAATAGAATGTCGTATGAAAGAAGATAGTCACTAAATAATTCATAGAGCCATAGATTATATAGTTTCATTTATGCAATGTTCAAAAGTTAGGCAAGACTAAACTATATTGTTTGGAAATAAAAGCTTAGGTGGTTATATTCTAAAAGAAAAGCAAGGAAGTTATCTTTGTGGAAGGGGAAGTAGTGATTAAGAGAGCCCAGAGGGGCCGGGTGTGGTGCTGATCATGCCTGTAATCCTAGCACTTTGGGAGGCTGATGTGGGAGGCTTGTTTGAGTTCAAGTGTTCAGGACTAGCCTGGGCAACATAGCAAGACTTTATATCTACTAAAATTGAAAAACCTGTGGTTCCCAGCTATTTGGGGGACTCAGGTGGAGGATCAGTTGAGCCTGGGATGTAGAGGCTGCAGTGAGCCCTGATTATCCCACTGCACTAGAGACAAAAAAAAAAAAAAAGACTTTGTCTCAAAAAAAAAAAAAAAAAAAAGCCACGGGGAGCTTTGTGGCAGTTTTTTTTAAGGAGACTCTCACTTCCTGAAGCTTCAGGGACAACTGCTAAAAATCGGACTTGGTATCTGATGACGACAGAGCTGTCAAAGAAGGCTGAGTGTGCAGCCTTGATAGGTCTGCCTCTCAGCATGATGTTCAATTTGTATTAAAAAAACAAAAACAGGCTGGGCACGGTGGCTAACATCTGTAATCCCAGCACTTTGGGAGGCCAAGGCGGGCAACTCGTCTGAGGTCAGGCGTTTGAGACTTCCTCTCTGCTGAGAACTGTCCTAGGTGCTGGAGATATAGAGGTGAACTGAACAGATCAGATCCAAATTGTCATGAGGCAGACATCCTGGTAGAGGAGAGGGGTAATGAACAAATAAAGCAACCCAGAAATGAGAGAGGTTCCGGCAGTAGTAGATGCTATGAAGGAAACTCAACAAAGGGATGGGGAAGGGAGACTGGGCGCACTGGGGTGGTCAGGAGACATGTAGCCAGGGAAGACTTCTCTAGAAGGTGCCTTTTGAGTTGAGGCACTGGGACCTGCAAGAACAAAGGTCAGGGGACAAGAGAGAATGTAGAGTGCTGAGAGCACAAAGAAATAAGGCTGATGGAGCACAGTGACTCTTAGGGAGTCCAGCATAGATGAGGTCTGAGTGGTAGGCAAGGCTCAGAATTTGTATTTTATTCTAAGAACATGTTCTCAGTGCATCAAAAACTGGGGATATACATATACATATATATATATATTCCTGAATGATCTCAGTTCACTACAACCTCCGCCTTCCGGGTTCAAGCTATTCTCCTGCCTCAGCCTCCTGAGTAGCTGGGATTACAGGCGTGCACCACCATGCCGGCTAATCTTTTGTATCTTTCATAGAGATGGGGTTTCACCATGTTGGCCAGGCTGGTCTCGAACTCCTGATGTCGTGATCCATCCACCTCAGCCTCCCAAAGTGCTGGGATTACAGCCATGAGCCACTGTGCCCAGCCTGCTTCTTTATGTACATAATATTTCTGGAGGGAGAAACAAGAAACCGATTATGGTGGCTGCCTCTGAGGGACTGGGGCTCCAGGGTGGGAAGGAGACTTATGTTTCATAGTATACTTTTTTATGCTGTTTGATATTTTTACCATGTACATGAATTACTTTTTCAATTAAAAACTAGTTAATTTTTTAAACTGTGAAAACATCTTAATATTCAATCTCAGTTGTAATCAGATAAATGCAAATTAAAACATCAGGGAAATAAGATTTTTCAGGAAGGATTTAAAAACTCAAAAAGCTCATTGTTGATGAGGATATGAGAAAATGGACTCACGTGTTGTTTGTATATTTTATTTGTCAGAATGAGTATTGGCAAACATTTCCTGAGGATCACTTGACTATTTTGGTATCAAAGGCGTTAATTTTTTTAGTATATCCTTGCCTCAACTATTCCACGTCCATGAATTTCCCCAAAGAATAAGAAACAGATGCAAAGATTAAGCTACAAAGATATTCATTCCAGCAGGTTTATAATAGGGAAATTATAGAAACAATTTAAATTTTAACACTAGTCACTTATTTAAATAAACTATGGTATATCCATGTAATAGAATTGTATGACTATATTTTAAATGCTGTCAAAGAATGCTAATGGCATGCAAAAATATTATCAATTTACTGTTGGATGAAAAACACAGTTACAAAAGAGAATGTTCCATATTCCAATTTTAGCACACACACATATGAAGACTACAAAAAGCCCAGGCATGGTAGCTCGCATCTGTAATCCCAATATTTTGGGAGGGCAAGGGTTCAAGACCAGCCTGGGCAACAGTAAGATCCCATCTCCACTTAAAAAAAAGAAAAAGACTGCAAAAATATTAGCAAGACCTAAAAGTCATGGGTGATTTATGGTCTCTTTATTATCATACATTTTATAAATGACTTTTACTTTTTGAGCTTCAAGTGCATGCAATTAATAGACAGTAGGTTGGGTGTGGTGGCTCATTCCTATAATCCTAACACTTTGGGAGGCCGAGGTGAGCAGATCACCTGAAGTCAGAAATTCGAGACTAGCCTGGCCAACATGGTGAAACCCCGTCTCTACTAAAACTAGAAAAATTGGTCAGTCATAGTGGTAGGAACCTGTAATCTCAGCTACTAGCTACTTGCAAGGCTGAGGCAGAAGAATTGCTTGAACCTGGGAGACAGAGGTTGCAGTGAGCCAAGACTGGGCCACTGCACTCCAGCCTGGGTGACAGGGCAAGACTCCGCCTCAAAAACAAAAAACAACAAAAAAAACTGTAATTCTTAATTAAGAACATGTTATAGGCTGGGTGCAGTGGTGAATGCCTGAAATCCCAGCACTCTGGGAGGTGAAGGTGGGAGGGGAGCCAAGTAGGTCAAGACTGTAGTGAGCAATGATCATGCCATTGCACTCCAGCCTGGGCAAAGAGTGAGACCCTGCCTAAAAATATGTATTAAATTTAAAAAAATTTTTAGAACTTAAAGTGTAAGTTTTTAAAAATTGAAAAAAAAATTTTTTTAAAGAGCCCACTATCATTATTTGCCCCACATATGGTTGAGTATTTTTATAATAGTAATAAATAATAATAATACTTTTTATAATACACTCTCCACCACCCAACTACAACATTGCCAATAACTATTGCCAATAACTATCCATGGCTTGTTGCCTTTACCATTCCCATCCTCCCCCAGCTAAAAGTAACCACCAACCTAATTTTGTGTTTATCAGTCCCCTCCTTTTTTAAATTTTTTATTTTTTCAATTGTGGTAAAAGATGCATAACAAAATTTACTATCTTTACTATCTTTAAGTGTACATTTATGTGTCATTGAATGCACTCATATTTTTATTTTTATTTTTATTTTTTATTTTTATTTTTTTTTGAGGCGGAGTCTCGCTCTGTCGCCCAGACTGGAGTGCAGTGGCCGGATCTCAGCTCACTGCAAGCTCCGCCTCCCAGGTTTACGCCATTCTCCTGCCTCAGCCTCCCGAGTAGCTGGGACTACAGGCGCTCGCCACCTCGCCCGGCTAGTTTTTGTATTTTTAGTAGAGACGGGGTTTCACTGTGTTAGCCAGGATGGTCTCGATCTCCTGACCTCGTGATCCGCCCGTCTCGGCCTCCCAAAGTGCTGGGATTACAGGCTTGAGCCACCGCGCCCGGCCTTATTTATTTATTTTTGAGACAGAGTCTTGCTCTGTTGCCCAGGCTGGAGGGCAGTGGCATGATTTCAGCTCACTGCAACCTCCATCTCCCGGGTTCAAGCAATTCTCCTGCCTCAGCCTCCAGAGTAGCTGGGATTACAGGCGTCCGACACCACGCCCGGCTAATTTTTGTATTTTTAGTAGAGGCAGGGTTTCACCAAGTTGGCCAGGCTGGTCTCGACTCCTGACCTCAGATCATCTACCTGCCTCAGCCTCCCAAAGTGCTGGGATTACAGGCATGAGCCTCTGAGCCCGGTCAATTTTTTTAATTTTTGAGAAAAATTTTTGAGGCTCATCCAGGCTAGAGTGCAGTGGCATGATCATGGCTCACTGCAGCATCCACTTCCCCTGGCTCAAGCAATCCTCCTGTCTCAGCCTCCCGAGTAGCTGGGACTACAGGCACATGTCACCACATTCAGCTAATTTTTTCTACTTTTTGTAGAGATGAGGATTCACTATGTTGCCCGGGCTGGTCTGGAACCCCTGGGCTCAAGTGATCCTCCCACCTCAGCCTCCCAGACTGGAGTGTAGTGGCACCATCTTAGTTCACTGTGTTCAAGTGGCACCATCTCAGCTCCACCTCCTGAGTTCAAGAGATTCTCCCCCATCAGCTTCCCAAGTAGCTGGGACTACAGGTGCCCACAACCTTGCCTGGTTAGTTTTTGTGTTTTAGTAGAGACGGGGTTTCACCATGTCGGCCAGGCTTGTCTTGAACTTCTGACCTCAGGTGATCCGCCTGTCTCGGCCTCCCAAAGTGCTGGGATTTCAGGTGTGAGCCACCGTACCCAACCAACATAATTTCATATAGCAAATGTTACAAATGGATTCTGAAGACCCATACTCTTCCCAAATCAACATAACCTGACTACAACAGGATGTGGATGACTTGACTGAGGGACAGAATGTGGGAAATGATTCCTTCTCCCTGATCCCTGATATTTGGTACAAGTATGACAGTTTGCAAGGTAATGTTGACAGGATACCTCCCTAACGCTAGCCCTCAAAGCAGAAATATCAAGGTAGAGTTTCTCCAAGATTGTTCCCATTTAGCAATGCCTGTTTCTTTATGAACATTGAGGAATTGTTCATTTAGATCAATATTTGCAGTGGAAGCTTTAGGAGAAACCCCTGATTCTGACATTCTAATCCTCAGCGATAAGACAAATAAAGATTTAAATACCATTAAAATGTGACCAGATGTCCAAGCAGACAGACCAGATGTCTGATCAGGCAGAATGATACCTAGTAATAAGAGCAGAGGAGCCAGGAGAAGGTCCCTGAATCAATGCCCACAGAAATTACACTGGCCACACCACTCTGTCAAAGGGTTTCCTGTACAGTCAGCCTTAAAACGTTTCCAACTTTGACTATGAAGAGCATTATTTCATAAAACTCTGTCTTGCAGATAACTTCAGGAATAAAGAACAAAATGTAATACCAGCAGACAGGAGTCTCAGGCACCTCTGAAACCACAGCTATCCACTGACAGACCTGCGCCCAGTGTGAAGGCCTCTAGTCAAAGGGAAAAGAAGGTTAATTCGTCCCTGGAAACAGGGAAGTTTTTCAGGTGCTCTGGTCCAATCAGCCGCACGGGGTGGAGCAGCAGTAAAGACCCACTGAAAGAGGGCAGTTGGCCGGGTGCAGTGGCTCACGCCTATAATCCCAGCGCTTTGGGAGGCTGAGGCGGGCAGATCATTAAGGTCAGGAGTTTGAGACCAGCCTGGCCAACATGGTGAAGCACTGTCTCTACTAAAAATACAAAGTTACCCATGTGTGGTGGTGCACACCTGTAATCCCAGCTACTCGGGAAACTGAGGCAGGACAATTGCTTTAACCCAGGAGACAGAGGTTGCAGTGAGCCGAGATTGTGCCACTGTATTCCAACCTGGGTGACAGAGTGAGACTCCAACTCAAAAAAAAAAGGAAAACTCAGTCTGACATAACGGGAATACCTTAGGGGAGGTTACCATCACTGACTGTGATTACCATGGAGGTTCTTGCTGGACAGAGAGAGACCTGCCTGGGAGGCCCAGCATCATTATGTCCTAAGCCCTGACAATTGATTGTCACTCCAGGGGCTCTAATCGTTCTAGAATAGATACACCTAGAAAAACAAGTGCAGCAGGAAAATTCAAGGTCAGATTGACAGCCAAGACTCACAAAGGGGAACTTGCCCTGTTGGTTATTGGATTATCTCATAAAACTAAAAAAATGTAAACCATGGTACTACATGTACAGATCAGTGGACCAGAATAAAAAGCCAGGAGGCTGCTCTATGTAGTGGCCATTCTTTTATTCCTTTACTTTCCTAATAAACTTGCTTTTACTTAAAAATAAAATAAAATAAAAAAACAAGAAATATTTGCAAGTAGAGTATCCATATCTTGGCTGGGCATGGTGGCTCGTACCTGTAATCCCAGCACTTTGGGAGGCCGAGGCAGGCAGATCACCTGAGTTCGAGACCAGCCTGACCAACAGGGAGAAACCCCATCTCTACTAGAAATACAAAATTAGCCAGGCATGGTGGCACAGGCCTGTAATCCCAGTTACTCGGGAGGCTGAGGCAGGAGAATTGCTTGAACTGGGAGGCAGAGGTTATGGTGAGCCAAGATTGCGCCATTTCACTCCAACTTGGGCAACAAGAGCGAAACTCTGTCTCAAAAAAAAAAAAAAGAGTATCCATATCTTTTTTTTAAGGATATTACAAATATGGCATTTCTAATAAACTTTCAGGGTTATATTTAGTTCTGAATATAATGACAAATTGGGAAATATGAGAAGCTGTTATTGATTAATGAGAGAAAGATCAATGCATGGATACAAAAATGGCTTTGCAGTTACCCACAGGCACTTCGTGGAGTGTCTGAGTCAGGGTAGACCTGCACAGGCTCATGGAGTCCCTGAAATCCTTGTGCCCTCTGACCCTGCATCCTATCTGCCAGCATCTTCCTTACACATGATGATTTTGTTTCAGAGCTTCATACTCTTTCCTGCATGTGCGGGAAGACTCTAGTTCATCAGACAAGTTTGTGTATGTATATCAGTCTTCAAGTTTGAATGTGGAGAAATTGAAACCCTTGTTCACTGTTGGTGGGAATGTAAAATGGTACAGCTACTATAGAAAACAGTATGGCAGTTTCTCAGAAATTAAAAATAGAACCACCATATGTCCAGCAATTCTACTTTTGGGTATATATCCAAAAGAACTGAAAGTAGGGGCTCAAAGAGGTATTTGTCTATGCACGTTTATAGTGGGCATTATTTGCAATAGCCAAAACATAGAAGCAACCCAAATATCCATTGACAGACGAAAGAATAAACAAAAGGTGATATACACAATAGAATGGAATATCATTCAGCTTTACAAAGGAAATTCTGAGGCCGGGCGCGGTGGCTCAAGCCTGTAATCCCAGCACTTTGGGAGGCCGAGACGGGCGGATCACGAGGTCAGGAGATCGAGACCATCCTGGCTAATCTGGTGAAACCCCGTCTCTACTAAAAAATACAAAAAACTAGCTGGGCGAGGTGGTGGGTGCCTGTAGTCCCAGCTACTTGGGAGGCTGAGGCAGGAGAATGGCGTGAACCCGGGAGGCGGAGCTTGCAGCGAGCTGAGATTCGGCCACTGCACTCCAGCCTGGGCGACAGAGCGAGACTCTGTTTCAAAAAAAAAAAAACAAAGGAAATTCTGACACATGTTACAACATGGATGAACCTAGAGGACATTATGCAAAGTGAGAAATGAGCCAATTGCAAAAGGATAAATAGTCTATGATTCCACTTACATAAGGTACTTAGGGTAGTCAAATTTATAGAAACGGAGAGCAGGATAGTGGTTGCCAGGGCAGAGAGAAGAGGAGGGGAGGATGTTGTTTAACAGGCACAGAGTTTCCATTTTGCAAACTGAAATGAGTTCCATGGATGGATGGTGGTGATGGTTGTACAACAATGTGAATGGGCCAGGCATGGTGCTCATGCCTGTAATCCCAACGCTTTGGGAGGCCAAGGCGGGTGGATCACTTGAGGCCAAGAGTTCAAGACCAGCCTGTCCAACATGGTGAAATTCTGTCTCTACTAAAAATACAAAAATTAACCTGGCATGGTGGCATGAGAATATAATCCCAGCTACTTGGGAAGCTGAGGCATGAGAATTGCTTGAATCCGGGAGGCGGAGTTTGCCATGATCCGAGATCATGCCACTGCACCCCAGCCGGGGTGACAGAGCAGGACTCCGTCTCAAAAACAAAACAAAACAAAACAAAACAAAAAAAGAAAAAAAAAAGGAAATAATGTTTTAGGCTGGATCATGTTTACAATCCTAACAGTTTGGGAGGCCAAGGCAGGAGGATCATTTGAGCCTATGAGCTCAAAAAAACTTTTTTTTTTTTTTTTTTTGAGACGGAGTCTTGCTCTGTCGCCCGGGCTGGAGTGCAGTGGCCGGATCTCAGCTCACTGCAAGCTCCGCCTCCCGGGTTTACGCCATTCTCCTGCCTCAGCCTCCGGAGTAGCTGGGACTACAGGCGCCCACCACCTCGCCCGGCTAGTTTTTTGTATTTTTTAGTAGAGACGGGGTTTCACCATGTTAGCCAGATGGTCTCGATCTCCTGACCTCGTGATCCGCCCATCTCGGCCTCCCAAAGTGCTGGGATTACAGGCTTGAGCCACCGCGCCCGGCTAAAAACTTTTACAACTTAATACAGGTGACCCTTGAACAATGTGGGGGATTGGGGCAGTGACACCCCCCTTCCCCAATGCAGTAAAATATCTGTGTATAACTCTTCACTCTCCAAATACTTCTTTTCTTTCCTTTCTTTCTTTCTTTCTTTCTTTTCTTTCTTTCTTTCTATTGGAACAGCAGAAATCACTTTACTACTAATAGCTTGCTGTTGACTGGAAGCCTTACCAATGGCATAAACATTTTACTAACACATTTTATATGTTATATGTATTATTTGATGTATTTTTACAATAATGTAAGCTAGAGAGAAGAAAATGTTTTAGGAAAATTGTAAGGAAGAGAAAATATATTTACTATTTATTAAGTAAATCTTCATAAAGTTCTTCATCCTTGTCATCTTCACATTGATTAGGCGAAGGAGGAGGAAGAGGAGGGTTGGTCTGGGTGTCTCAGGGGTGGCAGAGGTGAAAGAGGTGGAAGGGGAGGCAGGACAGGCAGGCATACTCAGTGCAACTTGCAGAAATACATCAGAATTTCGGTCTGACTTTTTTGCTTTTTTATTTCTCTAAAAAATGTTCTATATAGTCCCAATCCTTCTTCCACCATTTGCTTTAGTTTCAGTGCCTGTATCATAGAAGGGTCCATGTCATAAAAGAAGTCAAGGCAGTCTTAAACAATCAAAACCCTTCTGCCAGATTGTCTAATGTCAATTTGTGTTCTGGCATTGCTGCTTCATTGTCGTCTTCCTCATGGTCTGGGAGCACTCATCTCCATCAAGACGTCTTGAATCAGTAGCTTATGTTTTTAGCTTTTTCTTGCTTCTAAGTGTTGGTGGTCTTCCAGAGCACTACCCTACCTTCCGAGCTCAAGTGCCCACCCTGCTACTCCTGACTGCAGGCAGAGGCCTCTACTGTCCTGTTTTGGTACAAGCAGGGGAGGAAAGCAGGGAGCCAGACCCTTATTCCTACTGTGATGCCTGAATTAACCAACTTCATAGTGCCCCAGAGCTTCCTTCTGTTCTCTTACCTACCATCTCCGAGCTCAGAGCCCACAGCCTTGTTTTAACTTTCATGTCATCGGCATTTTTTTCAGAGTCCAAGCTAGTGGTCTTGTAGAAGGACTCTATCTTTTTGATCCTCAACAATGGCTTGAGGCCAGAAGTTCAAAATCACCCTTGGGAGCATAGCTAGAATAGCTAGACCCTGCCTCTACAAAACATTTAAAAAATTAGCCGGGGCTGGGTGCAGTGGCTCACGCCTGTAATCCCAGCACCATGGGATGCAGAGGTGGGAGGATCACTTGAGGCCAGGAGTTTGAGACCAGCCTGGACAACATGGTGAAACTCCGTCTCTACTAAAAATACAAAAAATAGCCAGGCATGGTGGTGGATGTCTGTAGTCCCAGCTACTCAGGAGGCTTAGACATGAGAATTGCTTGAACCCAGGAGTTCAAGGCTACAGTGAGCTGGGATTGTGCCACCACACTCCAACCTGAGCAACAGAGAGAGACATACATGTCTCTAAAATCTAAAAAAAAAAAAAAAAAAAAAAAAAAATCATTAAATTAAATAAAATAATTTACTTTTTACAAAATATTAAATAAATTCTAAATTAAAAAACATAATTTTAATAACTTTGTAAAAATCCATTTTAAGCATGTGTAGTAACTTGTTAAATCATTCTCCTATGACAACATATTTGTTTCCACACTTTCATTTTTCTAAATGTAGCAGGGTCTTAAAATGCAGCTCAACTATATCTGGGATGTAAAGAAAAAAATGTAATTCTTTTATTTTTTCTGGTCTTCCCAAGTTCTCTTCTCTGGTTAGTGTGGGGGGAAAAAAGTTACCTTGAAAAGTTAGTCTTATCCAATAATCCTTACACACAGGTCTCAGTCTCTCTAAGAAAAGCAGCCCATCTTCCGCTCCTGCCCCAAGTGATGGCTGGGGAGTATTAGGGGCAGGACTGTGGCTGCTGAGATCCCAGGGGCAGGAGTGGGAAGGAGGCCAAGGGGTCTCTGGCCATGGGTTTGCTCAGGCCTCTTCTGAACCCAGGGTGATCCCCTCTGACAACTTCACAGCCCACCCTAGCGACATCAGGATCCCATTCACCCCACGGGGGCTGTACAGAAGTTCAGGAAGGCTGAAGCTCAGCTCCTGGCTCTGCCTACTCAAACTGTGCCTTAATTTGATGAGACTGTGCCTCGGAGAGTTACAGGGCTTCCTCTGAGGCAACCTCCTTCAGGGGCTCCAAGCAGAAGAGAGGCAAAGCCCCCCTCACCATGGGTATCATTGAGTTACTGACTTCTCTAACTCTGGTCGCCCTTCTGCCTGAATCCCTCTCCTCCTTTGCTCCCTTTTTATTGTTGTTATTGTTGTTGTTGTTGTTGTTGAGACGGAGTCTTGCCTTGTCATCCAGGCTGGAGTACAGTGGTGCAGTCTCGGCTCACTGCAACCTCTGCCTCTCAGGTTCAAGCTATTCTCATGCCTCAACCTCCGAAGTAGCTGGGATTATAGACGTGCACCACTATGCCCAGCTAATTTTTGTATTTTTAATAGAGACGGGATTTCACCATGTTGGCCAGGCTGGTCTCGAACTCCTCACCTCAAGTGATCCGCCTGCCTCACACTCCCAAAGTGCTGGGAGTGAGCCACCGCACCCGACCCTTCACTACTTTCTTCTTCCCACTTTCCCCATGGCCTCAAACAGGCAGCCTTCCACCTTGCTCTGCCACACACATCCATCCAGCGAGGCAGCAAGCCTTGAGACCCACAGTCTAGGCTGAAAGGGCTCTCTTTTCCACTTAGGGGACAACTCTACAGGCTAAGTCCTCTGGGCTTGGTTGTTGAAATGCTAGAAGATGTCCGTGCATAGGATCGAAAGAAAATAATTTAGAAGATCTCTTAAGACAAACACCTATTTTGCAAGGCTAATGTCTTGCTGCATAATTTATTTTGAATGTCAGAACTAGATATTAATTCCTTCTTCTCTCCTCATACTTTCTATAATTTTGCATTTCACCACAACTAGCACCATCAGTTGTAAGATGCACTGTTATTTTAGGTACTCCTAAGAAAGAAAAACAAACTGCCAATTAAACTGTGAACAATGCATTCTTATTTAGAATTTTGGTTTACACTCATTCAAAAAGCTCTTTTTAGACTTATTTAGACATATATTTTTATATGTCATCTTGTGCACATGTAAAAAGGAAAATCTAAGTGAAATAGTTGGAAGGTATTTCTATACCTTCTTTACAGAAGAGACTGATGTAGACATTAATTCTTCTGAACCCCTTTTCATATCAAAGTCAATAATGACCGAGTCTCTATACAGCATTGCTGCCTGTGCATTGAGAGAGTTGTTGATAAAGGATTTCTTCATCCAGTGCTCCACAACTGTCTCTGGGATTGCCTTCTCAAATGTCGACACTCATTCGGCAAGTTTTTTTGTTTTTCGTTTTTTGAGAGTCTTGCTCTGTCGTCCAGGCTGGAGTGCAGTGGTACGATCTCAGCTCACTGCAACCTCTGCCTCCCCAGTTCAAATGATTCTCCTGACTCACCTGGGATTACAGGTGCCCGCCACCATACCCGACTGATTTGTTTTATTTTTAGTAGAGACAGGGTTTCACCATGTTGGCCAGGCTAGTCTTGAACTCCCGACCTCAAGTGATCCACCCGCCTCGGCCTCCCAAAGAGATGGGATTACGAGCGTGAGCCACCGCGCCTGTCCTCATTCTGCAGGTTTTTATGCTGCACCTCCTGTCCTTTTTTTCTTCTTTTAATCTTATAGAAGGTTTTTAGGCCAAGTTTTCATATATGCAGACAATGACAACCATATCGTAACTACTGCCTGGCCAACAGCTATTGTCAGCAAACATTGATTATAGGAACACATATGAATTTCAAAGAAATAATGAATTCTAGTAAACCTTAATACTATTCCTTCTCCCACCTCTTCTCCTTCCTCTAGGAAGGCTGGATGCTTCAAACCACACAGGGAGAAGGTCATGTACTTGGAAAGGCTCTTTGATACTTTCTAAGATATTAATCCTATTACACAAATACTGCTGGAAAGGAAATCTTTGAATATAAAACTTTGACTGCAACTCTGCTATTTCTTCAGATAGAGTCCTAGAAAAGAGAGTTTAGATATTTAAAAATAAGGCTTTTTTTTTTTTTTTTTTTGAGACAGGGCCTGTCTCTGTTGCCCAGACCAGGGTGTAGTGGTACGATCTCAGCTCACTGCAACCTTTGCCTCCCAGGCTCAAACAATCCTCCTACGCTCAAGCAATCCTTCCACCTCAGCCTCCCAAGTACCTGGACTACAGGCACACGCCACCACATCTAGCTAAGTTTTGTATTTTTTTTTGTAGAGATGGGGTTTTGCCATGTTGACCAAGCTAATCTCAAACTCCTGAGCTCAAGCAATCTATCTGCATCTGCCTCCCAAAGTGCTGGGATTACAGGCACGAGTCATTGCACCCAGCCTATTCTTTTCATGAATACAAATCACAGTTTTTGGATGAGATGTGAGGTAGGCACATAGATACACACACACACACACACACACATACACACACAGTGGCAACACTGGAAAACAGAGTGCTCTCAGTAGACCATAAATGATCAGGGACCCCCGAAAGGCAGAAAGAGAATGAGGCTAGACTACAGGAGGAAACCACAGCCTAAACCACATGCAAGAAAAGATTGCTGTACAAGTCAAAAGCATCTTAGGGGCTCTAAGCTTGGAGATGGTAGAACGGGGAAAAGAAGGAAGCTCAGGGGCATCATGAAGGTGGTTAATTCAGGCTTCACAGTGGGAACAAAGGTCTGACTCTCTGCTTTCCTCCCCTTTTTGTACCAAACAGAGGACAGTAGAGGCCTCTGCCTGCAGTTAGGAGTAGCAGGGTGGGCACTTGAGCTCAAAAAGTAGGGCAGTGCTCTGGAAGACCACCAACACTTAGGAGCAAAAAAAAGATAAAAACCATAAGCTACTGGCTCAACCCACCCAGCAGAGTATCCCGTTCCTCTACCACAATAATTGGATTCAGGATGTAGCAAACAGTCACAGTGTCACACACTGGTCACATTAGTTAGTAATGTTTAGCAAATAATAAGGAATCTGACTAATAGTGACTCAAGCAAAAAAGACATTTAATGAAATCACATCATGAGATGTCTAGAGATAGGTGGTTTCAGGTTTAGTGTCTCTGACTCAAGGAAGCTATACAGAAAACAGATTTTCTACCTTTCCACTTCATCATCCTTAGTATACAGCTGCCTTATGGTCACATGATGGATGCTGCACTTCAGATTTAACACTGAGAGGTGAAGCCAGCTGGACTTCTGGGCCCAGTGGGGACTTGGAGAACTTTTCTGACTTACAAAAGGATTGTAAAATGCGCCAATCAGCACTCTGTAGCTAGCTAGAGGTTTGTAAAATGCACCAATCAGTGCTCTGTAAAAATGCGCCAATCAGCGCTCTGTAGCTAGCTAAAGGTTTGTAAAATGGACCAATCAGCACTCTATAAAATAGACCAATCAGCACTCTGTAAAATAGACCAATCAGCATTCTGTAAAATGGACCAATCAGCAGCACATGGGCGGGGACAAATAAGGGAATAAAAGCTAGCCACCGCCAGCCAGTACTGGCAGTCTGCTGGGGTTCTCTTCCACTGTGGAACTTTTGTTCTTTTGCTGTTCACAACACATCTTGGCTGTTGGTTAGTCTGTGGGTCTGTGCCAACTTTAAGAGCTGTAACACTTACTGCAAAGGTCCATGGCTGCATTCTTCAAGTTAGCGAGACCATGAACCCACCGGAAGGAACCAACTCCAGACACAACATCTATGTCAAAGGAAAGAAGAAGGGAAAGACGCAGTGTCACTGAGTTTTCACTCATAAAAGTGTCACTTTTATGATATAGTGAAAGTTTTCCCAGAAATTCGTAAGTAGGCTTCCACTTATATCTCATTGGCCAGAACTTTGTCACACATCAGCCCTGCTGCAAGAGACGCTGGAAAAAAACAGAATTAGAATTACAACAATTGGTTTAGAACCATCATGATTTGTTACCTGAGCGGGCTGAACATGCAATTGCGCATACTCAATTGACTTTCTGCTGGTCAGGAAGCAAGAAGTGAGAAATACCTATTACTAGCCCATTGTCAAGGTCTTCTGTGAAAGCTAACAAGGATGGTCAAATATAAAAAGACAGTCGCACATTCAGCAATCAAAAAATATTTGAGGAAAAATACAACCTTAAAACAGAGATACCAAACTCAGGAAACAGAGAAATCAAGGAGACTTCAAATTAATTATATACACTATGATGCAGTATATATGGATAGATGGCAAGGCTCCGTGGCTCACACCTGTAATCCCAGCCGAGTTGGAGGATTGCTTGAGCTCAGGAGTTCAAGACCAACCTGAGCAACATAACGAGACCTTGTCTCTACTGAAAAAAAACAAAAAAAAAAAAAAAAAAACCAAATTGCCAAGTGTGATGTTACGTGCCTGTGGACCCAGCTACTCAGGAGGCTGAGGTGGGAAGATTACTTGAGCACAGGAGACCAAGGCTGCAGTGAGCTATGATCACGCCACTGTACTCTAGCCTGGGTGACAGAGTGAGACCGTGTCTCCCCCGCAAAAAAACCCAGGGAGGTTCCTCAAAAATTTAAAAATAGAGCCACCATATAATCCAGCAATCCTACAACTAACTGTATATCCTAAAGAAATGAAATCAGAGGCTGGGCGCGGTGGCTCAAGCCTGTAATCCCAGCACTTCCGGAGGCCGAGCCGGGTGGATGACGAGGTCAGGAGATCGAGACCATCCTGGCTAACACGGTGAAACCCGTCTCTACTAAAAAATACGAAAATCTAGCCTGGCGAGGTGGCGGGAGCCTGTAGTCCCAGCTACTCGGGAGGCTGAGGCAGGAGAATGGCGTAAACCCGGGACGCGGAGCTTGCAGTGAGCTGAGATCCGGCCACTGCGCTCCACCCCGGGCGAAAGAGCGAGACTCCATCTCAAAAAAAGAAAAAAAGAAAAAAGAAATGAAATCAGTATGTTAAACAGTTACCAGCACTCCAATGTTTCCTGTAGCACTATTCATAATAGCCAAGATAGGTCATCAACTTAACTGTCAATGGATGAATGATTAAATAAAAAGGTGGTATAGGCAGGGCGTGGTGGCTCACGCCTGTAATCCCAACACTTTGGGAGGCTGAGGCGGGCGGATCACCAGGTCGGGAGATTAAGACTATACTGGCTAACATAGTGAAACTCCGTCTCTACTAAAAATACAAAAAAATTGGCTGGGCATGGTGGCACGTGCCTGTAGTCCCAGCTTCTCAGGAGGCTGAGGCAGGAGAATCGCTTGAACCCAGGAGGCAGAGTTTGCAGTGAGCCGAGATCGTGCCACTGCACTCCAGCCTGGGCGACAGAGCAAGACTCCATCTCAAAAAAAAAGAAAAGAAAACAACGTACTATATACTTGAAAATTCCTAAGAGAGTAGATTTTAAGTGTTCTCAGTACAAATAAGTACGTGAGGTAATGCATACATTAATTAGCTTGATATAGCTATTCCACAGTGTTTACATATCTCGAAACATCATGCTGCTCACCATAATATGTACAATTTTGTCAAAGAAGAAAAAAAATGAACTATACCCAGTGACAGTGTGGTGACATCTCACAATATCAGAGACAAAAGATAAGTCTTGGAGTGTGGTGGCATGTGTCTGTAATCCAACAAGATAACTTGGGCGGCTGAGGCGGGAGGACTACTTGAAGCCAGGAGTTCAAGACCAGCCTGGGCAACACAGTGAAACACCCGTCTCTAAAAATACTTTTTTAAAGAAATCCTTCCTTAAGAGAGGAAAAACAGATCAACTAAAAAGGGACAAAAAAATGGATTGGCATCAGCCCTTCTTTTGGTAACACTGGATGCAAGAAGATAATGACAAAGTCTGACGAGGAAAAATATTTATTTTTATTTTTATTATTATCTTTTTGAGGTGGAGTTTCACTCTTGTTGCCCAGGCTGGAGTGCAATGGTGCGATCTTGGCTCTTTGCAACCTACACCTCCCAGGTTCAAGCAATTCTTCTGCCTCACCCTCCTGAGTAGCTGGAATTACAAGCATCTGCCACCATGCCTGGCTAATTTTTGTATTTTTAGTAGAGATGGGATCTCACCACATTGGCCAGGCTGGTCTTAAACTCCTGACCTCAGGTGATCTGCCCACCTTGGCTTTCCAAAGGGGAAAATCATTATGAGCCCAGAAATCTATCCCCATATGTACTCTCCACCAAGTGGGAGAACAAAACAGGTCCATTTCAGACCTCTGAGATCTAAAACTTTTAATTATTTATTTATTTATTTTGAGACAGAGTCTCACTCCTGTTGCCCAGGCTAGAGTGCAGTGGCCATGATCTTGGCTCACCACAACCTCCGCCTCCCGCATTCAAGCGATTCTCCTGCCTCAGCCTCCCGAGTAGCTGGGACTTCAGGAGCACGCCACCACACCCGGCTAATTTTGTATTTTTAGTAGAGACAGGATTTCTCCATGTTGGTCAGGCTGGTCTCGAACTCCCAACCTCAGGTGATCCTCCCACCTCGGCCTCCCAAAGTGCTGGGATTACAGGCATGAGCCACCGTGCCTAGCCGAGATCTAAAACATTTTACCAGTCAAGAACCACATATGAAAGAATTATTAGAGGATGTGCTTCAACAAGAAAAATTAGTAATTTGTGGCAGACAGACACTAAGAGGGTCCCCAGTGATCCCCACCTCTTGGTGTTCACTCCCTTGTGTAATGCCCTCTCCATGAGTGTGGGTGGACCTGTGACTTGCTTCTAGCCAATAGGAGACAGCAAAAGTTCTGGCTTCTATTTTGCTAGAAAATTTTCTCCTTTGCTTGCTCAGAGGACCCAGCTGACGTGTTGTGAGCTACTCTATGGAGATATCCATATTGCAAGGGCCCAGGGAAACCTCCAGCTAACATCCAGCTAGGAACTGAGACCTTAAGGCCAACAGCCCTGAATAAACTAAATTCTGAATCTTTCCCCAGTCAACCATTCAGAGGAGAGCCCAGCACTTGATTGCAGCCTCAAGAGACCCTGAAACAGGACCCAGCTAAGCTATGCTTGCATCCTGGCCCATGAAAACTGTGAAATAATACATGTTTCTTTGTTTGTTTACCTGAGACAGAGTCTCACTCTGTCAACCAGGCTGGAGTGGAGTGGTGCAATCACAGTTCACTGCAACCTCCACCTCCTGGGCTCAAGTGATCCTCCCACTTCAGCCTCCTGAGTAGCTGGGACTACAGGTGCACACCACCATGCCCAGCTAATTTTTGTGTTTTTTGTAGAAATGGGGATTTCGCCTTGCTGCCCAGGCTGATCTTGAATTCCTGAGCTCAAACGACCCACCGGCCTTGGCTTCCCAAAGTACTGGGATTATAGGAAGGAGCCACGGCTCCCAGCCACATTTTGTCTTAAGCCACCGAATATTGATAATTTTTTGTTTTGTCTTGTTTTTTTTGTTTGTTTGTTTGTTTGAGACGGAGTCTCGCTCTGTCACCCAGGCTGGAGTGCAGTGGCCGGATCTCAGCTCACTGCAAGCTCCGCCTCCCGGGTTCACGCCAT
>NW_012116021.1:692070-700280 GCF_000951035.1 Colobus angolensis palliatus | reverse complement strand
TCTCGGCCTCCCAAAGTGCTGGGATTACAGGCTTGAGCCACCGCGCCCGGCCTGTTTTGTCTTGTTTTTGTTTTTTCGAGACAGTCTCACTCTGTCGCCCAGGCTGGAGTGCAGTGGTGCGATCTAGTCTCACTGCAACCTCCGACTCCCTAGTTCAAACAATTCTCCTGCCTCAGCCTCCCGAGTAGCTGATATTACAGGCATGTGCCACCATGCCCAGTTAATTTTTGTACTTTTAATAGAGATGGGGTTTCACGACGTTGGCCAGGATGGTCTCGATTTCCTGACCTTGTGATCCGCCCACCTTGGCCTCCCAAAGTGCTGGAATTACAGGCATGAGCCACGGCACCCAGCGGAATATTGATAATTTTTAATGCAGTGACAGATAATACAGAATCCAAGAGGAAAATGTGAGATATAAGAAGGAGTGGTGGGTAAAGAACCCAGTAAAACTTTTTGATGTCCAAGAAGGTGTCGATTAAAAATAAACAAAACATGGGAGGTGGGAAGAGGAGAATAAATGAAAGAGGGAAGAAAGACAGTAAAAGATTTCTTGTTTTATTTGAAGGTATGATATAGATTCTTATTAAAATCTAGAGGTTGATACATAAATATAATTCTAAATATTTATTTATTTATTTATTGAGACAAAATCTTGTTCTGTTGCCCAGGCTAGAGTGCAGTGGTGCAATCTTGGCTCACTGCAACCTCTGCCTCCCAGGTTCAAGCAATTCTCCTGCCTCAGTCTCCCAAATTGCTGGGATTACAGGCATATGTCACCATGCCCAGCTAATATTTGTGTACTTAGTGGAGACAGGGTTTCACCGTGTTGGCCAGGCTGGTCTCAAACTCATGACCCCAAGTGATCCGCCCGCCTCAGCCTCCCAAAGTGCTGAGATTACAGGCATGAAGCACTGCACCCAGCCAATTCTAAATATTTATATAAAAATTTCAAGGTAGAGAACTTCCTGAAAAAACAATTAAGTTATGGTAAAGTATTGTTTAAGAGACATATAAAGTGGAGAATGGTGGAGAGGACAATAGTAAGACAATAAATGGATGGATGGATGGATGGTAAATGATGCAGCACACCCAGGAAGACTGAGTCTTAGAGCAGGAGTTGGAGGCAGATATACTGCAATGAAAGGATGCCATAGAAAAGGAACATTCAGGAATTTTCCAAAAATGAGAATTTTTGGAAATTAAAAACATGACAGTAGAAATGAAGAGTTGGAATTGAAGTGGAGGAAATCTCCCAGAAAATAGAGCAAAGAGACAGAGACAAAGAGATGGAAAATAGAAGAGAAAATAGAAAATAAAATCAAGCCTGGCATGGTAGCTCACGCCTGTAATCCCAGCACTTTAGGAGGCCAAGGTGAGCAAATCTCCTGAGGTCAGGAGTTTGAGACCAGCATGGCCAACATGGTGAAACTCTGTCTCTACTAAAAATACAAAAACTAGCTGGGTGTGGTGGCACATGCCTGTAATCTCAGTTATTCAAGAGGCTGAGGCAGGAGAATTGCTTGAACCTGGGAGGTTGAGATTACAGTGGGCTGAGATCACACCGCTGAGATCACACCACTGCACTCCAGCCTGAGTGACAGAGTGAGACTCTGTCTCAAAACAAACAAACAAACAAACAAACAAACAAACAGCCAGGCATAATGACACACGCCTGTAGTTCCAGCTACTTGGAAGGTTGAGGCAGGAGAAGCATTTGAACCTGGGAGGCAGAGGTTTCGTTTATCTGTGTTCATATCATTGCACTCCAGCCTGGGCAACAGAGCAAGACTTCGCCTCAAAAAAAAAAAAAAAAAAAAAAAAAATCAATACAGGAAGTCCACTGGTCAAATAAAAAGCAGTTAAGAAAGAAGAAACAGAGAAAGTGGAGGGGGAAGTTTATTTTCAAAGCAATTTAATTTGATAAAAATTTCCAGAATTTTTACCATGATGCACAGCACTGCTGTGAAGTCTGTAGTTAGGAACACATTATCATTGTTTAACTCATGCTTTATCTCTTTCATTTTGTTCACTTTGATTTGGTTATGTATGCATTTATGCACATATTTATTTATATAATGAACTCTCATTTGAATCCACAGCCCAACTAGCCAATAATATCCATGGGCTTATTGCTTTTCCCATCTCCCAGCCTCCCACAACTAAAGATAACCACCATCCTAAATTTGGTATTTCTTCTTCTTCTTCTTCTTTTTTTTTTTTTTTAAGTATTTCATTTTATGAGACAGGGGCTCACTCTGTCACACAGACTGGAATGCAGTGGTGTGATCATAGCTCACTGCAGCCTCCACCTCCTGGGCTTAAGCAATCCTCCCACCTCAACCTCCAGAGTAGCTGGGACTACAGGTGTGCACCACCACGCACAGCTAATTAAAAAACATTTTTTTTGGTAGGAAGGAAGCTTGCTATATTGCCCAGACTGGTCTTGAACTCATGGCCTTAAGTGATCCTCCCACCTCAGCCTCTCAAAGTGCTGGGATTACATGTGTGAGACACAGCATCAGGCCCTTTTGATTTTTAAAAATAACTTTATCACATATATAGGGGCCTGAACATGAATTGTTGCCTTTCACTTGGTTTAGAATGTTATAAAAGGGGTATCACTGTGTGTGGTCACCTGAGACATGCTTTTTCCATTCATTATGATACCATCCAGATTCATACTTGCTGTTCCCTGGTTCTTTAATTCATTCACTTTCAAAGCTGTGTAACATTCCATTGTGCAAATACACCAAAATTTATTTATTCATTCTCCTACCAGTTTGGGAGAATTGGGGAGGTGCATGTGTGTGTGTACGTGTGTGAATATGCACCGATAGTGAAAGAGTTCAATCTTCATCCTCTATGGTGGAAAATCAACAGATGATAACTAAAATTGAAAATGATCAAGAAGCAGCAATATATGTGTAATATTTAGAGATAAAGAAGTAAATATGAAAAGAATCGTCAAAAGGAATAAGAGGCCTATGCTGGGCGCAGTGGCTCACGCCTGTCATCCCAGCACTTTGGGAGGCTGAGGCGGGCGGATTCCCTGAGCTCAGGAGTTTTAGACCAGCTTGGGCAACATGGTGAAACCCCGTCTCTACTAAAATACAAAAGATTAGCCAGACGTGGCAGCACATGCCTGTAATCCCAGCTACTTAGGAGGCTGAGGCAGGAGAATTGCTGGAACCCGGAGGTGGAGATTGCACTGAGCCGAGATGGCGCCACTGCACTCCAGCGTGGGCAACAAAAGCGAGACTCTGTCTTAAAGAAAAAAAAAAAAAAAAGGTGGCCAGGCGCCTATAATCTTTGGCAGGCCGAGACAGATGGATCACTGAAGGTCACGAGGTCGAGACCAACCTGGCCAACATGGCAAAACCCCGTCTCTACTAAAAATACAAAAATTAGCTGGGCGTGGTGGTGTGTGCCTGTAATCCCAGCTACTCAAGAGGCTGAGGCAGGAGAATTGCTTGAACCTGGGAGGCGGAGGTTGCAGTGCACTGAGATCATGCCACTGCGCTCCAACCTGGGTTACAGAGTGAGATTCTGTCTCAAAATAAAAAATAAAAATAAAAAAGGGAATAAAAGTGGTTTCCTCTGGGGAGAAAGAGATGGTAGAGGAAGGATGGAGGAGACTTCTGTTTCTCATAACAAGATTAATTCGATGATTTGACTGTTCCACTAAGCACATGCATAACACTGAAAAATTAAGGATAACTAGCAGAATAACAAAAATAGCATATATAACTTGCAAACCACAACTGAAAAAAAAAACAAAAACAGGACAAAGAAAATGTGATAAATTCAGCAGATGATAGGAAAAGAAACAACAAAAATAATTCTTAAAAACAATTATTTTTGGCAGGGCGTGGCTGCACATGCCTGTAATCCCAGCACTTTGGGAGGCTGAGTGGGGAGGACCACTTCAGGTCAGGACTTTGAGACCAGCCTGGCCAACATGGTGAAACCCTGTCTCTACTAAAAAACAAAAATTAGCTGGGCATGGTGGCAGATGCCTGTAATCCCAACTACTCAGGAAGCTGAGACAGGAGAATCGCTGGAACCTGGGAGGCGGAGGCTGCAGTGAGCCAAGATGGCACCACTACACTCCATCCTGGGAGAGACAGAGCAAAACTTCGTCTCAAAAACAAAAAACAAACAAACAAACAAAACAAAAAGAGCAGCTACAGAAGAATGAAGAAATCAGATAAAAAAACAAAACTGGAAAAATTTTAGCAGAGAACTTAGAGGGCTGTCCTTTATAACATGGAATAGGGAAAGATTTCTCAAGCGAGCTGCAAAAAACATTGACAATAAAACATAAGATTGACAATTAAACTATATTACAATTAAGACTTATTTTTGCAAAAAAAAACTTAGAGAAAGAAAAAGACATACACTGACAAAGAATTCAGCTCAAAAATGGATAAAGAACTTACATTCATTAATATTAAATGTATAAACAGGCCAGTAGAAAAATGGGCTCTTCAGGTGCATAAAAATTAAAATGTAAAAAATAAAAACAAACAAAAAAAGAAAAACAGGCAACAGACATGAACAGCCATTTTATAGAAAGGGAGTCACATATATCAATAAATATATGAAGGGATATTCATTACTAATGATCAGGTAAAGGCAAACCAAGACCACAAAAGTTATTATTTTACATACATTTCACTGGCAAAAATTAAAAAGGTTGATATGGGCAGGTGCAGTGGCTCAAGCCTGTAATCCCAGCACTTTGGGAGGTTGAGGCAGGCAGATCACCTGAGGTCAGGAGTTTGAGACCAGCCTGGCCAACACAGTGAAACCCCATCCCTACTAAAAATACAAAAATTAGCTGGGCATGGTGGCAGGCGCCTGTAATCCCAGCTACTCGGGAGACTGAGGCAGGAGAATTGCTTGAACCCAGGAGGTGGAGGTTGCAGTGAGCTGAGATTGCACCACTGCACTCCAGCCTGGGCATCTCAAAAAAAAGAAAAAAGAAGGTCGATATGATCAAGTATTAGAGAGAATATAAATCTGTAAGACCTCTTAAACATCGCTGATGAGAATATAAATCGAGGCAACAAGTTTAAAAATAGTAAAATTGATGCAACCATGTCAGAAAACATACAACTTTTTAAAACCCAACAAGTCTACCTTAGATACATATATCCAAGAGAAATTCTTGCACAGCCACACCCAGAGACACATATAAGATTGTTCACAGCAGCATTATTAAAAATATGAAAAACCTGGAAAAAATCACGGTAGGGTTGGTAAACTGAAAAAAATAAAAAGAGTTAAGTTTGAAAGAATTCCCAGGTATTGATCGGGTATGGTGGCTTACAACTGGGAGGCGAGGTTGGCAGATCCCTTGAGCCCAGGAAGTCAAGATAAACCTGGGAAACGTGATGAAAACCCGTCTCTACAAAAAGTTAGCCAGGCCTGGGAATGTACAACTATAGTCCCAGCTACCTGCGAGTGTGAGGCGGGAGAATCACCTGAGCCCAGGAGGTCGAGGCTGCAGCGAGCCCTAATCTGGTACCACTGTACTCCAGTCCAGGCAATAGTTTAGATCCGGTCTCAAAAACAAAAACAAACAAACAAAACAAAACAAAACAAAAAAAACGAGAAAAACCAAAAGGAGCCCCCAAGTATTTTTTTTTTTTTTTTTTTGAGACGGAGTCTCGCTCTGTCGCCCAGGCTGGAGTGCAGTGGCCGGATCTCAGCTCACTGCAAGCTCCGTCTCCCGGGTTCATGCCATTCTCCTGCCTCAGCCTCCCAAGTAGCTGGGACTACAGGCGCCCGCCATCTCACCTGGCTAGTTTTTTGTATTTTAGTAGAGACGGGGTTTCACTGTGTTAGCCAGGATGGTCTCGATCTCCTGACCTTGTGATCCGCCCGTCTCGGCCTCCCAAAGTGCTGGGATTACAGGCTTGAGGCACCGCCCCCGGCCCCAAGTATTGAGAACAATTTTGAAAATAAAAATGAGTCACACACTGTTGTATCCTGAAAAAACTTCCAAATTCCAAGAGAAAGAAAAAGTGTAAGACACACATACAAAAACCCTGGAAACAACCTAAGTACAAATCAACAGAAAATGAATGAATTAGCTATGGTAAATCTATACAATCAAATATACACAGGAGCCAAAATAAATGTGAGACACGAGAGTATGGATGAATCTTAGAAATAAAATATAAAGTAAAAAAGACCCAAAAGATTACATAGTGCATGTATTTCGATAAAGGTGAAAACAATGAAAACAAAAATATATACTTTTTAGGTATACATACAAATGCAACAAAAATTATACAAAGGACAGGAAGGAAATGATGAACACCGGATTCAGGATAATCCTACCTTGGAAGAGATCCAGAAGAGAGAAATGGGGGTGGGGGACATATGGTTAGAGATAAATTATTGTCAGGATTCTTGCTTTTGTTTTAAGTGATGGATTAATGGATACTTACCACATTATTAATGCTAACTAAATATATAAAAGCAGGCCCCACTTGGAAAGTGTGTCATGAACTGAGGATAATGATGAACCCAAATACATGTACTTGAGGTCCACTGGGGAAAACATAAAATGGAAAAATGAGTTCAAAGTCTTAACCACAATAAACATTAATGAAACAAATTCATCTATTTAAGATAGAAACTAATATACTGGTTTTAAAAGAATCTATTGAGAAGAGATATAAAAGGATAGCCAAATTTACACCACTTAAATACTAACAAAAATAAACAAAGTGGGCTGGGAACTGCGGCTCACACCTGTAATCCCAGCATTTGGGAGGTTGAGGCGGGTGGATCACCTGAGGTCAGGAGTTCGAGACCAGCATGGGCAATATGGTGAAACCTCGTCTCTGTTAAAAATACAAAAAAAAAAATTAACCGGGCGTGGTGGCACATGCCTGTAATCCCAGCTACTTGGGAGGCTGAGGTGAAAGAATCACTTGAACCAGGAGGCGGAGGTTGTGGTGAGCTGAGATGGCGCTGCTGCACTCCAGCCTGGGCAATAGAGCAAGACTCCATCTCAAAAACAAACAACAACTCTCTCTCACACACATGCTCTCTCTCTTTCTCTCTCTCTCTATATATATGTATATATATGCATATACATATACATGAAATTCCTTTGAGCTGGAGCAACTCAAAGGTGGCTCACGCCTATAATCCCAGTACTTTGAGTCCAAGAGTTCAAGACCAAGCTGGGCAACATGACAAAACCCCTTTTCTACAAAAAATACAAAAACTGGCCGGGCACAGTGGCTCATGCTTGTTATCCCAGCACTTTGGGAGGCCGAGACAGGTAGATCACGAGGTCAAGAGATTGAGACCATCCTGGCCAACATGGTGAAACCCCATCTTTACTAAAAATACAAAATTTAGCTGGGTGTGGTGGCACGTGCCTATAGTCCCAGCTACTCAGGAGGCTGAGGCAGGAGAATGTCTTGAACCCAGGAGGCAGAGGTTGCAGTGAGCCAACATCGCATCACTGCACTCCAGCCTGGCGACACAGCAAGACTCCATCTCAAAAAATAAAATAATAGTAAATTAGCTGGGCGTGGTGGCCCATACCTGTAATCCTAGCTATTCTGGAGGCTGAAGCAGGAGATTTGTCAGAGGCTTGGGAGGTCAAGGGCCTAGGGAACAGAGACTCTGTCTCAAGAAAAAGCAAAAACAAAAACAAACAACAACAACAACAAAACCGATTGCATTTTTTAAAAAATTAAGAAAAACCCCACCAAGTATATACATGAAAAACAGAAATTTGAGAAATAGCAGATAAAACTGTCATTAGAGTGGGAGAACCTTAGAAATCATCAGATCAAGAAGACAAAAAATGAACATTCTGTTGGAAGTTTTTCTCAAGTTCAAGACAACTGCTCCTCCTAACAAACTTCCTGCTTTGGGGGAGGCATCTTTCTACTTTAACAATTTCCCACTGCCTGTGGCCAAAGATTACCACTCAGCAATGCAACAAGTCTTGCAGGGCTACATAAACTGCTGGATTCAATATTCAAATCCTAACTTTGGGATGTTATAGTTCTAAGGGAAGAAAAGTGTTTTGTCCTTTACCCTCCTAGATTCTCTGGCTGGGTCCCTGCAGACTAGACTGACAGAAAACAGATTAACAAGAGAAAAACAAGGCCGGGTGCGGTGGCTCAAGCCTGTAATCCCAGCACTTTGGGAGGCCGAGACGGGCGGATCAC
>NW_012116021.1:668516-690370 GCF_000951035.1 Colobus angolensis palliatus | reverse complement strand
GGAGCTTGCAGTGAGCAAGATCACACCACTGCACTCCAGCCTGGGCGACAGAGCAAGACTCTCAAAAAAAAAAAAAAAAAAGTTTCTAGCTAATTCATTAATATTTTTAAGTATAAATACTAGAAATGATGAGATAAAGCTGTCATTATTTTTATCACTCCAAAAGAAACAACTTTAAAATTCTGTAGGTTGCGTGTGGTGACTCACACTTATAATCCCAGCACTTTGGGAGGCCGAGGCAGGTGGATCACTAGAGCCCAGGAGTTCAAGACCAGCCTGGGCAACATGGCGAAACCCCATCTCTGCAAAAACTACAAAAATTATCCAGGCGTGGTGGCACACACCTGTGGTCTCAGCTACTTGCAAGGCTGAGGTGGGAGGATCACTTGAGTCCAGGAGGTAGAGGCTGCAGTAAGCCATGATCATGCCACTGCACTCCAGCCTGGGTGACAAAGTGAGATTATGTCTCAAACTAAAGAAAAGAAAAGAAAACAAAACAAAACCCTGTAATAAGTAAAACTAGTAATGCAGCTAGATACAGGATCGTATGTAGGTTAAGTATCCCTTATTTGAAATGCCTGGGTTCCATAAGTGTTTTGGATTTTGGTGGGTTTTTTTTTGGATTCTGGAATATCGGCATCAGGGATGGGACCCAAGGCCAAACACGAAAGTCATTTATGTTTCATATACACTTTATACACATGGCTTAAAGATCATTTTATAGAATATTTTTACTAATTTTGTGCATGAAACAAAGTTTGTATATTGAACCATAGATAGCAAAGTTGTCACTCTCTCAGTCACCCATGTGGACAATCTGTGGCTGTTTGGCATCACTGCCATTCCTGACTCTGAATTTTTATGTTACTGATAAGCAGTCTTTTCTTATTCACACAAAAGTACTTAACATTAAAAAATATATATGACACACTATTAATACAATGAAAAAAAATAACATGTTCCCGGTAACTAGGCAGCATGGTAGCATCACTAGAATCTGTATCAGCTGTGAAACAACAGCAACTAACGACAGCTTTCAGTCTCCACCTACGATGCTGTGTTTTGATTAAAAGGTTATTGTATACCACATTTTATTTTTTAGGTGAGAAGAAACATCAGAAGCAGTTAAGGGACCAGGAAGTGGGTCCTCTAGGGATAAGGGGGCACTCTGTTGAATGGCTTTTTAAAAATGTTTCCTCCGGAATCATCTGCCTCATTAACAACAGTACTTTGTCTTAGAAATCTCTCTTTGATTTTACAAACTCATATGACTTTTTGTTCGGTTATGAATGTATGCTGCTCTAGTTGTCCAATAAGCCCATGATATATTTTCACTATGTTGTCTATAGTCTTTTTTTTTTTTTTTTTTGAGATGGAGTTTTGCTGTTGTTGCCCAGGCTGGAAAGGAATGGCACGATTTCACCTCACTGCAACCTCCACCTCCCAGCTTCAAGTGATTCTCCTGCCTCAGCCTACCCAGTAGCTGGGATTACAGGCACCCACGACTACGCCCGGCTAATTTTTTGTATTTTTAGAAGAGACAGGATTTCACCATGTTGGCCAGGCTGGTCTCGAACTCCTGACCTCAGGTGATCCACCCACTTTGGCCTCCCAAAGTGCTGGGATTACAGGCGTGAGCCACCATGCCCAGCCAACATCGTCTTTCTCGTCACTACTATCACAATCACCTTGATTCAGAACCACTTCAGCTATTTCAGCATCGGTCAATGAATGAACAACGGGAGCTTCATTAGCAGTGTTCAAAATCTCCTTGATATCCACTTCTTATAAGTTTGTGACAGACTCTGAACATATATTTTTGACATATGTAAGAAGGTCAAACATCATTTTTGTTCTCACTTGACATAAAAAAAATCCTTCAAAGTCACTACTTTGTTCATCATCATCACTGAACACAGTCACAGGCCAGAGGTTTTGCCAGGCATGCACAGCTGTGTCTTTAGTCACTGTTTCAAGTGCTGGCAATATGGCATCCTTCCTGCTAAACTCCTTTTGAAAACTTTCCTTATCCATGCCTCTGTTCACTGCTGCTAGCATGCTGTTCAAGAAAGTGTTTTCGTAATTACTCTTCATTGATCTAAGGATATCCTGGTCATGTGGCTGAATTCTTGAAATCACACTTGGGGGAAAGTACATGGCATAAACACTATTTGTGTGTGTGAGTGTGTATTTTTAGTAGAGATGGGTTTCACCATGTTGGCCAGGCTGGCCTCGGACTCCTGACCTCAGGTGATCCACCCACTTCGGTCTCCCAAAGTGCTGGGATTACAAAAAAATACAAAAAATATTTTTTTCATATGAGCCACCATGCCCGGCTGATAAACACTATTTTTGATAAGAACTTCAGCTGGAGGATGAGCAGAACAGCTGTCAAGGAATAACAAAATCTTGCAATCATCATCTAGTCCAGCTTCCCTGCAGTAAGCACTAGCCATTGGTACAAAATGTTTGTGAAACCAGTCACAAAATATGTCTTTGGTGAACCATGCCTGTTGTTGTTACTGTTTTTTAAGAGAAAGGGTCTCAGTATGTTGCCTACGCTGGGTTTGAGTTGGGCTCAAGCGATTTTCCCACCTCAGCCTCTCAAGTAGCTGGGACTACATGCATGTGCAGCTATGCTTAGCTTTCCACGCCTTTTTGTTAGCATAATAATGGACTGGTAAGAAATTCACTCCTTTGGCTGGGCGAGGTGGCTCATGCCTGCAATCCCAGCACTTTGGGAGGCCAAGCGGGGTGGATCACTTGAGGTCAGGAATTCGAGACGAGCCTGGCCAACATGGTGAAACCCCATCTCTATCAAAAATACACACAAAAAAAAATTAACTAGGCCTGGTGGCGTGTGCCTATAGTCCCAGCTACTAGGGAGGCTGAGGTGAGAGAATCGCTTGAACCCGAGAGGTAGAGGTTGCAGTGAGCTGAGATTGTGCCACTGTACTCCAGCTTAGGTGACAGAGCAAGACCCTGTCTCAAAAAAAAAAAAAAAAAAATTCACTCCTTTAAAACAATGAGGATGCAAGCTTTTGCTTCTCACAGCAAGTTTACACTTATGCATGCCTGCTGCATTAGCACATTCCAACACAGCTATTCTGTCCTTGACATCCTTAATTTCTGTAAAGGCTGCCTCATTCGCTGTAGTCATTGTCTTTCTGGTGTAATATGCCAAAACAATGATGTTTCATGAGCATTATACATTTGTTGTGGCGTCAGATTTTCTTTTTATATTCTTTCTTTTTTCTATTTATTTTTTGCAGTCATGCTCTGTCGCCTAGGCTGGAGTGCAGTGGCACTGTCTCAGCTCACTGCTGCAGCCTCAACCTCCCAGGCTCAAGTGATCCTCCCACCTCAGCTCCCCAAGTATCTGGGACTACAGGTGTGCGCCACCATGTCCGGTTAATTTTTTTGTTTTTTTTGTTTGTTTGTTTGTTTGTTTTTTGAGACAGAGTCTCGCTCTATCGCCCAGGCTGGAGTGCAGTGGCGGGATCTCAGCTCACTGCAAGCTCCGCCTCCCGGGTTTAAGCCATTCTCCTGCCTCAGCCTCCCGAGTAGCTGGGACTACAGGCGCCCGCCACCTCGCCCGGCTAGATTTTTGTATTTTTTAGTAGAGACGGGGTTTCACCGTGTTAACCAGGATGGTCTCGATCTCCTGACCTCGTGATCCACCCGTCTCGGCCTCCCAAAGTGCTGGGATTACAGGCTTGAGCCACCGCGCCTGGCCTTGTATTTTTTTTAGAGTCAGGATTTCACCATGTTTGCCAGGCTGGTCTCAAACTCCTGAGCTCAGGCAATCTGCATACCCCCACCCCCAGTTTCCCAAAGTGCTGGAATTATAGGCATGAGTCACGGTGCCAGGCACAGATTTTCATCAGTGATTTCCTTGATGAACTCATCAATAAATTTCTCCACTGCTTTGTGATCAGCAAATGCTTTATCATCACAAATCCTTAAATACATGATGTCGTGTCTTTCCTTAAATTTCTGGAACCAGCCTGTTGAATATGCATAGTTCCCTTCAATTTTCAGTTGATCGTGATAGATTTGTGTTTTTTGTTTTTTTGGTTTTTTTTTTGAGATGGAGTCTTGCTGTGTCACCCAGGCTGGAGTGCAGTGGCAGATCTCTCAGGTCACTGCAACCTTTGCCTCCTGGGTTCAAGACATTCTCCTGCCTCACCCTCCTGAGTAGCTAGGACTACAGGAGTGCACCTGTAGTACCAGCTACCTTTTTATATTTTTAGTAGAGATGGGGTTTTTTTGTTTTGTTTTGTTTCTAGTAGAGACAGGGTTTCACCATGTTGGCCATGCTGGTCTCAAACTCCTGACCTCAAGTGATCCGCCCACCTCTGCCTCCCAAAGTGCTGGGATTACAGGTATGAGCCACCGCGCCCGGCCAATCATGATAGATTTTTGCTTGTTTATGGTCGGCATGTCATGAAATGGCCTGTGTTCACTGTGACAGTGACAGATCCATTCTTTCAATACATGATTCAGATCTTCATTTTTAGCTTTATGAAGTGTTTTTAAAATTTTTCATTAACCTGTGTTCATCACTTTTAGCATAAAACTTCAACAGTTTATCCTTCTGTTTCTTCAGGTCCTATATGGTGGTCATTCCAAGACCACACTCTTCTGGAAGATATTTCACACACACTGCTACACAGTTCCTCCAACAGCTTGACTTTTTGTGCTACAGATAAATATAAATACATCCTCTTCTTCTTTTATTTTCTTTTATTTTTCTGAGACAGAGTTTCACTCTTGTTGTCCAGGCTGGAGTACAAAGGTGCAATCTCGGCTTACTGGAACCTCCACCTCCCGGATTCAAGCGATTCTTCTACCTCAGCCTCCCAAGTAGCTGGGACTACAGGCGCCCACCACCACGCCTGGCTCATGTTTTATTTTTAGTAGAGACGGGGTTTCACTATGTTGACCAGGATGGTCTCGAACTCCTGACCTCAGGCGATCCGTCCGCCTCGGCCTCCCAAAGTGCTGGGATTACAGGCATGAGCCACTGCACCTGGCCTATCCTCTTTTTCTTATTACTGTTACCCACAGGGAGATCTGCAAGTCTTTTTGATAT
Source organism: Colobus angolensis palliatus (assembly GCF_000951035.1). Lineage (NCBI taxonomy): Eukaryota > Metazoa > Chordata > Mammalia > Primates > Cercopithecidae > Colobus > Colobus angolensis. Next base: position 685,275 of record NW_012116021.1, on the reverse strand, counting down.
TTCTTTTTTTTTTTTTTTTTTTTTTTGAGATGGAGTCTCACTCTGTCACCCAGGGTGAAGTATAGTGGCACGATTTCGGCTCACTGCAACCTCCGCCCCCTGGGTTCAAGTGATTCTCCCTAGTAGCTGGGATTACAGGCACCTGCCACCATGCCCAGCTAATTTTGTAGTTTTAATAGGAACGGGGTTTCACCATCTTGACCAGGCTGGTCTTGAACTCCTGACCTTGTGATCTGCCTGCCTCAGCCTCCCAAAGTGCTGGGATTACAGGTGTGAGCCACCACGCCCAGCTGGTTTGTTCCTCTTTTACTTTGTCTAGTGTATTCTTATCCTTCAAGGCCCATGCCAATTGTTGCTCCATTAATTCATTTTAACATATTTATGAGCGCTTAACTGTCCCTTCTCCTAGCTGCTGGAAGTACAGGAAGGAATTAGACCAGTTCCCTGCTCTCTGTTATGGGGGGACCATACTGCCACCACACCCAGCTGATTTTTGTATTTTTAGTAGAGATGGGTTTCACTGTATTTATCAGACTGGTCTTGAACTCCTGACCTCAGGTGATCCACCTGCCTTGGCCTCCCAAAGTGCTGGGATTACAGGTATGAGCCACCGCACCCGGCCCACTATTCATTTTTAATACAAGTCGAACATCCCTAATCTGAAAATAGGAAATCTAAAATGCTCCAAAATTTGAAACTTTTTAAGGACCGACATGACACTACAAGTGGAAAATTCCACACCTGCTCTCATGTGTGTCACAATCAAAAATGCAGGCACACAACATATTGTTTATTCAGTGTCCCCATGGAAAAAAATATCCTCCCAGCCCCCTTCAGCTATGATATATCTTTTCCCTACATGTCCAGATTCCCCCACCCAAGCATGGCCACAAAGGACATAAATGGTAAGTGCATAGGCCAGATGCATTAACGGCAGTTTCCCTGCAATGCCTAACATAGGGTCAGGACCTATGCACATTGCTCATTGTGTTTTTTTTGCTTCTTCTCTGTTCTGTGGTATAAATATTTTGCTGAAATATCAAAAAGAGGCTGGGCACGGTGGCTCACACCTGTAATCCCAGCACTTTGGGAGGCCAAGGCCAGATAATTGCCTGAGCCCAGGAGTTCAAGACCAGCCTGGGCAACATGGCAAGACCCCCGTCTCTATTAAAAGAAAAAACGAATAGTTTTCTGTATACCACCAGCAGCCACCGATAAAATGTAATAGAAAGAAAATATACCACTGGGTGAGGTGGCTCATGGGCGTAATCCCAGCACTTTGGGAGACCGAGGCGGGACGATCACCTGAGGTCAGGAGTTCGAGACCAGCCTGGCCAACATGGTGAAACCCTGTCTCTACCGAAAATGCCAAAATTAGGCTGGGCACAGTGACTCACGCCTATAATCCCAACACTTTGGGAGGCTGAGGCAGGCAGATCCCCTGACATCAAGAGTTCAAGACCAGCCTGACCAATATGGTGAAACCCCATCTCTACTAAAAATACAAAAATTAGCTGGCCTGTGGTAGCACATGCCTGTAATCCCAGCTACTTAGGAAGCTGAGGCAGGAGAATCACTTGAACCTGGGAGGCAGAGGTTGCAGTGAGCCGATATTGTGCCACCGCACCCCAGCCTCTGCCACAGAGGAAGACCCTGTCTTAAATAAATAAATAAATAGATAGATAGATAGATAGATAGATAGATAGATAAAAAATTAGCCAGGCATGGTGGCACACGCCTGTCATACCAACTACTTGGGTGGCTGATACAGGAAAATTGCTTGAACCCAGGAAGCAGAGGTTGCTGTGAGCCAAGATCATACCGCACTCTAGCCTGGGAGACAGAGTGAAACTGCATCTCAAAAAAAAAAAAAAAGATACCAAAACTAGTAACATGAGTTTGTCAGTATCATTGGATACAAGATTAAGATGCAAAAATTACTACTAATTGGAAATAATGAAATGAAAAATATAGTGGAAGAAACCTAACACCCAATCGTATCAAACATTATAATAGCCTTCCCCTTTCAGAAAAATTCAGTGCTGACACCTGGACAGGCAGAGCAGGGAGCCCATGGAGGGGCAGCTTGGGTTGGGGAATCAGAGCCCGAGTGGGCTGAGAGTCCACAAAAGTGAGACAGTGTATAAGGAAAGTGAGAGCATGAGCAGGGTGAGGAGATGTACCCACTGGGTACAGCTTGATGGGGGGGCATTGGAGTCTAAACAGGGTGAAGGGACTGCCAAGTACAATCTGGCATGAGGCGAGGGGAGAGGAGAGTTTCATTTGGCGAAGGTGATCCTTCTGCTGGGAGACAGAGGAAGGCATCCACATGGGGGCAGGGAGGGAGGCGGCAGCAGTCAGAGGCTGGTTACGTATAAGGCAAGTGATCAAATCATGTAATATGTCAAAGACAACAGAGCCGAGTTTCTCACTGTCAGAGAAGGCAGCTACAAATATGGAAAGGGGAAAGCTACAGTGTACGTTGTGGGGTTGGATTGGAACTGGAGGTGTTATGTGAATCATGGTTTTCAATACAGACATAAAAAGGAACATAGACACGCATATATAGAGAGATATACACTTTATTCCTTAGCTTTGCCCACTGAAAGGCCCTGGGAGAAGCAGGCCCTTAAAGCTATGTACATGTGTCATTTTCAGATATGGAAGGTAGGCAAAGAACCACTATCAGAGAGCTATAAGCCTAACTATCCCAAGGTTCATGAGAGCTCAGGGATGTTTGAGTTCTAGGCATCCAGAATAGACAGGCCTCTTTAAATACCCTGGCATTCTTTGAAAAGTCATTTAATAAAAAAAAATTACCAAAGGGATTGAGAAGAAATAGGCAATCTGAATATTGGTGTATCTGTTAAAGAAATTGAATTTGTAATTTAAAAACAAAAAACAGGGCCGGGCGCGGTGGCTCAAGCCTGTAATCCCAGCACTTTGGGAGGCCGAGGCGGGCGGATCACGAGGTCAGGAGATCGAGACCATCCTGGCTAACACGGTGAAACCCCGTCTCTACTAAAAAATACAAAAAACTAGCCGGGCGAGGTGGCCGGCGCCTGTGGTCCCAGCTACTCGGGAGGCTGAGGCAGGAGAATGGTGTGAACCCGGGAGGCGGAGCTTGCAGTGAGCCAAGATCCGGCCACCGCCCTCCAGCATGGGCGACAGAGCGAGACTCCGTCTCAAAATAAATAAATAAATAAAAAATTAAAAAAATAAAAACAAAAAACAGGCCAGGTGTAGTGGCTTACACCTGTCATCCCAGCACTTTGGGAGGCTGAGGTGGGAGGATCGCTTGAGCTCAAGAGTTCGAGACCAGCCTGGACAACATGGTGAAACCCATCTCTACAAAAATTAGCCGGGTGTGGTGGTGTGCCCCTGTAGTCTCAGCTACCTGGAGGGTTGAGATGAAAGGATGCCTTGAGCCCAGGAGGCAGATGTTATAGTGAGCAGAGATTGTACCACTGCACTCCAGCCTGAGCAAGAGAGCCAGACCTAGCCTCAAAAAAAAGAAAAAAAAAAAGAAAAACCCAAAACCAAAAACAACTCATCAAACACACACACACTCACACACACAAGCAAGCATGCACACACACACATAGGGACTCACTATTCTTAGAGGGAAATTCATAGATGTGCAAATATTAGCATTAGAAAAGAAGAAATTTTAATTAACTTTCCATCTTAAGTAACCAGAAAAAGAAGGGCAAATTCAACTCAAAGTAGAGGGGAGGAAATAAGATAAGAGAGGAAATCAATAAAATAAGAAACAAACAAACATTAGAGAAAAATCAATGATGCCAAAAGCTGGTTCTCTGAAAAGATCAATAAAATTGATAAACCTCTAGATAGACTGATCAAGAAAAAAGAAAGACACAAATTACCAATACATGTTGATTTCAGTTTGTTTTACTCTTATGTTAAACATTTACATAATTCTAGAGTTAAATGTACAAAACAAGGTATATTCCAGGAAGTATAGCTTCTACTCCATCCATTCCATCCTGTCTCCTTCCTCTCCTATACGTAATCATTTTATTTATTATTTGTGGTTTCCAAATTCTTCCATTTTTTTTTTAGCATAAGAAAAAACACGTATAGTGAATACATTTGCAGTGTTGTTTTAAGGAACATTGTGTCTCTCAGGGTTCTCATGGACTGGTTTAAGACTCTTGCGAATATAGTGATTATATTCAAACATAATCAATATATTCAAACAAAACCTTTTAGTATGCTCAAAACCACATGAAAGAGTGTGCTCAGTAGATAAATTAAACTGGTTATATTTAATAAATATCTACAGAGAATATCTAAGGGGTTCACCCTGACCCTGCTGAAGGGGGATTCCATCTTTTTGTTGACTGAGCAAAAAAGCATCTGACCATCCAAATTAGGCTCCTGTGAAAGATGTGTTCTGTTTATTTATCAAAATCCTACTTTGTATTCTAAAAGTCCTACTGATGCAGATTCTCTTTATAATGTGACCAGTGAAGTTTGTGGACCTGATACCCTCAAAGGACAAATGCATCCCAACTGGGGGATGGAAATCTTTCAAAAGTCTTTTGTTGACAGCATCTAATTGTGTTATCCTTTTGCTTTCATAAAGTCCTTTTATAAAGACTTAACTAAAACTCTTGATTAAAATTATAGTTACTTGTTTGTTTATCCTGAAATAAAATATAATATCATCCCTGATAATAGAACCGGTGAGTTCATAATGAAATGTAATATTATAACTGTCCTGGGTAGCCCTCTAATGCGTATCTCTACTTGGTGCTAGGTATTTGTAATAATTCCTGATTCTACTGAGGAAACACTTGTGTAGCTTGATCCAAGTGCGTGAGTTTATTTTCAGTTTGAAGGTGATAGTATTCCAATAACCTACAATTTATACTTGGAAGAGGTTTTTGGCTACTAGTCCTTACTTGGCAGACAAGTCTAGTTGCTAACGTGAAAAGAAATCTCCTTTACCTATCTCCTTTATGACACAGTGGAAAACATGGGCCATACTGTACAAGAGTCGTGGATGAGTTTGGATCAGCCTGTCTCTGGTTCAATGTTGGTTAAATGTGCAAGATTCAAACATAAGAATTCTTGTTGGGCTGTGTATTAGTCTGTTTTCACGCTGCTGATAAAGACATACCTGGGATTGGGCAATTTATAAAAGAAAGAGGTTTAGTGGACTTACAGTTCCATGTGGCTGGGGAAGTCTCACAATTATGGCAGAAGGCAAGGAAGAGCAAGTCACGTCTTACGTGGATGGTAGCAGGCAAAGAGAGAGTTTGTGCAGGGAAACTCCCATTTTTAAAACCATCAGATCTCATGAGACCTATTCACTATCATGAGAATAGCACGGGAAAGACCTGCCCCCATGATTCAATTACCTCCCACCAGGTTCCTCCCATAATACGTGGGAATTGTGGGAGTTACAATTCAAGATGTGAATTGGGTGGTGACACAGCCAAACCATATCAGGCTGAGTGCAGTGGCTCATGCCTGTAATCCCAGCTACTCTGGAGGCAGAGGCAATAGAATCGCTTGAACCTGGGAGGTGGAGGTTGTAGTGAGCTGAGATTACACCACTGCATACCAGCCCTGGGTGACAGAGTGAGACTCCATTTCAATTAAAAAAAAAATAAATTTCACATTCATCTTTCCCCTACTTCTGAACTATCAGAGCTTTTCTGTTCATTGTTTGTTGTTTCTTTTTAGTCCTGCTCCACCTATTCCTGTACACCTCTTCTATGTGTACACAATCACACATACGTAACATGGGATGTGAAACTTTGTAAATGTGGTTTATGACATAAATTTAAAAATAAAGGGTTCCAAAAATTAGAAATAAAAATGTAAAGTTAGTTCTTTCTATAGATATAAAACAAACACACATATATATACATATGTATAAGAGATTGTTATAGCAAAGTATATTAAATTATTATCTTATTTAGAGCTTTAACAACCTTAATTTTAAAACACAATTACACTTTCACATGGCAAAATTATAAGATCCAAACCTACAATATATTAATTATTTTACTAGTAACTAATAACATTTTGAGTTCGAGAAAGAATCAGTGTATTTTGCAATTAGACAAAAATAGAGTTCATGCAGGGATTGTGCAGTAGCCATAAATTCTTTTTCCTTTTCTTTTAGGCTCAAATATCTTGGAACTGATTTACAGTGTCTAGGTCTAGATCCTTTTCATTGTTAGCATCATTTAACACAACACTAGTTATTTTAAAAGGAAAAAATAAAAGTCTTAATATACCATTAGGGAAACATAGGAGAAAATGCCTATTGGTAGATGGAGTTTTATGAGTAAAACAGGTTGGAGTATATAAAAATATACACTTTTGAGATATGGACAAAATTTTCCCTTTGCTTTTTAGGTTTTATACCTGGATATGGATGCATTTTTAAAAAAGTTTAAAGTACACATTTAATTTATCTATTAAATTATTTATTTTTTATCACAGATAATATTCTGTTGAACCTCAATTATTCACAAGTCTTTGGATAAACAGATAAATTTTTAAATTCAATATTGTTTTTCTTCAAAATCCCCAAAGCATGTGATTGTAAAAAATAAAATTAAGTAAATATTAAAATATAATACATTAATATTATTATCAATAGTAATTCAAGAAATGTTATTCTTTAAAATCTTACCCAGAAAGTTTAAGCAGAAAATTGTATAGGCCTATAATTTTTAATATAAATTTATAATACAATATGAGTTTTACAGAGAGTGCAGAGCTTAAAAAAGGAGTCTTTTAAGGTAAAAGATGACAAGGACTGGGATAAAAACCACACGAGAAAATGGTTAAAGTGGAAGCGGAGGAAGAAATCCTTGGAAGTAAAAAAGGCAAAGAACTAAGAAGCCAGCATGTTGAATGTTTTATCTACATGGGAAGTGAAATCACCAAGATTAACACTGGAGAAGTGGGAGGGAGAAAGAGAGATGGTACAATAGGAGGTGCTAAATATTTCAATGAGTAAGGGTACTTTGAGGATGGTAGATGGTAATAAGAAGAGGAAATGAGTAGTTAGCCTGATCCTTTTTTTTTTTTTTTTTTTGAGACAGAATTTCGCTCTGTTGCCCAGGCTGGAGTGCAGTGGCACGATCTCAGCTCACTGCAACCTAAGCCTCCTGGGTTCAAGGAATTCTCCTGCCTCAGCCTCCCAAGTAGCTGGGATTACAGGCGCCCACCACCACGCCCGGCTAATTTTTGCATTTTTAGTAGAGACAGAGTTTTACCATGTTGGCCAGGCTGGTCTCGAACTCTTGACCTCAGGTGATCAGCCCACCTCGGCCTCCCAAAGTGCTGGGATTACAGGCATGAGCCACCAAGCCCGGCCTTGATCTTATGTGTTTCAGATGAGCAGAGTGTGTGTGTGTGTGTGTGTATGTGTGTGTGTGTTGGGTGGTGGGGGAGTGGAAGGAACCCTGTGTGGAGGGAAGTAGGGTGTCTAACCCAGTTCTCAGACCAGAGGCACAGGTGGGGACACAGGCAGGGATGTACCTTTCACAGGGGGCTCCAGAGAGAGGGCCAGAAATACAGTCCATGTTCCCCTCACCGCCCTTGTGCTTGGGAGTCAGCCAACCAGAAGAGACGCCTTTTCCTAGTTGACCTCAAGGTACTATAGAGTGCAGTCAGTAGTCCTGGGTTCAAGGGTATGACAGAAAAGGCCGCAGCCATTTGAGAGGACTGCCACAGGAGCCACGCCCACAGGGAGACTTGGGGTTCTTTTAGAGCAAGAAGGTGAAGGTGAAGGGAGTATCCAAAGCAAGGGCTGGAGATGCAGGGGAGTTTGCTAATGACAGACCCTGGGGTCCAGAGAATATGAAGAAAGGTTCCGGGGTCAAAATTACTGGGAGAAAATGTAGTTGCTCACGATTACAACCTTGGGGGCAGGGAGGATCTCTTAAACAAGATTTTTTAAAAATGCTGAAGGGCATTTAAAAAAAAATCAATAGATTTAAGCATTGAAAACACTCTAGTTCAATAGAGTATCCCATAGACAGCGCAAGCAGACTAGTGACAGTCTGGGAGAAACTTGTGCAAAGCCAAGAAGAGAGTCATAGCTGGAACATTCAAGAACTCCTGCAAATCAGCAAGAGAAGAAAAGGAAATCCAATTTTTTATTTTTTAGATAGTCTCGCTCTGTTGCCCAGGCTGAAGTGCAGAGGTGCAGTCTCAGCTCACTGCAACCTCTGCCTCCTGGGTTTAGCAATTCTCCTGCCTCAAGCTCCCTAGTAGCTGGCATTACAGGTGCCCGCCACCACGCCCAGCTAATTTTTTGTATTTTTAGTCTAGACAGGGTTTCATCATGTTGGCCAGGCTGGTCTCGAACTCCTGACCTCAGATGATCCACCTGCCTCAGCCTCCCAAAGTGCGAGGATTACAGGTGTGAGCCACTGCTCCTGGCCAGAAAACCCAATTTTTAAATGGGCAAAGGATTTCATAGACAACTCACTGAAGGGGAAACATACCTGGCTAGTGAGCATTTGAAGGGAGGTTTGATCTCACCAGTAATGAGAACAATGCAAATCAAAACAACAGATACCACTTCACTAAAATCAGAAGTCATACGCTATCAAGTTCTGGCAAATATGGTGGACAGCCTTAGGTTCTGCTGATGTAAGTGCAAAGTGATGCAGCCGTCTGGAGAGAAGGCTGATAGTACTTAGTGAAATGAAGAACACATACTCCCCATGACATGACAATCCCCATGATTGCTATGGATACACCTTCCCTCCCCACTTCCCAAAAAGCCTGTCTTTCCAAGGCTCATAAGGTTTACAGTAACAATGTGTGTCCTAATGAGGAGCTGGAAAGAGGCTGGAGCTGTGGCTCATACTTATAATCCTAGCACTTTGGGATGCCAAGGCAGGAGGATCACTTGAGGCCAGGAGTTTGAGACCAGCCTGAGCAACACTGAGAGACCCCACCTCTGCAAAAATGAAAAAAAAAAAAAAAATTAACTGAGTATGGTGGTACACACCTGTAGTCCCAGCTTCTTGGGAGGCTGGAGTGAGAGGATCACTTGAGCCCAGGAGACTGCCATGAGCCATGATCATGCCACTGCACTCCAGCCTGGTGACAGAGGGAGACCTTGTCTATGAAATAAAATAAAATGAAATAAAATAGACAAATCTATAGAGCCAGAAAGTAGATTCATGTTTGCCTAGGCCTGGAAGTAATGGGTGGGTTGGGGGTGGGTGATGATTAAGGAGTATGGGGTTTGTTTTGGAGGTGATGAAAATATTCTAAAATTGATCATGGTGATGGTTATGTAACAGTGAATATACTGAAAGCCACTGAGTTGTATACTTACATGAGTGAATTGTACAGCATGTGAATGATATCTTAATAAGGTTGTTTTAAAATGAGTATGAAAGCAAACCACAGAATAGGAGAAGATATTTGCAACACTTATAATCAAAACAGAACTCATATTCAGAAAACATAAAGAACTTCAAGCCTAGGCCACATGGCAAGATCCCATCTTTACAAAAAATACAAAAATTAGCCAGGTGTGGTGGTGTACATGTAGTACTTGGGAGGCTGAGGTGGGAGGATTGCTTGAACCCAAGAGGTCAAGGCTGCAGTGAGCCATGATTGCACCACTGCACTCCAGACTGGCTGGCAGAGCGAGACCCTATCTCAAAAAACAATAATAAAAAATAAAAATAAAGAACTTTATTTATGTATTTATTTATGTGAGATGGAGTCTCACTCTGTCACCCAGGCTAGAGTGCAGTGGTGGAATCTTGGCTCACTGCAACCTCTGCCTCCCAGGTTCAAGCAATCCTCCCGCCTCAGCCTCCAGAGTAGCTGGGATTACAGGCGCCCACCACCATGCCTGGCTAATTTTCATATTTTTAGTAGAGACAGTGTTTCACCATATTGGTCAGGCTGATCTCAAACTCCTGACCTCAGGTGATCCACCCACCTCGGCCTCCCAAAGTGCTGGGCGTACAGGTTTGAGCCACTGTGCCCAGCCAAAAAATAGAGAAATTTAAATGTTAATAAGAAAACATAATGACAACCTCATATCAAAAGAAAAAAAAAAAGACTTGAATAAGTACAATCATTCCTTGGTATCTGCCAGGGATTGGTTCCAGGACCCGTGGATATCAAAATCCACAGATGCTCAAATTCCTTATATAAAATGATGTAGTATTTGCATATAACCTACACACATCCTTCCACATACATGAAATTATCTCTAGATTACTTATAATACCTAGTACAATGTAAATGCTGTGTAAATAGTTGTTATACTGTATTGTTTTTATTTGTATTATTTTTTATTGTTGTATTGTCATTTTTATTTATTTTTTTTTTTCTGAATATTTCCAATCTGCAGTTGGTCGGATCTGTGGATTCAGAGCACCAACTGTATTGCAAAAAGAGAACCTCTAAATGGTCAATAAGCAAGTGAAAAGTACTCAATATTGACAGCGGTGATAGAAATGTATACTAAGCCACATATGTACTAAAAGCCACAATAAGAAGCCAGAGGCTGCGTGGTGGTGCTGGGGAAGCAGAGAGTATGAGCGCGAGTGAGCGGCTGAGTGGGCCTGGACCCAGGGCTGGTGCAGAAGTTCGGCTGCTTGGGCAACACCAACAAGGACGTGCTCATCTCTGAGTTCCAGGGGCTACTTGGCTTCCAGCTCAACTCTGCTGAGGGCACTTTCTTCCTAGACACGACCAACTGGAACCTACAAGCAGCAACTGGTGCCCATTGTGACTTCGATAGCCCAAATATCAGTGTGCCCTCTGTGTCCTTTGTTGAAGATGTCACCAAAGAAGAAGCAGAGTCAATACCTCCTGATACTTAGTTTGTAAAATCATGGTAGATCCAGAATTCTGGGACAGAGGCCTGGCTTCCAGGGGCTTGTCTTAAGTATGTCGGGGGAGACCAATTTGGACTCATGAATGTGGTGATAGTGAGAGCACTAGAAGCCCCTCAAAATTGCAGATGTCAGCGTCCAGATGTGCAGCTCCAGCAGAGCAGGAATGTATCAGGGACAGTGGTGGATGTGCACTGCTATAGGACTCTGCTATGGAGCTGTTACCAGGAAGATTCTTGATGTAAAGGTGGGTGGACTTTTAGGAGTAATGCAGCTGCTGTCATCTTTTGAAACTCAGCTCAATGCACCGCTGCATCTCAAGGTAGAAGGAAACTTAAATCAGCTTGCCTCTTCCCAAAAGAACCAAGAATCAGAAGAAAACAACTTAAAAGACCCTGGGGGTTCTGGGTTCCACCCAATCAGTGAAAACACACTGGCTCCTGCTCCTGACCAAACAGAACAAGATCAGAATAGACTCACAGAACTCCGTAAATCTGTCCCCCAGCAGTCACGCAAACAGCTTATCAGTAGTAAGGCTCCACAGGCCTTAGCCCGTCAGGCAGCCTTAAACAGGGGCCAAGCCAGGCAAAGTGGTTCATGTTTCTAATCCCAGCAGTTTGAGAGGTCAAGGCGGGAGGATCTCTTGAGTCCAGGAGTTTGAGACCAGCCTGGGCAACATCAGGAGACCCCCATCTGTACAAAAAAAAAAAAAAAATTAAACAGGTGTCAGCAACAAGAAAAATTAACAAAAGACAGAAGACCTGGCTCTGGGGTGGGAGGGTAGGAAAGGGGTTCCTCTGGATTGCAGACCACGTGGCCCGGACCCCCAGTTCTAAGCCCCCATCCCAAAAGAGGAAGAAACAGAATAGACTTTTTTATTTTTTAGACAGATTCTTAGTCCGTTGCCAGGCTGGAGTGTAGTGATGCAATCTTAGCTCACTGCAACCTCTGCCTCCCAGGTTCAAGCAATTCTCCTGCCTCAGCCTCCCAAGTAGCTGGGACTACAGGCACATGCCACCACATCTGGTTAATTTTATTTAGTAGAGACAGGGTTTCACCATGTTGGCCAGGGTGGTCTCGATCTCTTGACCTTGTAATCTGCCTGCCTCAGCCTCCCAAAGTGCTGGGATTACAGGTCTGAGCTACCGCGCCCAGGCCAGAATAGACTACTTTTGAATAAATTCATTACACATGTGTGAATGCTGGGTTGCAAGAATGGTATTGAGGCTACCAAGTAGAAATCCACACAGCCACCTTGGATTTTGTTGATTAGGCATCAGGCTAACAAGTCATTAAGTCATTTGGGAAGGGGAAAAAAAAAAGTTTAAAATTGGCAGGCGGAGCCATCTTTTTAAACAAAAAGTATTTTGCCTATGCATAAGAAATAAGATAAAACCACAACGAGACATCATCAGAATGGCTAAAATTAAAATTCTTGACAATATCAAGAATTAACAACTGGAATTCTCTTACACAGCTGGTAGAAGGATACAATCATTTTAGAAAACTATTTTTGGTATCTATGAAAACTGAACATAGGCAAACCTTATAACCTGGCTATTCCACTCCCAGGTACACAGCCAATAGAAGCATTTATAGATGTACACCAAGAGATGTAGACAAAGCCAGGTGTGGTAACTCACACCTGTAATCCTAGCACTTTGGGAGGCCAAGATGGGAGAAATGCTTGAGCCCAGGAGTTCAAGACCAGCCTGGGCAACATGGTGAGATCCCCGTCTCTACAAAAAATATATATATATAAATTAGCCAGGTGTGGTGGCACACACCTGTAGTCCCAGCTACTCAAGAGGCTGAGGTGGGAGGATCACTTGAGCCTGCGAGGTCAAGACTGCAGTGAGCCACAAGCATGCCACTGCACTCCAGCCTCGACAACAGAGTGAGACCCTGTCTCAAATCAATCAATCAATCAATCAATCAAAATGAGAGAGAGAGAGCACAGAGCAAGAGGATGGGCTTCCAGTGTGCTGACAATGTTGTACTTCTCGACTTGAGTAGTGGTTATATGGGTGTTTGCTTTGCGATAAATCATTGAACTAAATGTGTTCATTTTGTGTACCTTTCTGTATGCATGTTATATCTTACAATTGAGAAGTTTTAAAAAGAAGACTATTTGCTGGCAAGGAAACATATTCCTGAAGTATCATGAAATGAAAAAAGTTTACAAAACCATTTATATGGTATGATCTCAATTTTACTCTATGAATGTACATATTTCTATACATTTCTATAAATTAAATGATCTGGAGTGATAAACATCCAGGTAAAATGGAGTAATCCCTGGATGCAAGCACGAGTGTTTCTTTTTGCTTTTTTAGTGTCTATATATTTCTGATCTTTCTGTAATAAGCCTTTATTGCTTTTCTAATAAGAAATAAAGTCATTTTGTAGTATCGACCCAGGAATAAGCCAACAGATCGATAGAACAGAATAGAAAACTGAGAAAGAGATTCAATAGATATAAGAATTTAATGTGTGATAAAGGGGGGATTTTGAATCAATGGAGAAAAGATGGGTAGTTCGATACATTTTGTTGGTTCAATTGGCTAACCATTTGGAAGAGAAAGTTGAGCTCCATCTCATACCAGATGCTAAGAAAAGCCCCTACATTCCTTAAAAGCAAACAAAAAACTTGTATGTATTTTAAGTAAAAATATGAAAGTTTTAAAAGAAAATATAAGCAAATAGTTCCATAATCTTGGAGTGGAGAAGCCCTTTCTAAGCCTGGTAACAAAGTTGGCAGGCACAAAGTAACAGATTTGACAATATAAAAATATAAATATATGTGCATGCAAAAAGTTTACAATAATAACTGTTGTAAAATACCTAGGATAAATTTAACAAAAACTGTGGCCTGCCTATATGACAAAAACGATACAACTTTACTGAAGGACATAAATGAAGACTTAGAAATAGGGAGAGCTTTGTCGAGGGTAGGAGGGCTGACTCCCAGCAACTTTGTTAACATTTTTTAAAGGGCAGGGCAGGGAACTTAAATGTTTATGAGTAGGTTAACCCTTCCGACTGAGCGACATGCAGTAATTTAAAAGAACGCATTACTGGTGCACGCCCTTCTACCTGTCAGGAGGGCCTCTCTGCCCCTTCCTCCCACATGCTCTAAGCCAGGAGGAGAAGGAGTTGCTAAGCGTTAATTGGGTCCTGTTTGGCAGCGGGCGGGGTCACTGTGTTGGATACGCCCGGTGCCCGATGTTCCCTAGGCTGCCCCGCCCTGTTCGCCCTATTGTTCCAGCAGCTCCCAGGCTGTCTTGGGGCAAGCCTGGCCTTGCCCCACCTCCCTTCACACTGGGAACTGCTGATCAAGCTGCAAGTTCCCTTACCTTGAGGCTAGCCAGATTCCCAGGTTTAGCCCAGCCTCAGTGCTCCAATCCAGGTTCTATCCCGGAGTCCAGAGGGGAGGCTCTGTTAGACATGGCCAGGCCTGCAAGCTCAGACTGCCCAGGGCCTCCTGACCCAGAAGAAAAATGAAAATGCATGTAGGCGTGGTCGCAGCGCGACTGCAACAGGCAATGCCCAGTCATCACTTTATAATGAAAGACACTACAGGCCGGGTGCAGTGACTTACACCTATAAACTCAGCACTATGGGAGGCTAAGGTGGGAGGACAGCTTGAGGCCAGGAGTTCAAGACTAATCTGGGCAACATAGCAAGACCCCATTTCTTTAAAAAAATACCATAATTAGCCAGGCATGGTGACACATTCCTGTAATCCCAGCTGCTTAGGAGGTTGAGGTGGGATGATCGCTTGAGCTCCTGTGGTCGAGGCTGTAGTGAGCTGTGATTGCATCTTTGCCCTTCAGCTTAGGCGACAGAGCAAGACCCTGTTTCAACCACAATAACAACAAAAACACAAAGAACAGATTTTTAAACTGCTGAGGTTCAGATCCAGGTTCCACGTTTGCTAGTTAGTTGTGTGACCTTTGTTCTTTTCATTTTTTTTTTAACTTTTAATTTTTGAGACAGGGTCCCCTTTATGTTGCCCAGGAAGGAGCACAGTAGCTCTGCATAGGTGCAATCATAGCACACTACAGCCTCAAACTCCTGGCCTCAAGTGATCCACTTTAGCCTCTTGAGTAGCTGGGACTACAGAACATGGCTCTGACAAGTTACTTAACCACTCTGCGTTTCCATTTTCTCCTCTGTTCCATACTATTATACTAAAATGCTATTATGAAAGTATCTGCCTTCCAGAGCTCTTATGAGTATATTCTAAGCATACTTAGAACTGTGCCTGGCACATAACTATTTAAGTTACTTGTTGTCATCATTACAATGCAATCAAAGAGTCTCAAAAAAAAACCCTTCCCAGACAGAGTTCTACCCCATGGACTGGCTGGCTGCCCTAGCACTTCTATGGAGAACCAGGAAACTGGAGAAAGCACCTTTTTTTTTTTTTTTTTTCCTGAGACAAGGTCTTGCTCTGTGGCCCAGGCTGCAGGCTGGAGTACAGTAGTGTGGTGCAATCCAGGCTCACTGCAACCTCCTCTGCGCCCCAGACTCAGGTGAGCCTCCTGCCTCAGCCTCCCGAGTAGCTGGGACAATAGACGTACACCACCACACCTGGCAAATTTTTCTATTTTTAGTAGAGATGGAGTTTCTCCATGGTGCCCGGACTGGTCTCAAACTCCATCTGCCTGCCTTGGCCTCCCAAAGTGCTGGGATTACAAGCGTAAGCCACCACATCCGGCCTGAAGAAACCACTTTCTTTTTTTTTTTTTTTGAGATGGAGTCTCGCTCTGTCGCCCAGGCTGGAGTGCAGTGGCCAGATCTCAGCTCACTGCAAGCTCCACCTCCCAGGTTTACGCCATTCTCCTGCCTCAGCCTCCCGTGTAGCTGGGACTACAGGCGCCCGCCACTACGCCCAGCTAGTTTTTTGTATTTTTTTAGTAGAGATGGGGTTTCACTGTGTCAGCCAGGATGGTCTCGATCTCCTGACCTCGTGATCCGCCCGTCTCGGCCTCCCACAGTGCTGGGATTACAGGCTTGAGCCACCGCGCCCGGCCAGAAACCACTTTCTAACACGCTAGCCTGCCAGCCTCCTGTGCACTAACTGCAGTCAAATGGAACCGAAACGAGATGGAAGTGTCAGGAGGGGGCACATTTTGTGCTGGTTCTCAAATCCAGGCCTCTCTCGTGTGAGGCATTTGCTCAGCTAATAATGAAATGAATTGTGCTTTGATCCTCATCTGGTTGCTGATCCACGTGCATGGACTCCTGTGGGAACCTTTCTGGAGATTGGCAAGGGCAGCCTTCCAAGGTTGCCTGGCTCAGGGCCAAAGCCTCATCCTAGCTGTGGTCCCTTCGAAACTCCACCTCCATCCTGCACAGGGCCAACATGGAAAGATGCTCATCATATAATAAGAAAACGAAAAAACAATAACAACAACAAAAAACCAGAAAGATGCTCATCATGTGTTGTTAAGTGAAAAAGCAAAAGGTAGAACAATGTGTCTAATATAATTAGTGTTTAAAACATACATGAAAATGCATTTTCGGTCTAGAAGGATGTATGCTACATACGGTCAGCTGTCCCTCAGTATCCTGGGGAAATTGATTCAGGACCTCCATGGATGCCAAAATCCTCATTCTCAGATACTCAAGTCCCTTATTTGCATATAACCTATGCACATCCTGCCATATAATTTGAATAATCTCTAGATTACTTATATCTAATACGATGTAAATGTTTTTTTTTTTTTTTTTTTTTTTGAGACAGAGTCACGCTCTATCGCCCAGGCTGGAGTGCAGTGGCTGGATCTCAGCTCACTGCAACCTCTGCCTCCCAGGTTCAAGCAATTCTCCTGCCTCAGCCTCCCAAGTAGCTGGGACTACAGGCACATGCCACCACATCTGGT
>NW_012116021.1:661842-668427 GCF_000951035.1 Colobus angolensis palliatus | reverse complement strand
TGAGCCACCTCGCCCGGCGGTAAATGTTATGTAAATAGTTGTTATACTGTATTTTTACATTTTAAAAATTATATTGGTTTTCTTTTTTCTGAAGTACATATATAGTTATATATAGTTACATAACTATATATAACTGTATATATATCTATATAGTTTTTTTTTTTCTTTTTGAGACAGGGTCTCATTCTATCACCCAGGCTGGAGTGCAGTGGCACAGTCACAGTTCAACACAGATTCAACCTCCCAGACTCAAGCGATCCTCCCACCTCAGCCTCCCAAGTAGATGGGACTACAGGCACACACCACCACACCTGGCTAATTTTTTGTATTTTTTGTGAAGACGCATTCCCATTATGTTGCCCAGGTTGGTCTCAAACTCCTGGTCTCAAGTGACCTGCCGCTTTTGCCTTGTAAAGTGCTCTGATCCGAATATTTTTGATCCACTGTTAGCTGAATCCATGGATACAGAATCTGTGGATTTGGAGGATAGACTGTAGTTCATAGTGGTTAGTTACTTTGGGGCTGGTTTTCCCAGGAACCAGGTGTGAGTATGATGGAGGAAATATTTTTCCTGTTTGCTGTATGCCCATCAGTATTGTTTGCAGTTTCCATAGAAAACACATGCAACTTTATTTTTTAAAATAAAGTTTTTGCCCGGGTGTGATGACTCACACCTGTAATCCTAGCACCTTGGGAGGCCAAGGGGGATCATGAGGTCAGAAGTTCAAGACCAGCCTGGCCAACATGGTGAAACTCCGCCTCTACTAAAAATACAAAAAATTAGCTGGGTGTGGTGGTGTGTGCCTGTAATCCCAGCTACTCCAGAGGCTGAGGCAGATCACGTGAGCTAAAATGGTGCCATTGCACTCCAGCCCGGGAGACAGTGTGAGACTCCATCTCAAAATAAATAAATAAACAAACAAGCAAATTAATTAAATAAATAATTTTTTTTTTCCAGCCAGGTGCCGTGGCTCACGCCTGTAATCCCAGCACTTTGGGAGGCTGAGGTGGGCAGATCACTTGAGGTCAGGAGTTCGAGACCAGCCTGGCCAACATGGCGAAACTCTGTCTCTACTACAAATACAAAAATTAGCCAGGTGTGGTGGCACACACCTGTAGTCCCAGGTATTTGGGTGGCTGGGGCACAAGATTCACTTGAATCTGGGAGGCAGAGGTTGAAGTGAGCAGAGATTGCACTGCTGCACTCCAGCCTGGGTAACAGAGTGAGACTCTATCTCAAAAAGAAACAAACAAAAAGTTTTTTCTACAAGCATCGAATCACAGAAAACTATTTACAACATATTGCAGACAAGGTGTTAAAGTGATGTCTGTGTTTATGTGTAGAAAAAAATAGTCGGCTGGGCACAGTGGCTCACTCCTGTAATCCCAGCACTTTGGCAGGCCGAGGCGAGCGGATCACAAGGTCAGGAGGTGAAGACCATCCTGGCTAACACAGTAAAACCCTGTCTCTACTAAAAATACAAAAAATTAGCCGGATGAGGTGGCGGGCACCTGTAGTCCCAGCTTCTTGGGACGCTGAGGCAGGAGAATGGCATGAACCCAGGAGGTGGAGCTTGCAGTGAGCTGACATCACGCCACTGCACCTCAGCCTGGGCGACAGAGTGAGATTCCATCTCAAAAAAACAAAAAAAAAGAAAGAAAAAAATAGTCGAAGAAAATGGAATAAAACAACAGTGGTTGTTATCCCTATATTTTAATTTTGTTTTTTACCCTTTCCTATATTTTTCAAACATTAGAAATAAAAATAGATTACTACAAAATTTTCTAGTCAGAAAAAATGACCTTTTTTTGTTTGTTTGTTTGGAGACAAGGTCTCACTCTGTCATCCAGGCTAGAGTGCAGTGGCAAGATCATGGTTCACTGCAGCCTCACCCTCCTGGGCTCAAGTGACCCTCTTGCCTCAGCCTCCTGAGTAACTGAGACTACAGGCACATGCCACCATGACTAGCTAATTGATATTTTATAGAGATGGGATCTAGCTATGTTGCCCAGGCTAGTCTCCAATTCCTGGGTTTGAATGATCCTTCCACCTCAGCCTCCCAAAGATTATAGGTGTGAGCCACTGCGCCTGGCCAGTGTTTTTAATTAAAGGAAAATATAATAAAAACAGATAATTAAGGATATGTGAAAGGAAACCAGAAAACTTGAAAGATTTGAAAGGGTAAACGAGAAAATGAAACCATTTAGTAAAGAAAAATAATTGGGAACAATACAAATCAGAACGATAAGATATACAAAATAGGCCATGTGTGGTGGCTCATGTCTGTAATCCCAGCACTTTGGGAGGCTGAGACGGGTAGGTCACCTGAGATCGGGAGTTCGAGAGCAGCCTGACCAACATGGAGAAACCCCATCTCTACTAAAAATACAAAATTAGCCGGGCATGGTGGCTCATGCCTGTAATCCCAGCTACTCAGAAGGACGAAGCAGGAGAATCGCTTGAACCTGGGAGGCGGAGTTTGCAGTGAGCCGAGATTGTGCCGTTGCACTCCAGCCTGGGCAACAAGAGCGAAACTCCATCTCAAAAAAAAAAAAAAAGAGAGAGAGAGATACTAAAATAATCTAAAAGAATCAGCTAAGCTATTAAGAGTAATAGCCAGAAATAGTCAGGCATGGTGGCTTATGCCTGTAATCCCAGCACGTTTGGAGGCCAAGGCGGGTGGATTGCTTGAGCCCAGGAGAGTTTGAGACCAGCTTGGACAGTATGGAAAAACCCTGTCTCTAAAAAAATACAAAAATTAGCCGGGCATAGTGGCGTGTGCCTGTAGTCCCAGCCACTCAGGAGGGTGAGGTGGAAGGATCACTTGAGCCCAGGAGGTCAAGGCTGCAATGAGCTATGATCCCGTGCCACTGCACTCCAGCCTGGGCAGCAGAGTGAGACCCTGTCTCAAATAGTAATAAAGAAAAAAAACGGAAACCACTAGAAAGCACACAAGTGGGGAGCCTTGCCCAGGCCTTGCAGACAGGAGGCCCCGGCTAAGGCCCAGGAGCATTCTCTTCATCACAGGGCCCTTCACGGGGTTCCCTGAGAGGGAGATCACAGCTCTTTGGTAACTTTGTGGCCACTCAGGAGCCAAGGCTCCACCTTCTGAGTTCTTCCACCCTATTTCAGTCACATGGGCATTTGCCTAACACTCTGAGGACCACAAACTCTTTGAGGGCCAGTGCTGGGCTGCCACATGCTCACCTTCCTGCTTGATCTATAACTTCCCCGTTGCTTGCCTCTGACCACCTTGAGCCCTTCCAGGCTCCACATTTGGGCATTTTCAAATCAGGCCTGCAGTCCAGGCCCCCGTGCAGCCTGAGCGAGTCACCTCACCCACGTGAGCCTCAGCTGCCATCCCACTTTAGGGAGATCAGTTGCGCAGATCAATCAGATGATGTTTGCCAAGTGCAGGGCACACAGTAGGGCAGTTAACAGATGTCTAGGGAGGAAGTGACTATGACTGGCATTCCATCTTGCAAGTATGGCATGTAAAATGTAGAACAGAAATTCAGGATTCCACCCTTCCCGGGTTCCATGTGCCCGCTGCTCTGCCCTCCCACAATGACAGACCTCTCATAGCAGCAACTGCCCTTGGCCTACAGATCAAAGAATGCCATGGACTGCCCTATGCTAACCCCAGGACAGTCAAGGAGACTTCTTGTGCAGGAGAGAATGGGGTTCTGCAAACACAGAGGGTGCCCTGAGACTGACAGTGAGCCCTCAGCAGGCCCCTTCCCTACACGGACCCTAGACCCCAGAATATAGGTCCCTGGCTGAGCCTTCAGCGGGCTCTGTTGGGGCTTTCAGTTGTCTGTGGGAGATGCACTGGTGGTTATCAGTTAATATTAGGGCAATGGCTCCTCCCTAAATTACAAATAAGCCCTTAAGCTTATAGCTGTGTTCAGCCCAGGACTGGCATTGCTGGTAAGATCAACAAAGTTTGTCTGGGAATGAGAGTACTGTTTCTCAAACTGTCATATGCACATGATTATAGAGGATCTTGTAAAAATGCAGATTCTGATTTAGTAGGTCTGAGTGAAGTCTGAGATTCACATTTATAACAAGCTCCTGACTGATCCTGCTGCTGCTGCTGCCCCAGGAATCACACTTTGACTAGCAAGCTGCTAGACGATGCCCCCATACCTATGAAATCACTAGACTGGAAGGGACTCCAGAGACCACATTTCCTGCTTCCCATTGAGGACAGTAATTCTTCCTGCAGCATTTCTGATGGTGGGACAGGGCCTGGCATGCACCAGGTGCTAAGTAGATGTTAGTTGGCCTGAAATAAAATTATTTCCAGGAACAGGAAGCTCTTCTGGTAGAGGCAGCTCCCTTATGGTTAGAAAGCTCCTTCTGTTGAGCCAACACAGGCTCTCTTAAAGTGCCACCCACTGGCCTTGGCACACCCCACACCGCTCCATCCACCAGGCACTGTGGCAAAGTGCCAAGGTCTAACAAAATGTTTGCAAGCTGAAAAATAACCAACAAGAAGACAGAAAAGATTGACTCCGAAAAATACAAATGGCACAATCACAATAAATGTTAACTGTCTGTAAAATGTAACATTTGCCAAATAGGCAATGGCAATGTGACTGTTACATTGTTAGATATAAATTCTATTTAACTGTGGGTATAGATGCATTTTAATATGCTTCATGTGACCTGGGGTGGGGCCTCCAAAAGTAAATGTGTCTCTGGACCTCAAAGATCTTAAATGACCCTGTACCATCTTCCTTAGACTCTCAGAAGTCAGCAATTGTGACCTCCCCAAGCCTCACTGCCTCCCCTAAAATAAACCAATTCCACAGGTCTCCAGGCTTGAGCCACAGTAAAACACACCTCACAAAGAATTCAGAATGCTTCCATTTTTTTCCCCATCAAAAAATAACAAGGGAGAGCTGGGCACAGTGGCTCACACCTGAAATCCCAACAGTTTGGGAGGCCAAGGCAGGTGGATCAGTTGAGCCCAGGACTTCACGATCACCATGGACAACAAAGGGAGACTCTGTCTCTAAAAAAAACAAATGACAGAGGAAGCTGGGGGCAGTGGTTCATACCTGTAATACCAGCAATTTGGGAGGCTGAGGCAGGAAGATTGCTTGAGTCCAGGAGTTCAAGATCAGCCTGCGCAACATAGCAAGATCCCATCTCTATTTTTTATGTATACACCACACACACACACACACACACACACACACACACACACACACACACACACACACAGAGTTTTCCAAACCCATCCCAGACCTAACTGCATCAAAAACTCTAGGAAGGACACCAGATATATATATTTTGTTTAAAGGGCTCAAGAATAGACCTAAGAAACAGGTAACACTAGATGCCTCTAGGAAGGAGAAATGGCGGGTGGGAGACAGAAATCGAAAGACCTTTTGTATTTTTAAAAGTCTGAGCCGACCGGGTACAGTGGCTCACACAAGTAATCCCAGCACTTTGGGAGGCCGAGGTGGGTGAATGATGAAGTCAGGAGTTTGAGACCAGCCTGGCCAACGTGGCGAAACCCTCTCTCTACTAAAAATACAAAAAATTAGCTGGGCATAGTGGCAGGCACTACTCGGAAGGCTAAGGCAGGAGAACTGCTTGAACCTGGGAGGCAGAGGTTGCAGTGAGCCGAGATGGCACCATTGTAGTCCAGCCTGGGTGACAGAGTAAGACTCCATCTCAAAAAAAAAAAAACAAAAAACAACTCTGAGTTATGTCAATGAATTATCTTTGATTGTTTGTTTTGAGACAGTCTTGTTCTGTTGCTCAGGCTGGAGTGCAGTGGTGTGATCTCGGCCCACTGCAAACTCTGCCTCCCAGGTTCAAGCGATTCTCGTACCTCAGCCTCCTGAGTAGCTAGGATTACAGGCACACACCACCATACCTGGCTTTTTTGTTTTTTGGGTTTTTTTTGAGATGGAATTTCGCTCTTGTTGCCCAGGCTGGAGTGCAATGGCGTGATCTTGGCTCATGGCAACCTCCACCTCCAGGTTCAAGCGATTCTCCTGCCTCAGCCTCCCAAATAGCTGGGATTACAGGCATGTGCCACCACACCTGGCTAATTTTGTATTTTTCAGTAGAGACAGGATTTCTCCATGTTGGTCAGGCTGGTCTCGAACTCCCAACCTCAGGTGATCTGCCCACCTCGGCCTCCCAAACTGCTGGGATTATAGGCATGAACCACTGTGCCCGGCCTTAATTTTTGTATTTTTGATAGAGATGGGGTTTCACCATTATGGTCAGGCTGGTCTCAAACTCCTGACCTCAAGTGATCTGAGAATGACTCGGCCCCTCAAAGTGCTGGGATTACAGCCATGAGCCACCGCACCTGGCTGATGTCAATGTATTATCTTTTAAAATATAGCATAATTTTTTAAAGGAAAAAAATAGAACAACCAGATGGAAGATCAATAAGGAAATAATTGATCAACACTGTAGAGCAATTCACCTTAACTGATTTGTAGAAAACTTCACCCAACAACAGCAGAATATATATTCTTCCCAGGTGCACAGAACATTCTCCAGGATATGCCACATGTTAGGCCACAAAACAAGTCTTTTTTTTTTTTTTTTTT
>NW_012116021.1:657991-660362 GCF_000951035.1 Colobus angolensis palliatus | reverse complement strand
AAAAAGAATTAGCATGGTGGTGCACATCTGTAATCCCAGTTACTCGGGAGGCTGAGGCACAAAAATCACCTGAACCCAGGAGGGAGAGGTTGCAGTGAGCTGAGAGATTGTGTCATTGCACTTCAGCCTGGGCGGTGGAGCGAGACTGTCGCAACAGAAAAAAAAGAAGAAGAAGATGATGATGACGATGATGAAGAAAGAAGAGGGAGAGGAAGAGAGAAGAAGGAGGAGGAGGAGGGAGTAGGAGGAGGGGGAGAAGGAGAAGGGAAAGGGGAAGGAGGGGGAAGGGGAGGAGAAGGAGGAGAGGAAGAGGAAGAAGATGGGGGGAGGAGGAGGGGAAGGCGTAGCGGGAGGAGGAGGGAAAGGTGTAGGGGGAGGAGGAGAGGTCGTGTGAGGTGGCTCACACCTGTAATCCCAGCACTTTGGTAGGCTGAGGTGGGAGGATTGCTTGAGGCCAGGAGTTCAAGACCACCCTGGGCAATCTCTCAACATAGTGAGACTTCATCGCCACTAAAAAAAAAAAAGGGCATGGTGAAGCAGGCCTGTAGTTCCAGCTACTTGGGAGGCTGAGGCAGGAGAATGACTTGGGCCTGTAAGGCTGAGGTTGCAGTGAGCCATGATTGCACCACTGCACTCAGACTGGGTGACAGAGTGAGACCCTGTCTTTTTTTTTTTTTTTTTTTTGAGACGGAGTCTTGCTCTGTCGCCCAGGCTGGAGTGCAGTGGCTGGATCTCCGCTCACTGCAAGCTCCGCCTCCCAGGTTTATGCCATTCTCCTGCCTCAGCCTCCCGAGTAGCTGGGACTACAGGCGCCCACCACCTCGCCCGGCTAGTTTTTTGTATTTTTTAGTAGAGACGGGGTTTCACCAGGTTAGCCAGGATGGTCTCGATCTCCTGACCTCGTGATCCGCCCGTCTCGGCCTCCCAAAGTGCTGGGATTACAGGCTTGAGCCACCGCGCCCAGCCGACCCTGTCTTTAAATAAATAAATAAATAATAGAAGAAGAAAGAGCCAGGCATGGTGGCTTATGCCTTTAATTCCAGTACTTTGAGAGGACGAGGCAGAGGAATTACCTGAACCCAGGAGTTTGAGACCAGAGCCTAAACAATATGGTAAAACCCTGTCTCTGTTTGAAAAAAAGAAAATGAAAGACACGTATATAAAAAATGTGTATATATTTTTTAAAAGAAGAAAAAAGATCACAAACCAACAACCTAACTCTACACCTCAAGGAACTAGAAAAAGAACAAAGTAAACACAAAGCTAGCAAAAGGAATGAAATAAAGTTCAGAATAGAGATAAATGGAATTGAGAATAGAAAAACAATAGAAAAAATCAATGAAACTAAGAGTTGATTTGTTGAAAAGATCAACAAAATTGACAAACCCTTAGCTAGATTAACAAAGAAAAAAGGGAGAAGATTCAAGCAATACTAAAATCAGAAATGGGTTAGGTGCAGTAGTTCACATCTGCAATCTCAACACTCTGGGAGGCTGAGGTGGGAGGATTGCTCGAGCCCAGGAGTTTGAGACCAGTCTGGGCAACATGGCGAGACCCTGTCTCTATCTAATCTAATAGATAGAGTCTCCTCTAATCAGAAGGCTGAGGCAGGAGGATCCCTTGAGCCCAGGAGGTTGAGGCTGCAGTGAGCCATGATTTCTCCATTGCACTCCAGCCTGAACAACAGAGTGAGACCCTATCTCAAAAAATAAAACAAAATAAAATAAAATCAGAACTGAAGACAATAAATGGTGCCGGGGAAACTATTTTCACATGCAGAAGAACAAAATTGGACCCTTATCATACAGCATACATAACAATCAATCGAAATGGATAAAAGACCTAAATGTAAAACTTGAAATCATAAATCTCCTAGATAAGAACACAGGGGAAAAGCTCCTTGACATTGGTCTTGGCAATTACTTTTTAATATAACACCAAGAGGTCAAGCTATAAAAGCAAAAATAAATAATGGGACTAGATTAAAGAAAAAAACCTTTTGCACAGCAAAGAAGACAAAATGGGAAGCAGTCTATGGACTGAGAAAAATATTTGCCAACCACATACCTGATATGGAATTAGTATTCAAAATGTATAAAGAACTGTTACAACTCGGCCTGGCACAGTGGCTCGCTCACTCCTGTAATCCCAGCACTTCAGGAGTTTGAGACCAGCCTGGCCAACAAGGTAAAACTGGGTCTCTACAAAAAATACAAAAATTAGCCAGGCGTGGTGGCGGGCACCTGTAATCCCAGCCACTGGGAAGGTTGAGGCAGGAGAATCCCTTGAAGCCAGCAGGCAGAGGTTGCAGTGAGCCAAGATCACACCACTGTTCTCCAGCCTAGGCAAGAGAACAAAAACTCCATCTCAA
>NW_012116021.1:654116-657075 GCF_000951035.1 Colobus angolensis palliatus | reverse complement strand
TTAAAAAGAAAAAAAAAAAGAAAACCCAGGTGATTCTGAAGTGCCCCAGGTTTGGAAACACAGTTACATGGTGATCCTGGATGACTTCCAAGAGGAAGAGGAGCTTTGAGTTGAGCTGTAAAGGGCAGAAACGTTTTGGTTGGGGGAAGGGAAGGGGGAAGTTACAAAGGAAGGAATGAGTTCAGTGGCAGCAGCGACATCACAAACATTTAACATACTCTAACTGCCTATTATATACCAGGTGTGTGGTTCACATGTGTTCTCTTGTTTAAGCCACATGACGGTAACTCTAGGAGGTGGGCACAACTGGTGCCATTTTATGGAATAGAAACTGGGTGGCAGTTTGGGGCAGCCAAAGAGGGAGACCAGCCTGCCTATGTAGAGACTATGCATACTGGAACAGAGCAGGCAATTTACCAAAGGCCTTGACACCAGTCAGCAAAGTCCACCTGATACCATGGACATAGGGAGTCGTTACAAGTTCTTGAGCAAAAGAGTGGTGTGATTTGAGAGGTGTTTTCAGCAATGAATCTGGCAGCAGTGTGCAGGAAAGTTCTGGCTGAACCCATGTGCCCTGCACAAGAGTGGAAGCCCAGTCCATGCAAAATGGGCAACAAACAGATGTGCAAGTTGAGAATCAAAGGAAATCCACTCCTGAAGCGGGTGCCCCATTCTCCCTCTCCCCTACCTGACCCCAACACGCCCAGTTCTCTCCTCTGAGTGGCTCACACCCTGAAGAAGCAGGTCTTCTGGTGCCTGCCCTGCTCTAGCTGAGAAAACCAGATGGGGAAGGGCTGTGTTCTGCAATTTGGAGGCTGGGATTGTGGTGGCATGGTTGACATGTCCTGTCCCTCTGAGCGCTCTCTGCTGGAGGATCCCGGCCTGGCATGAGTCTGCAGGCTCTGGGCACTGGGCCCAGATGGTTTTCATTTTTTATTAGTGATGGGGAGTCTTTCAGACTCCTGGTGATATTAATTACAGCCTGTTGTATAACAAGCTATGGTTTCACAGAGGACAGAGCTCACTGTCTCAAAGGCCTCTGGCCCCTGAGTTATTGGACTTCAATATGAATTTCTCAAAAAAATTGACTTCTGTTTTTTTTTGAGACAGGGTTTCCCTCTGTTGCCCAGGCTGGAGTGCTGTGGCATGGCCTGGCCTGAGCTCACTGCACCCTCTGTCTCCCGGGTTCAAGCAATTCTCATGCCTCAGCTTCCTGAGAGTACCTGGGATTACAGGCATGTGCCGCCACACCTGGCTAAGTTGTGTATTTTTAGTAGAGATGGGTTTTCACCGTGTTGGCTAGGCTGGTCTCGAATTCCTGGCCTTCAGTGATCCACCTACCTCGGCCTAAAAATGGATTATCAAGGATGCTGGGCTCCTTCCTTCTTCTGAGGCTCAGCAGGAGCTGTCAGTCCCCCAGCTTCCTTAGGAGGGCCCATGGGGCAGAACCCTGCAGTTCCTGTGGGTTATGCTGGAAGCTGTTCCTTAAGAATGAAGAATTCAGCCAAGTGCGGTGGCTCATGCCTATAATCCCAACAATTTGGGAGGCTGTGGCAGGAGGAGTGCTTGAGCCCAGGAGTTTGAGACCAGCCTGGACAACATAGGAAGACCCCATTGCTACAAAAAAAAAAAAAGAAGTTAAAGTTAAAAAAAAAATGGAGAATTCTAGAAATCAGGTCTAGAAGCTGGATGCAGATGGCCATGACAGGGCAGTAGATTCCTCTTCCAATAAAGAAAGGTAGTGATGTCTAATGTTACAGAATTATTCAAAGAAGGGCCTCAGTCTCATACCAGGAACATCAGAATGGGTTTATGCATTGAGCTGTGGGGCTTACAAACTTCTTTCAGGGCAAATCCCTGGAACTCTGCTCACTTGGCCTTCCTGGCACTGAGGCAGCTCTGCTGAGCCTAGGATTCCTGTGGCCACACTGCAAGCCCTGCCTAACGTCCTTTCCAACCAAGACAGCCCATACTCTGCCATTCTAAGTCAATTAAATATTATTAAATGAAGTAAGATAAGTCATTTGAAAATCAGACACTCCCTTAGTGGATCAAATGTTCATTTCTGAATGAACTCAGACTGTATTCAGGTATTCCTGAGTTTCTAATTTGTTTCTCCTATTTAATAATTCAATAAAACTCACGGGGATTGAAAACGTGTCCCGGGACCATGCTAAGTGCTTTAAACATGTTTATTTTTAATTCTTACAATAACATTCTCATTCTCAAGAGTTAAGGGAGGCTGGAGAGTTTCTAAGTGACCTGCCCAAGGTCTCCCAGCTGGAGGCCAGAATTCAGGTTCAGGTCATCTAGGCTGTCTGTCTTTCTGCCACCTCACTTCTGCCCCATTTAACAGCCCCACCCCAACCACCTTCTCCATCAGGGAGTCCAGCCCATGCCAAATTCTGTGTTGCTATCCTCCCTGCTCTGTCCCCACCCTGTCCATCCTTCAGGGCATAAAACAGACACAGGAAAAGTACATTGAAAATATGTCATGTGGCCAGATGCAGAGGCTCATGCCTGTAATCCCAGCACTTTGGAAGGCTAAGGCGGGAGAATCATTTGAGTCCAGGAGTTTGAGACCAGCCTGGGCAACACAGTGAGACCCAGTCTTAAATTAAAAATTATTTTAATTATTGTAAATTTTATTTTTAAAAAGATATAAAATATTTTAAATGTTTTAAAAAGGAAATATGTCATGTATATTGTAAAGTTGCAGGACCCAAACCATAGATCCTTAAGGCAATCTGGGGCCAGAAGAGGATTCTGGACAGTGTTTTCTTTTTTGTTTTTGTTTTTGTTTCTGAGACTGAGTCTTGCTCTTGTTGCCCAGGCTGGAGTACAATGGTGCGATCTCAGCTCACTGCAGCCTCTGCCTCCTGGGTTCAAGTGATTCTCCTGTCTCAGTCTCCTGAGTAGCTGGGGTTACAGGCATGCACCACCACATCCAGTTAATTTT
>NW_012116021.1:641506-652592 GCF_000951035.1 Colobus angolensis palliatus | reverse complement strand
TAAACCCGGGAGGCGGAGCTTGCAGTGAGCTGAGATCCGGCCACTGCACTCCAGCCTGGGCGACAGAGCGAGATTCTGTCTCAAAAAAAAATAAAATAAAATAAAATACTTTCAGTAAAGATGGGGTTTCACCATGTTGGCCGGGCTGATCTTGAACTCCTGACCTCAGCTGATCCTCCCGCCTCAGCTTCCCAAACTGTTGGGATTACAGGGGTGAGCCACCGTGCCCCGCCCACGTACTGAGCTTTTTACAACATAACATTCTCACCACAAGTCTCTGAGGTCAGTTTTCATTTGCCTACTTTACAGATGGAGCAATAATGGCTCAGAAGGTCTCTCATGGCTTGTTCAAGGTCACACAACTTATAAGTGACAGCCAGACTTGAACCTAAGTCTACCTGAAGCTAATGCCCATGTTCTTCATGCCATGGTTCCGACTGAGGGGTAACCAAGGCATAGCTAGCTTTTGTCCTCTCCTTTTTAGGATCCTTCCAGTTAACAAGAAGCTTTAGCATAGGCCAGGCTTGGAGCTATTGAATGATAATAATATTGTTATTTTTTCCCATATTTTGAGCACTTACTGCAGGCATTGTCACCTCATTATGTCAGTCAGTCCTTGCAAATGCTTTGTGAAGTGGATGCTGCTATCCCCATTTTACAGATGAGATAACTGAGGCCCAGGAGGCTCACTAACTTGCCACCAGGACCCAGCTTATGAGTGATGAGATGAGGATTTAGACCCATGTCTGGCTGATGCCTTTGCCCTTGTCTTTAACCAATTCTCTCCCCACCTTGCCTGCCAGGTTTACTGTTCTTTCAAACATGACATGAATTCTCTGTGCCTCTGGAGATCGGCCAGGAGAGGCAGGTTTGGTCAGTTTGGCCATCGGGAGACTCGGAACACCCTGAGTTTCCTGTCACTTTGGTTCTACCTGGGGCTGGCTGCATTTCCCCGCAGGAGAACTGCTCTGAGTTTCAGGATGGTGCCAGATGACAGCTAGAGTGTCTGCTAGAACTCTGGGAACATATGTGACTTGCCTATTTGGAGGTACAGAAAAGACTGGAGCTCAGACTGTTTAAAAACAGTTCCTTTTCTTTCAGCAGGACATGTGTGCAGTGCTCATTTTCCAAAGAGGAGGAGAAGAGCAGGGTATTTAGGTCAACAGCAGGGGATCCATGAGTCTGCCATGGGACTCACTAATGCAGGAGTAGAGAGAGAACCAGTGAGAGCTCTTTTGGTTGCAAGTGACAGAAAATCCAACCCAAACTTTTTTGGTTAAAGCAAAAAGTGGACTTATTCACTCATAAAGCAGACAAGCCTAAGCGCAAAGTTAATCTTCAGGGGCAGCTTCATAAAGAAGCAAGTCTCTGCTTCCCCTCTCTGTTCTACTCCACACTGGTTTCACTTTCCTGTCACTGCAAGATGGTGGCCATAGCTCCAAACCTTACTACACTCTCTCAGGAAAAGGGAAAAGGTAAGTACAATAAGTCTAACAAGTAATTGAGTTATACTGCCCCTAGCTGGCCTGACTTGGCTCAAAAGTGACATAAAGAAATGTGATGCATTGATAGGCTGGACCTGGGCCCATGCCACCCTTGTGACTGGATCAACACCACCCAACTGCGTGGACTTTGAGTAGGGAACGGATAGTGCCCTCAAACCAAATTTGGGATGCATTATAAGAAGCAAGATGAGGCTGGGCACGGTGGCTCATGCCTGTGATCCCAGCACTTTGGGAGGCCGATCACCTGAGGTCAGGAGTTCGAAACCAGCCTGACCAACATGGTGAAACCCTGTCTCTATTAAAAAATACAAAAAAATTAGCCAGGCATGGTGATATGCACCTGTAATCCCAGCTACTCGGGAGGCTAAGGCAGGAGAATCGCTTGAACCTGGGAGGCAGAGGTTGTGGTGAGCCAAGACCGTGCCATTGTACCCTAGCCTGGGCAATAACTCCATCTAAAAAAAGAAAAAAAAAAGGAAGAAGCAAGATGAGCCAAGCACAGTGGTTCACGCCTGTAATCTCAACAGTTTGGGAGGCCGAGGCAGGCAGATCACCTGATATCGGGAGTTTGAGACCAGCCTGACCAACATGGAGAAACCCCATCTCTACTAAAAATACAAAATTAGCTGGGTGTGGTGGCACATGCCTGTAATCCCAGATACTCGGGAAGCCGAGGCAGGAAAAAATCGCTTGAACCCAGGAGGTGGAGGTTGTGGTGAGCCCAGATTGCACCATTGCACTCCGGCCTGGTCAACAAGAGTGAAACTCTGTCTCAAAAATTAAAAAAAAAGAAAAAAGCAAGATGAGCAGATGCTGAGGAAGGAAGGGAGGGAGGAAGAGAGGTAGGGAAGGAGGGAGGAGGAAGGATGGAAGGATGGAAGGAAAGAAAAAGAAAGAGAGGGAAAAACCCCACTTGGGATAAGCAAATTCACATACAAATATGTGGTTACACACAGATACGCCAAATAGCTTACAGACAGGTTATGGTCCAAAAATTCATTTGTAAATCAGTTTAGAACTTAGCACATTTTTTTACCCATGTGGAGAAAAGGGTGGGGGAATTTTCAGTTGTCAAATTCCCAGGCTAAGATATTTTTATTTTTATGTGTAATATAGTGGAAATGCTGAATTTCTGAAATGAAAAAACAGAAAGTAAGACTTATAACCATGGATGATAAATAAGAAAGATTTGGGATCTGAAACCCTGTCATCATTTGTTATGAGTGCTGATGCTAGAGAAAAGCACATTTAATTAATGAGAATGAACTGGCAGATGGAGGCTCCAGAGGGGATCTGAAGGGGGCTTCTGAGCATGTCCAAGGGCTCAGGGGGTTGATGGCAGGGCTCTTTGTAATGCTTAATTTTCCTTCATGTGGTACGGTTTTCTACTTTCATAATATAGGTGTATCCAGGAGAACACACCTCTCATATTTTCTTTTTACAGGTATATAAAGAAAACGTGAATCTTTGCAACTCCCCCATGATTCCAGCATTTTTGTTTTCACTCACAAAGGGACTCCACAGGAGGGAGAGGAGAGTAGGAAGTTGTCTCACAGCACCTGGGCAAGAGGTGGCAAAGGGAAGGCAGGAGAGGGGCTGAGAAGAAGGAGACCAGCATGAAGCTAACATAAGGGGCTGGGTCTGCAGAGGAATGACCTGCACCTGCTGCAAGGTGTCCCCGCCTTCTTTATCACTGTGATGAGGTGTATTCAAACTCATGTTTCCCAGCCGGGTGCAGTGACTCATGCCTATAATGCCAGCACTTTGGGAGGCAAGGCGGGTGGATCACCTGAAGTCAGGAATTCAAGACCAGCCTGGGCAACATGGTGAAACTCCATTTCTACTAAAAATACAAAAAAAAAACAAAACAAAACAAAAAAAAAGGTCAGCGCAGTGGCTCATGCCTGTAATCCCAGCACCTTGGGAGGCTGAGGCGGGTGGATTACCTGAGGTCAGCAGTTTGAGACCAGCCTGGCTAACATGGTGAAATCCCGCCTTTACTAAAAATACAAAAAATTAGCCAGGCGTGGTAGTGGGCACCTGTAATCCCAGCTACTCGGGAGGCTGAGGCAGGAGAATTGCTTGAACCCGGGAGGTGGAGGTTGCAGGGAGCCGAAATCGTGCCATTGCACTTCAGCTGGGCGACAAGAGCAAAATTTTGTCTCACAGGCGGATCACGAGGTCCTAACACCGTGAAACCCCATCTCTACTAAAAAATACAAAAAACTAGCTGGGCGAGGTGGCGGGCACCTGTAGTCCCAGCTACTCAGGAGGTTGAGGCAGGAGAACAGCGTAAACCCGGGAGGCGGAGCTTGCAGTGAGCTGAGATCCGGCTACTGCACTCCAGCCTGGCGACAGAGCGAGACTCCGTCTCAAAAAAAAACAAAAACAAAAAAAAAAACTTTGTCTCAAAATAAATAAATAAATAAATAAACAAACAAACAAACAAACTGGGCGTGATGGCCCATGCCTGTAATCGTAGCTACTCTGGAGGCCGAGGCAGAAGAATCGCTTGAACCCAGGAGGTAGAGTTTGCTGTGGGCTGGGATCAAGCCACTGCACTCCAGACTGGGCAACAGAGCAAGACCCTGTCTCAAACAAAACAATAAAAAAAAAAAAACTCATGCTTCCCAATACTCAGCATTTCCTCTCTCAGACTTTCTGGAAGGATGGGGGCAGCCACCAAGCTATCCCTAGGAATAGCTGTCCCTTCTGCCATATTGGTTGCTAAGGATAATTCTCTGACATACCTGTATGCAGTTTCCACTCCCATGAAGCAAGCAGATTTTTTTTTTTTTTTTCAGATGAAGTCTCTCTCCGTGGTCCAGGCTGGAGTGGCAATCTCGGCTCATTGAAACCTCTGCCTCCTGGATTCAAGTGATTCTCCTGCCTCAGCCTCCCAAGTAGCTAGCACCACCATGCCTGGCTAATTTTTGTATTTTTAGTAGAGACGGGGTTTCAATATGTTAGCCAGGCTGGTCTCTAAACCCCTGACCTCAGGTGATCCACCCGCCTCAGCCTCCCAAATTGCTAGGATTACAGGCGTGAGCCACCGTGCTCAGCTGAAGCAAGCAGATTGTATATCTGCCTCCTTCTCCTTTTCCTTGTGCTTCTTCTCCCACCCACAATAAGGCCACATTTCTTTGCCTAAATCACAAATCTTTCCTGTTGTTGTTTTGTTTTGTTTTTTGAGACAGAGTGTCTATCTGTCGCCCAGGCTAGAGTGCGGTGGCATGATCTCAGCTCACTGCAACCTCTGCCTCCCAGGTTCAAGTGATTCTCCTGCCTCAACCTCCCAAGTAGCTGGGACTATAGGCATGTGCCACCACGCCTGGCTAATTTTTGTATTTTTAGTAGAGACAGGGTTTCACCATGTTCAGGCTGGTCTCGAACTCCTGACCTCAAGTGATCCACCCACCTCAGCCTTCCAAAGTGCTGGGATTACAGGCATGAGGCAACGCGTCTGGCCTACTCTTTCATTTCTCTATTCTAACAGGTTTCTGTTTAAATTTTTCTTCCATCCTTCCCTTTTCCAGCAAATGAAACAGCTTTTCCCAGGAGCTCCATCCATATGGTTATTGCATTAATTTTATGGGGTTTTTTTGTTTTGTTTTGTTTTCCTTTGTTTTATTTTTTTGTTTTGTTTTGTTCTGAGACAGGATCTTGCTCTGTAGCCCAAGCTGGAGTACAGTGGCTCGATCTCAACTCACTGCAACCTTCGCCTCCCAGACTCAAGCGATTCTCCTGCCTCAGCCTCCTGAGTAGCTGGGATTACAGGTGCCCGCCACCATGTCCAGCTAACTTTTGTATTTTTAGTATAGATGGGTTTTCACCATTGATATGGTTAAACTTTGTGTCCCAACTCAAATCTCATCTTGAGTTGTAGTTCCCATAATCCCCATGTGTCATGGGAGGGACCCAGTAAGAGGTAATTCCATGATGGGGGCGGTTACCCTCATGCTTTTCTTGTGACAGTGAGTGAACTCTCTAACGGCTTTATAAGGGGCTTTTCTCCCTTTTGCTTGGCACTTCTCCTTGTTGCTGCCATGCGAAGAAGGATGTGTTGCTTCCCCTTCCGTCATAATTGCAATTTTTCTGAGGCCTCCCCAGCCATGCTGAACTGTGAGTCAATTAAACCTCTTTCCTTCATAAATTCCCCAGTC
Organism: Colobus angolensis palliatus; assembly: GCF_000951035.1. NCBI lineage: Eukaryota > Metazoa > Chordata > Mammalia > Primates > Cercopithecidae > Colobus > Colobus angolensis. The sequence continues at coordinate 646,924 of NW_012116021.1, read as the reverse complement.
TCGGGTAAGTCTTCATTAGCAGCGTGTGAACGGACTAATACAGCCATGTTGGCCAGGCTGGTCTCGAACTCCTGGCCTCAGGTGATTCACCTGCCTCAGCCTCCCAACATCCTGGGATTACAGGTGTGAGCCACCACAACTGGCCTATTGCATTAATTCTAATGACCAACATTTACCAAGCACTTACTACCTGCCACCGTCAGCTTTCTCCACTTAGGCAACCTAGCCTTAGAGCAGGCGCAAGACACCAACAATGAATCTGGGGCTTGCTACACTCTGATACTCCCTTCCACTTGGCCCCCACAGCCTCTGTATCAATGAATCCCTGCTTCCTCCAACATCTTCTTCCTGGCTTTGATGTCCAATCAAATCCCTGCCCCCGCCCCCAACCAGTTCCTTCATTATTAGAAAACAACTTTGCAGTCTCTATTTGACTGGGTGATTGACGCCGGCACGTCTGTTCATTCATTCATTTTACAAGTATTGATTGAGCACTGGGACTCGGAGGTTTGAAGGAAGACATGATCCCTATCCTCTTGGAACCACAAACCAGGATGAGAGGGGCAGGACACACAGTGTTATAAACAATTAAATAGTTACTAGTGCACAAAATGCTGCCATGAAGTTTGGGGAGCTATGGTAGGGGCTTATCAGTGAGAAAAAGGAAAATAGCTCAGAGCAGTCATTCTGAGCTATGTGAGGTATGCAAAATTTATCAGATCCAGAGAGACAGACTATGGGACTTTAGTCCTGCATCCCATACCCATGGGATGGGGTCACCTATGCCCAGGGGCAATTATTCAATGACATTTTGTTCTTTCTTTTCTCTCTTGTAATTTCCTGACTAGCCACCTCACGCATTATCTTTATGTTCCTGATATTTGTGATACAAAGAGCAATGTATAGCCAATTAATAGCTAAGTTCTTCTTTTTTCTTTTCTTTCTTTTTTTTTTTTTTTTGAGACAGAGTCTCACTCTGTCGCCCAGGCTGGAGTACAGTGGCACCATCCTCGGCTCACTGCAACCTCCATCTCCCAGGTTCAAGCAGTTCTCCTGCCTCAGCCTCCGAGTAGCTGGGACCACAGATATCCACAGATATGCGCCACCACGCCAGGCTAATTTTTGTATTTTTAGTAGACACAGGGTTTCACTTTGTTGCCAAGGCTGCTCTTGAACTCCTGGCCTCTTGTAATCCACCCTCCTCGGCCTCCCAAGGTGCTTGGGATTACAGGTGTGAGCCACCAGGGCTGCCATTATTTTCATGCAAATTCTTGGTAAACAATTTAGGAACTGCATCTTTATTTTTCATTTAAAAATCCACTCATTGCTATAACTACTGAGTACTAAAACAAACAAACACACAAGAACAACAACAACAACAACCACTTGTAACTTCCCCTAATCAGAGTGTATATTCAGGGTAACTTGAATCTATGCTCCCAGGTTGCAGTTCCCAAACTAGCCCCAAATAAATTCTCTACTTGTATTAATTTGCCTCAGTTTCTTTCTGTAGGTTAACGTATCTGGCACAGATCCAGAGGATTCAGAGTGACCGCCACTGACTACCCAGTGTTCCCTCTGAGACTCAGTGCTGGGTGCCAGCCTCACTCTATTGTGTTCCTTTGACTCCAGTGGTTTCAAACCCTCTCTTTCATTTAAGAATCAGGGCTTTGGTCTCTGTGCCTACACAGAAGATTCAGGAAAAGAGCTCTGCTGAGGACTTCTGCCTTCTCCACCTCTGCCTCAGGGCAAAAGGATCCAGTTATCGGCTGTCAGGTGCTGGTGGTTTCACCTCTCTTGGCGGAAAATAATGTAGCATTGCTTTTAAAATTGCAGCTGCCTCCTGTTGATTGTAATTCAGACTTGTCTTTGCATTTTTGACTAATTTCCTTTCCAAACTGATAGGTGCATGAACATAAATTGTCTTGTGGGTTTATTTATTTATTTGAGACGGAGTCTCACTCTGTCGCCCAGCTGGAGTGTAGTGGTGTGATCTTGACTCACTGCAACCTCTGCCTCCCCGGTTCTGGTGATCCTCCTACCTCAGCCTCTCGAGTAGCTAGGATTACAGGCGCCCACCATCACACCAGCCTAATTTTTGTATTTTTGATAGGGCTGGGGTTTCACCATGTTGGCCAGGCTGGTCTGGAACTCCTGACCTCAGGTGATCTGCCCACTTTGGCCTCCCATAGTGCTGGGATTACAGGTGTGAGCCACCAAAACTGGCTTTGGCATCCATTTTTAATCTTCTAACACACCCAAACTCCCTGAAAATGTTTAAATTCTCTTTGTGCTTTGAGATGCAAATTTGCTACTCTGTTTTCTCAAAAACTTGATAAGGGCTTGAATAAGCTTTAACTTATTCCATTTACCGAAGCACAATTTAATCCAACTGTCCTTTTAAACTAGTGAGTTCTACCAGTTTTATGGCTAAAATTTTTAAGTAAAAGCATTAACATCATTATTTTTGTGTCTGTGTAGGTTTTTTGTTTGTTTGTTGAGACAAAGTCTCACTGTGTCACCCAGGCTAAAGTGCCTTGACCTTCTGGGCTCAGGCAATCCTCCCACCCTAAGCCTCCCAAGTGGCTGGGATCATAGATGAGCACCACCCACACCCAGCTAATATTTTTTTTTTTTTTTTTTTTTGAGACAGAGTCTCGCTCTGTCGCCCGGGCTGGAGTGCAGTGGCCGGATCTCAGCTCACTGCAAGCTCTGCCTCCCGGGTTTATGCCATTCTCCTGCCTCAGCCTCCTGAGTAGCTGGGACTACAGGCGCCCGCCACCTCACCCGGCTAGATTTTTGTATTCTTTAGTAGAGACGGGGTTTCACCGTGTTAGCCAGGATGGTCTCGATCTCCTGACCTCGTGATCCGCCCGTTTTGGCCTCCCAAAGTGCTGGGATTACAGGCTTGAGCCACCGCGCCTGGCCCAGCTAATATTTTTAAAAATTATTTTTGTAGAGATGGGATCTCCCTATGTTGCCCAGGCTGGCCTCAAATTTTGGGCTCAAGTGATCCTCCAGCCCCAGCCTCCCAAAGTGCTGTGATTACAAGCATGAGACACCCACCTGGCCTGTCTGTATTTTTTATGTATACAGCATACATGTCTTTGTTTGTATCCTGTCTACATGGTTCCAAGTTGACTTGTAATAAATGAGTTCATAAATTAAATGAGTAAACTCAAATGCCTTTCTCTTTCTTTCCTCTTTCCTCTTTCTCTTTCTTTCTCTTTTCTTTCTTCCTTTCTCTTTCCCTCTTTCTTTCTCACTCTCCTTCCTTCCTTCTTTCTTTTGTTCTTTCTTTTTTTGAGACAGGATCTCACTCTGTCACGCATGCTGGTATGCAGTGATGTGATCATAACTTGCTGCAACTTTGAACTTCTGGGCTCAAGTGATCCTCCTGTTTCAGCCTCCTGAGTAGCTAGGACTACAGGTGCATGCCACCATGCCTGGCTACCAAATGCTTTTTAAGTTCATGTGACTTTAGTCATCTTTTATAAATAAAACTAGTTTTAAAAACATTGGTAATATGAAATTAGAATGTTTTCAGAATTGTCGGTATTAAATATAATTAAGACATTTTTACCTGGGTCTATGGGTTGGACAGGTTTTACTCTCTTTGCTAGATATTTTAAGGTCATAAAGCTGTTGCTTCTGAAATTTTTTTATACTTTCTTGATTTATCTGTGAGCTAAAGCTGTGTGAGTGTCTGCTAGGCTTCCCTGAAGCATTGCACACATCTTACTGTGAGCTTACATCTTTGGTTTTGTGCCTTTAGATTCTGGATTCTACACAGGTGGCCATAGTAAGCCCTAAACACATATGTATGTCTGCAGCACCTAAGCCACCAGTAACAGGGCAGGGACAAACCCAGTATGTCCTCCCTGGCCCAGCTGTGTTTCCTACCCACGTGGGAAAGGGTCAGATCCTCCAGGCATTGTCTTCATAGCTCCGTCCTAAGCTCTACACCTAGCATGTAAATTCAGGATCGAGATGGGCTCTGCCCTTCATCACCGTCCTTGGTGCCACATGGGTACTTGGGACCCAAGACGACTGAGGAAGACACTGGGGAGGGTACTTGTATATTATAAGTCATCTTAACTTAAGGAATACATAAGCATAAAATGTCTAAGTCATTTCTAAGTAAGTTAAAATACTGAACTATTAAACATAACCTTAAGTTTTCTAAGTCATTTCTAAGTAAGTTAAAATACTGAAATACTAAACATAACCTTAAGTTTATATACTGGAGCATCTTATTTCTTTCTTTTCTTTTCCTTTTTTTTAGACAGAGTCTTGCTGTGTCACCCAGGCTGGAGTGCGGTGGCACAATCTCGACTCACTGCAACCTCCCATTTCCCTGACTGAAGCGATCCTCTCACCTCAGCCTTGCAAGTGGCTGAGACTACAGGCATGCACCACCATGCCCAGCTAATTTTTTAAATTTTTTGTAGAGATGGGATTTCACTATGTTGCCCAGGCTGGTCTTGAGCTCCTGAGTTCAAGTGATCCTCCGCCTCGCCCCCCAAAGTGCTAGGATTACAGGCCTGAACCACCATGCCTGGCCAGCACCTCATTTTCATATGGTATAGAAAAGCTAAAATATATTTAGATCTGTTAATAAACAAAAGAAAATGAGGAAACATCTTCCTAAAAAGTTATGAAATGGTTTTCATCTACAAATACTGATATAAAATAGTTCAAAATCACTTCTAGGTTTTTCACTAGAAACTAAGGTTACTGAGAGTTAAAACTGTAGTTAATATGTGGAACTAAAACTACTAGTTCTAAGAGAAGCAATTGTTTATACAGAGCATATCAGAAAATAGGATTTTTTTTGGCAAAGAAGATTGTAAAGAAGGCATGACAGTGTGGTTTTTGTTCAAAAAAATGTAATTTCGTCTAAATTTTTTTCTTTTTAGGGACAGGATCTTGCTTTGTTACCCAGGCTGGAGTGCAGTGGCACCATCAATAGCTCACTACAGCCTCAAACTCCTGAGCTCAAATAATCCTTCTGTCTCAGCCTCCTGAGCAGTTACAACTACAGGCATGTGCCACTGTACCCAGCTAATTTTTTTTTTGTAGAGATATGGTCTCACTATGTAGCCTAGGCCGGTCTCAAATTCCTGGCTTCAAGCAATCCTCCCATCTCAGCCTCCCAAAATGCTGGAATTACAAGTGGCAGGCACCACACCAACCTTGTCTAGAGGTTTTTAAAGGTTGTTTTAAATAGAAGAGATTATTTATTTATTTATTTATTTATTTTGAGACAGAGTCTCGCTCTATCGCCCAGCCTGGAGTGCAGTGGCCGGATCTCAGCTCACTGCAAGCTCCCCCTCCCGGGTTTACGCCATTCTCCTGCCTCAGCCTCCGGAGTAGGTGGGACTACAGGCGCCCGCCACCTCGACCGGCTAGTTTTTT
>NW_012116021.1:637636-640296 GCF_000951035.1 Colobus angolensis palliatus | reverse complement strand
TGAGGCAGGAGAATGGCGTGAACCCGGGAGGCGGAGCTTGCAGTGAGCTGAGATCCGGCCACTGCACTCCAGCCCGGGCGACAGAGCAAGACTCCGTCTCAAAAAAAAAAAGAAAACGACTTCAAATAAAGAACTTCCAACCACACTGGAAGGCACCGTATCAGGCAGCTGAACCTGAGTGGACATCTTTATCACTGGAGGTCTTTAATGCCTTGTTCTTCAGACCAGGACAAGAAGTAGATGAAATATTTATTTGGTTACCTTCAGGAATAGGAACATTACTCAACTCTGGATTTCAAATTGTTTTGTTAATAATTGTCCTTATTTCATCATATTTTTTACTCTTAAGTTGACAATGCTTTGTATTTCTAGATGTCTAAAGTCAACAATGGAAACAATTAGTCATGATATCGTGATAGCTAGACACTTAGAAATGATTCAGCTGTGCCACTAGCACATGCCTGCAATCCCAGAACTTTGGAAGGCTGAGGTGGGAGATGGCTTGGGCCCAGGAGTCTGAGACCAGCCTGGGCAACACAGTGGGACCCCCATCTCTACAAAAAATTTAAAAATAAGCCAAGCATGGTGGTATGTCCCTGTAGTGCCAGCTACTTGGGAAGCTGAGACAGGGGGATCACTTGAGCCCAGGTCAAGGTGGCAGTGACCTATGATCTCACTCTGCACTCCAGCCTGGGTGACAGAGCAAGATCTTGTCTCAGGTAAAAAAAAAAAGAAAGAAAGAAAGAAAAAAATGATCCAACCAACATGCCTTGGCTCCCTTGTAGGTGGATGGTGACTGGCCTGAGAGCCCATTGCTGTGTCCCTTTGTGCTGCTAATCAGTTAGGCCTTGAGAATTCACTAAATTCTTTTCTTTTCTTTTCTTTTCTTTGAGACAGAGTTTCGTTCTTGTTGCCCAGGCTGGTGCCATCTTGGCTCACTGCAACTTCCGCCTCCCTGGTTCAAGCGATTCTCCTGCCTCAGCCTCCCAAGTAGCTGGGATTACATGTATGCACCACCACACCTGGCTAATTTTGTATTTTTAGTAGAGACGGGGTTTCTCCATGTTCGTCAGGCTGGTCTCAAACTCCTGATCTCAGGTGATCTGCCTGCTTCGGCCTCCCAAAGTGTGGGGATTATAGGTGTGAGCCACCATGCCTGGCCCAAGAATTCACTAAATTCTTAAGCAATAGTATCTCTCCTTTTCCCCTCCTATGTGGGACAATATTACCTGGGAATGAGCCTTCCCAACAATGTGGGATGAACTTAAACCTACAATGTTGATTCTCAATGCCTTCGGAAGAGAAAGATATCTGTCAAAAGGGAGAAATGAGAGAAGAAAAACAGCTTAGAGCAGTCTGGCATTTTGTTCTTTCTTTTCTTCTCTGTAGTTTCCTGAATATCTGCCTTAACCATCATATCTATGTTGCTGGAATTTGTGATTAAAAAAATGTACAGTCAATCAATGTTATTTTAATGTAAATTCTTGGTAAACAACTTAGGAACTGTCTCATATTTTCCTTTAAAAATCCATTTGTTGGTTGGGCACAGTGGCTCACACCTGTAATCCCAGCACTTTGGGAGGCTGAGGCGGGTGGATTACCTAAGGTCAGGAGTTCAAGACCAGCCTGGCCAACATGTTGAAACCCCATCTCTACTAAACAGAAAAATTAGCTGGGTGTGGTGTGTATGCCTGTAACCCCAGCTACTTGGGAGGCTGAGGCAGGAGAATCGATTGAACCTGGGAAGTGGAGGTTGCAGTGAGCTGAGATCATGCTATTGCACTCCAGCCTGGGTGCAATAACAAAACAAAACAAAACAAAACAAAACACGTGCTGGGCTACGTCTATAATCCCAGCACTTTGGGAAGCCAAGGTGAGAGGCTTACTTGAGCTCAGGAGTTTGAGACCAATCTGGGCAACAGAGCGAGACCTTGTCTCTAAACAATAATTAATTAATTAATTAACTGGTTGGTGGTCCCAGGAAGTTGGAAGTGATAGTATCTACCTAATAGGATAGTGAGGTAAAGCAGGTAGAGAGCTTGAGGCTGCAAGTGAGCTCCAATCTCATCACCATCCTCCAGCCTGAGCCACAGAGCAAGACCTGTCTCTTAAAAAAAAAAAGAACCAGCTGAAAGACATATGTGTTAATTCTGTTTTCTCATTTTTTAATTTATTCACATCCTCCTTCCTCATTTTAGGATTTTGTTTTTTAATATTTTTAGATTTAATATTTTAGATTGTTACATCAATGATTATTTTGTTTATTTAACTTTTTCTGGGTATAATAATAAAATACTTTTTTAAACAATTGAGATGAAGTCCCACTCTGTTGCTTAGCCTAGAGTGCAGTGGCACATCTCGGCTCACTGCAATCTCTGCCTCCGGGGTTCAAGCGATTCTCCTGTCTCAACCTCCCGAGTAGCTGGGACTACAGGCACATGCCACCTCGCCTGGCCAATTTTTGTATTTTTAGTAGAAATGGGGTTTCACCATATTGGTCAGGCTGGTCTTGAACTCCTGGCCTCAAGTGATCCACCTGCCTTGTCCTCCCAAAGTGTTGGGATTACAGGTGTGAGCCACCGCGCCTGGCTAAATACATTATTGAGTAATGCATGTATACTTTTGGTTTTCATGGGTGCAATTCTTTTTTTTTTTTTTTT
>NW_012116021.1:633243-633851 GCF_000951035.1 Colobus angolensis palliatus | reverse complement strand
CTGGAACTCTTGACCTCACACAGTCTTCCCATCTTGGCCTCCCAAAGTGCTGGGATTACAGGCATGAGCCATTGTGCCCAGCCTGTGTTATTTTCTAAATTAACACTTTATTGGCCAGGCGTGGTGGCTCACACCTGTAATCCCAGCACTTTGGGAGGCGGAGGCGGGCGGATCACCAGATCAGGAGATCGAGACCATCCTGGCTAACACAGTGAAACCCCATCTCTACTAAAAACACACACAAAAAAATTAGCCAGGCATGGTGGCGCCTGTAGTCCCAGCTACTTGGGAGGCTGACACAGGAGAATGGTGTGAACCTGGGAGGCGGAGCTTGCAGTGAGCAGAGATCCTGCCACTGCACTCCAGCCTGGGTGACAGAGCGAGACTTTGTCTCCAAAATAAAAGCAAAACAAAAACAAAAACGACAAAACAAACAAACAAACAAAACGACTTTATTCTTGAGTTCTTACTTTATCCAAAAGCAATTTTGGAGATTTTTTTTTTTTTTTTTGAGACAGGGACTCTATTACCCAGGCTGAAGTGCAGCAGTACAATCTCAGCTCACTGTGCAACCTCTGCCTCCCAGGTTCAAGCCATGTTCCCACCTC
>NW_012116021.1:626646-628685 GCF_000951035.1 Colobus angolensis palliatus | reverse complement strand
CCTCCCAAAGTGCTGGGATTACAGGCTTGAGCCACTGCGCCCGGCCGATAGGTGTTTTAAATTATTTTTCAGATCTTGGAAAATCATCTGAGTAACTTTAAGGGCCCAAGCCAACAGTCAAGATATCTAGAGGAACTGGGGAAAAGAACAAAATGTGAACAGAAAGTAAACTTCAAAGAGGAACTGATTTTGATACTGAAGGAACAAAGAACTGACTTCTTCAGTACCTACTATCGGCCAGGCCCCGTGCTAGGTACCTTGCATATATTATCTCATTCAGTGGTGAGGTAGGATTCTTCAGAGCAGCAAATGGGGGCTCAGAGAGGTTACATGTTTCCAAAATCCATTCCCCCTGCTCCACATCTTGTCCTTATTGCTTTGCTGAGCAGCCGCCCACTTTTCTTTCAAGACTTGGTTTAAACATCACCTCTTTTTTTGTTTTGTTTTGTTTTGAGATGGAGTGATGGAGTCTCACTCTGTCACAGCTCGTGACAGGCTGGAGTGCAGCGGCACAATCTCAGTTCACTGCAACCTCCACCTTCCAGGTTCAAGCAATTCTCCTGCCTTAGCCTCCCAAGTAACCGGGACTACAGGCGCCCACCACTACGCCCGGCTAATTGTTTGTATTTTTAGTAGAGATGGGATTTCACCGTGTTAGCCAGGATAGTCTTGATCTCCTGACCTCGTGATCTGCCTGCCTCGGCCTCCCAAAGTGCTGGGATCACAGGTGTGAGCCACATTCATGTATTCTTATGGGTAATAAACATTTACTGAACTGTCATGAACGTAATGCCAGCTACCAGGCTGGCCCTGGACACCAAGACCCATGTGCAGTGTGGGGAGGACAACTTGGAGGGACCTTACAGCAGTCCTGAGGTTCACCCACAGGATAAGTGCTTCCAGGCCTCTCAGGGATCTGCCTGGCCCTGCCCCCTCCTTCCCCATCCTCCTCATTCCCACCCTATACCCTCTTTATCTCCCTTCACAAAAAGCTCTATTCTCTTTTTGCACAATACACTTTCACAATAGATAGTCTATTCAACCCAGAGCCCAAATCATCAGCAACCAAAACGCTGGTTCCTCTTTCCTCCTAGGTTTCAAACATTTCCAAGGGAGGAGAAATAATTGCATTCTGTGCATCACTTCTGTTTCCATGGCTGTTTCTCCTGAAGATTGGAAGCTCCTTGAAGGCCTGGCCTAGGTCTTCTCATCATTGACTATGAAGTGAACCAGAAGCCTAGACCTTGTTTTCTAAATATATATTTTGTTGTTCAAAATTAATATAATCATTCTTACCACAGAAACAAACAAAACAAACAACAAAGGGGTTCAAGGAAACTTTTGGAGGTGATGGATATACTGACTGTAGTTATTGTCACAGGAGTATATACATACGTTCAAACTCACAGATTGTATATATTAATTATGTGTATTTTTTGTATACCAATTATACCTTAATAATCCAGGAGAGGAGAAAAAGAAAAATAAATACAGCTTGCTCAAGGAAGAGAAAAAATATATAATCATTACAGAAATTTGGCAAATAGGGCCAGCGTGATGGCTCATGCCTGTAATCCCAGCACTTTGGGAGGCCAAGGCAGGAGGACTGCTGGAGCCCAGGAGTTCAAGGCTGTAGTGAGCCAGGATCATGTCACTGCACTATAGCCTGGGTGACAGAGCGATACCCTGTCTTTAAAAACAAAAGAAAGGAAGGAAGGAAGGAAGGAAGGAAGGAAGGAAGGAAGGGAGGAAGGAAGGGAGGAAGGAAGGAAAAAAGAAGGAAGGAAGGAAGGAAAAGAAACAAAAAAGAAGTTGGGCAAGTACACTAAGGGATAAAGAAGAAAATTAATTAAAATCACCTATAATTTCAACAAACAGAAATAACTTTTCTTTTAGATGGAGTCTCACTCTTTCACCTAGGCTGGAGTGTAATGGCGCGATCTTGGCTCACCGCAACCTCTGCCTCCCAGGTTCAAGTGATTCTCCTGCCTCAGCCTCCTGAGTAGCTGGGATTACAGGCATGAGCCATTGTGCCCAGC
>NW_012116021.1:619124-625550 GCF_000951035.1 Colobus angolensis palliatus | reverse complement strand
CAGGATGGTCTGGATCTCCTGACTTCGTGATCCGCCCATCTCGGCCTCCCAAAGTGCTGGGATTACAGGCTTGAGCCACCGCGCCCGGCCCTGGACTAATAATTTGTAAGTCACATGTTCATCCCATCTATCCACACAAACTTACGCTTTCCTCGGGTTTTCCCTGAAAACCCTGAGTATTCCTAAATTGTTACTATACTTCTGAGGATTTTGTTTTTTATCATTTATTTTTAAATTTTAATTTAAATTTAATTTTTTTGTTTTGTTTTGCTTTTTTGAGACGATCTTGCTTTGTCACCCAGGCTGGAGTGCAGTGGCGTGATCTTGGCTCACTTCAACCTCTGCCTCCCAGGCTCAAGCAATTCTCCTGCCTCAGCCTCCTGAGTAGCTGGGACTACAGGCACGTGCCACCATATCTGGCTAATTTTTGTATCTTTAGTAGAGACAGGGTTTCATGTTGGCCAGGCTGGTCTCGAACTCCTGACCTGAAGTTATCTGCCCACCTTGCCCTCCCCAAGTGCTGGGATTACAGGCGTGAACCACTGCACCTGGTCCTTCTGAGGATTTTGAATTGCTGCCCAGTGCATCTTCTGTGGGCACTTAGAGCTTAGCTCTCAGTGACTCTCTACCAGTTCCCAACCCCCATGCCATTTCTGCTAAGACCAGCCTTTTAGGAGCCCTAGGTCCACCTCTGCTTTCTGCAGCGCCTGTCTAGTTGAACCCTGGAGTCCTCGCCTTTCATTGGCTGGATTCCTGTTGGGAGTCTGGATATTAAAAGTCGAATATTAGATATTGCAAAGCCAATAATATCTTTTAAAATGTTTGGTTGGTTCTGGCAATGAAAGAAGCAGATATTAATAATCACCTGCTAATCTCCCAGCGAGTTACTCTAGTCAACACGTCGACTGAAACACTGAAGAGCTGTGTTTCATCCCTTTTCTCAGCTTACAAGATTCCTGGAATTTTCAGAGATGGCTAGAACATCCTGGAAAGGTCTGCAGCAGGAATGTATCCTCCATCAGGGAAATCAGGATTAATAAACCTTATAATTATAAACCTACCTTTGAATTTCAGCTCTAGGGAGGCAGCTTTGGGGCTTCTGAAATGCCCAGGGGAGGCCTCCATTTACTACTTCTGTATCAAAAAGCTGATTTCTTTCTCTCTGGTGTGAATCTGGAGGATTCCTTGCTGGGTTTGGGCAAGTCAGGAGATTTGGATAAATGGTGGACCTTCTAACATTCACACGGGCTTTGAAATTTACAAAATACTGTATCATATATTACACATCATTTATTATCAGTTTCCACCCCTCCCAACACTATTTAAGTTAAAAAGGTGTCACAGAAGGAAGTGGGTCACCTGTCCAGACAGGTTCTCACAGGGAGGTAATCTGGAAGAGAGGAAATTGGTGGGGAAAGTGGAGGGGACTCTAAAGAGGGGAAAACAGATGCTGAAAGAGAACTCCTAAAGGGAAACCCTAGCTACACATTCTGGCTCAGACTCTCCAAGGTAGTGACCTTAGGAAGTTTTTAAGCTTTTCTGTACCTCAGCCTCCTCATCTGTAAAATGATAATGACACCTACCTCAAATAAAATGCTTAGCCCAGCCTAGCACTAAGGTGGCTGTACAGGTATGTTTATCAAAGCAGGTTCATAAAAGCGAAAAACCTGCAAATATCCCATGAGTCTAATAATTTGTTTAAACAAATTAAGATACATATACCATGAAATAATATCATTCACTAAGAATGAGAATATGGGCTGGGTGAGGTGGTTCACGCTGGTAATCCCAACACTTTGGGAGGCTGAGGCAGGAGGACTGCTTGAACCTAGGAGTTCAAGACCAGCCTGGGCAACATAGTGTGACCCAGTCTGTACCAAAAAATAAAAGTAAAAAATACAGCCGAGCATGGTGGCACACAATGTAACCCTAGCTACTCGGGAGGCTGAGGTGGGAGGATGGCTTGAGCCCAGAAGCTCAAGGCTGCAATGAGGTATGATCATGCCACTGTAATCCAACCTGGGTGACAGAGCAAGACCCTGTATCCAAAGAAGAATGTGGGTGTTTACAGACCATGAGATAATTTGTGACATATACTGGGTGAAAGTAGTTGCAATTCAGTAGGTGTAGTGTTATGCCATTTTTGTTAATTTTGTAAAAGTAACATAATTATACATATAGTAATCATTTAATGATACTGACTTTGTACAGTTTTATTATTATGTACACTTAAATGTAGCTACTAGGATATAAAATGTCCAAGGATATATACCAAAATATGTCTCTAGATAGGGTTCATTCTCACTTTCGCTTAGTTGATTTTCAAATTCTTTCACAATGAACTTGTGTTGTAAAGAAATAACAGAGGGCCGGGCGTGGTGGCTGACGCCTGTAATCCTAGCACTTTGGGAGGGTGAGGCAGGCAGATCCCCTGAGGTCAGGAGTTCGAGACCAGCCTGGTCAACAGGGCGAAACCCTGTCTCTACTAAAAATACAAAAAAATTAGCTGGGTGTGGTGGCACATGCCTGTAATCTCAGCTACTTGAGAGGCTGAGGCAGGAGAATTGCTTGAACTCAGGAGGCGGAGGTTGCAATGAGCCAAGATCGTGCCACTGCACTCCAGCATGGGTGACAGAGCAAGACTCCCACTCACAAAAGAAATAATAGAAGGATAAAATGTTTACAAAGCAGGAACTAGAGCTGTGGTATCTGCCTGGATCCTTGAGGGCATTTCACTGGTTCCAAGTTCATGTGCAAGTCACTTGGAGAACCCATAATCCAACCAAAGGACTAAGAGGTTTTGGGAGCTTTAAATAAGGTTGTGGAGAAGTCAATAATCACCCCCTACCCCTCCCCTGCTCCTCCAGTGCGAACTTCTGTGATTACTTCTCTCTCCTGACCAAACATAGCCAGGTGCCTGCTCCCAGGGGCCTTCCTGGATTTCATGAGGCCCATCCTCTCCTGATTCCTATTTGTTCCTCAGGCAGGCTACAACTCTGCTGATCAGGCTGGGCCTTGGTAACCAGTCATCAAGCTCTGGTCATGTTCCTGAGAAGCCACCTGTCCATCTTGATCAGATGTGGGTGGTTACCAGTCCCAGCCACCCACTGGGACACTGGTCATCTTTGAAGGAATGCTTCCCCCTCAGCCAGCTCATTGTGTTTCTGGTGTGGTGAGTCACTCTGGTTTCAACCCTGAACATAATCTTATTTCCAGGTTGTTGGGGCACTACCCAGTCACTCCCTGATTTGTAGTAATAGTAAATAAAAGTTACCAAGGATTGGTGCTTATGTACTGAACACCATGCTAGGTGTGGGGTTTAAGCCTCACAACAAACTGTGAAGCAGGTATTTTTATCCCTATTTTACAGAAGAGTTAGAGAGGTTGACTTGCCCAGGAATATGCAGCAGGTAAGCCTGGGCCCTTAAACTAAGACACTGTCTCTGCAATCCACAGGTCTTCTTACCTGCATTTTCTTTTTTTTGTTTTTTTGAGACGGAGTCTTGCTCTGTCGCCCAGGCTGGAGTGCAGTGGCGAAATCTCGGCTCACTGCAACCTCTGCCTCCTGGGTTCATGCCATTCTCCTGCCTCAGCTTCCCAAGTAGCTGGCACTATAGGCGCTCGCCACTACGCCTGACTAATTTTTTGTATTCTTTAGTAGAGACAGGGTTTCACTGTGTTAGCCAGAATGGTCTTGATCTCCTGACCTTGTAATCTGCCCACCTCGGCCTCCTAAAGTGCTGGGATTACAGGCGTGAGCCACCGCACCCGGCCCTTACCTGCATTTTCTATGTCCCTAAATTAAGTCTAAGTTATTCACTGAAGTTATGTTATTCATTTACATTCATGAAGTTAGCAAGTGGGAGGGGCTAAAATCTGAACATTTCCCTGACACCCTCCCCTTTTTCCCACTTGTGCTCTATCCTCACTCTCCCCCCACCCACTCGTATTCTAAGGTGCAGTGAACACTTCAACTCTTGACAGTTCTAAGAACCTGTAATAATGTGCTGTCTTGCCCTGGGGCCTTTGGACAGACTGTTCTCTCCCATGCATTTGGCTAGCACAGCCTAATCTAGACACAACCTCCTCCAGGAAGCCACACCTGACCACCGTAGTCTAAGCACCCTCTTAGGAGCTTCCTTGGTTCACTATTGCCTGTATTGCATGGCATTGCGGTTGCCTGTCTTCTTTTCTTGCTCCTTTGCCTGCAAAGCCAAAGGCCAAAGCAAGGACTGCCTCTTGCTGTTAGCAGCCAGCACCTTAGCTGGCACAGGGTAGGTACTCAGTAAGCATTTGTTAAATGAATGCTTGGCTCTAAGAGCTGCATTCTGCTTTTTTGGAGGATACAGCTTGAGTGTACTAAGTGGGAGGATGCAGGTGATGACGGAAATGTGGCTTCCTGCAGGACCTGGGCAAAGGCTCTGGGGTCATTGGGGGCTCAGGGTGCTGCTGTTAAAAAACCATGGTGTCCTTCTTGTTGAACCAAACTCTCAGGCTACTGTTTTCTCACTCCTAGTCAGAGACAAATGTGTTCTGAGTGACTGGAGTCATAGCTCAGAGCACCAGGAGCTGGTTTAGGGTGGGGTGAGGGGCCGTGGCCTTGGGGCTCTCATTTCTAAAGGCCCAGGGCTCAGGGCTGGGGGGAGGGGGGAGGAGTGGCAGGTCCTGTCCCCGGGAGGCTGCAGTCACTGGGGGAGAGACAATGGGGCTCAGCATCTGCTCCTCCCTGGGAGAAGGGACCCTTCAGTGAAAAGCCAGGGAGAGCAGGGAAGTGTGGGAGGAATTGATGAGGAGAAGGGGTGGAGCCAAGGAGATGCAGCCGGGAGGAAGGAAGGGAAGGGAAGGAAGGGAAGAGGGAGGGGAGAGGATCCAGGCTTTCCTTCCTCCGGGTGACCTGGTCCTGAGCCGCAGCTTCCCCTGCATTGTTCCCTGCGTTTGCTCTCGGGGCCCACCAAGACTTCACGTTTCTTCCCCTACTGTAGCCCCAGTCCGAGGGCCCGGCATCCAGCAGGTGCTCAGTACTTACTTGGGAAAATGAGAAATGTGACCAACTTTGCTCTGGGAACTTTCCCCCGTCTTCTCCCCAGTCCTCCGGAGAACCCGAGGACAGAGCAGGTCTTGGGAGCACGCCCGGGCGCCCCATGAATAATTGACCCTTCCTGGCGGCACTGCCCGGCTCCGTCCGAGGGCTCCGGACCCGCCCTGCGTCGGAGTCGAGAAATGGCTCGGGGTGGCGGGTGTTCTGAAGGTTGGAGGCCTGGTGTCCGGCCTGCGCCGGAGCTGGAGGGAGGCGAGGCTGTGCCAAACCCCGCGGCCCCTCAGGGAGCAGAGAGGGACCTGACGGCCGCGCTGCCAGCGGCCACGCCTCGGCGCCCCCCAACACTGCGCCCCGGGACCTAGGCCCAGGCCCTGGGCTCGGGGACCCCGCCAGCCCGCCGATCCCAGCAGCTGCCCTGAGCCCCTTCCCCACCCAGGCCCTGGCGCTCGGAGCCCGCGCCGCTCCCTCGAGTCAGGCCGTCCAGGGCTCTGCTAACAGCTGTTTAAAGGCTTTTACTGTTCAGTGCTCTGCGGGGATGTTTGTTCCAAGCCCATCTGCCTACTTTAAAAATACATAAGTGAAGCACACACACACCCAGCTTGCCACCTCTGGCTGGGGAGGGGGCGGGCTCGGCGGCCCTCGCTCGTACTTCGGAAGGAACCGGCACCCAGGAGCCGCACCCGTGCCCCACACCCCCACCGGCTCTCCTCTCCAGAGGACGCCCCTGGCTTCCCTGGGGAGGGGGGCGGGGCGCAGGGCCCCCGGACCCCCTTTGTACCGGACAGGGCCGGGCCCCCCATTTCCAAGCGAGGTTCTGCCTCTCCCCTCTCCCCCGCTTCAGTTAATCTTTGTTCCCCTTTTCTGCTGAGAGGAGAAAAAAAAAGAGAGAGAAAGAAAGAAAAGAAGGAAAAAAGGCGTGACTTGATTTTCAAACGAAACTCCCACAGCAAACAAAACCCTTTTAGAGAAATAAGAAAGGAGGAAGAAGGAAGAAAAGAGGGAAGAAAAAAACAGGAGAAAGAAAACCCTTCAGGCTTTCAATTCGAGTGGGAGAGTTGAACCGAGAGAAAGAGAAAGAAAGGAAGAAAAATCCTCTGCGGTAGAAAGAGAAAAGAAAACTTGGGCTGACAAGAGGGGGGTGTTGGGGGTGGAAGGAAGTGAGAAAACAAAAGAGAGATAAAAGGGCTGCTTTTCTGTTTCTCTCTTCCTCTGCGAGCTGGCTTAGGAGGAGCTGTTTTGCATCCCTTCACGTCAGCCCTGCCTCATTCCCTTCTTCCAGGGAGGGAGAGAGCGCGAGGGAGAGAGCGAGCGAGAGGAGGGGGGAGAGAGAGAGAAAGAGAGGAGCCGGAGGGAGGGCGGCAGGAGCAGGCGGCGGGCGCGCGTGGAGG
>NW_012116021.1:608583-618219 GCF_000951035.1 Colobus angolensis palliatus | reverse complement strand
GTCTTGAGCCTCCCGCGGCTCAGCCCCCCCTTCCTCCTCGTCGCCTTCTCTCCGTCTTCTCGCGGTCATTTTCCTAATTGGATGGAGCTGTGGGGCGTGATCACCGGCGTCAGATCGGGGCCCTCAGGCTACCAGGTGGGCGCGCGGGCTCGGGGACCGACGGGGCAGCCCCAGTCTCCCCACCGTAGGCGCGCAGATCCCGCAGATCCGGCCCTTGGGCCACCGCCCCCTTCACCGCGGACTTGCTAACTAGTGCGTATCGGGTTTTTTTCCAACTTGCCTTTTAAGATGACTTTTATGGGCGCTGCAACTGCTTCCCTCCAGTCTGAGCTGTAGTTTGGAAAGATTTAAGAGGCCAGGGAGGTGCTTGTGTGGATTTTAACAAACCGGAAAGGGTCATTCATGTATCTCTGGGCTTTGCGAGACGGTTAGGGCAAGTCGTAGCAGTATCTTGGGTGCCTTTTCTTTTTTCTTTCTTTCTTTTGATACAGAGTCTTGCTCTGTCGCCCAGGCTGGAGTGCAGTGGCGCTGCAACCTCTGCCTCCCGGGTTCATGCGATTCTCCTGCCTCAACCTCCCCAGTAGCTGGGACTACGGGCGCACGCCACCACGCCCGTTTAATTTTTGTATTTTTAGGAGAGACGGGGTTTCACCATATTGGCCAGGCTGGTCTCAAACTCCTGACCTCGTGATCCGCCCGCTCTGGCCTCCCAAAGTGCTGGGATCACAGGGACACCTCGAGGTGCTCATCCTACCGGGTCTGAGGGGAGCCTGCTGGGCAATCCAGTGAGGGAGCAACGTCACGGCCCACCCTTGAGCTGCAGACCGAGTGCCCACCTGCAAAGGGCACCCTGAGCACCTTTATTGCTGTGCAAAATGGGAACTCCCGGCCGGTATCGACCTGCAGGGTACATAACTAGTCCCTGTGGGTGCCTGGGAAATTCACAAAACTCCCCACAGGTGTGCGGAGAAGGACTTTGTGCTCTTGGGGGGTCACTCAGCCAGCTTTGAAGCTGCCCTCTCATTCCTGCTTTTGTACACGTGTAAGTAAAACCAAAGTTCATTTTTGCCAAGTAGAGTACTGGGGGTCTGTGTCCCTATTGCGTCTTCTTCAGGGGGCCTAGAGAACCAATGGGGCCACATGGGAGAAGGGAAGAAGAAAACTGTTCTTAACTCATTAGATAAGAGAGAATGTATTCCTAATGTGATCAAAGCTGATGGGGCTATCTGGTTTTGACTTCGGAAACCTAGAGTGGCCATTCCTTTCTCGTTTGTTTTAAAGAGAATGTTATTTTCTATACTTTCTTGGTGGTTTTATCAGCTGACCCTCAGGACTGGGTAACTCCATGCCGGATACTTGCCAGTCTCGGAGCAGAGCCTCTGATTGGTCATCTGTAGCTCCAGAGAGGTGCCCATCTGGTGCCCCAGTGATCTTCTGGAGCTGGCTTTCCTGCATGAGGGCCGTGAGGATAGAGCTGCTTTCTTTTGGGTAGGGGGAATTGGATGTTTGGGTCACATTTTCTTACTCTAGCCTGGCCTGGTTGCCTGTGTCTCAGTGGAGGGGGCTGCAGGGAGTTGGGGACCCAGGCTCACTTGCTTGTCTTCTCCTCAGAGCTGATACCTGGGTGAGTCTTCAGCCCACGGTGTGTGGTCAGCGGGCCATTTTTTCAGGGCTTGGGTCATTTCCATTCCAACCAGGCATTTCCTACCAGGGAGACTTATTTTAGGCGCACTGTCTAGAGACAAGGAGACAGACAAGGTCTGGAATGGTTCTTGAGTTGGAGGAAGGGAGACTAATGGGACCACCAGAGATTTTGCACTTCTATTTTAGGTTTGCCTTGTGGCCCAGAGATATTTCTAGCAGAGTTGTGTTTGGAAAGAGGCACAACTTCTTTCTAGAAGGGAGTAAATAAATAAATAAAAGGAGGAGTCCAGCGCATCTTGGAGGAGACAGGTGAAGGCTCCCTGGCCCCACCAGTGCTAATGCTTGGCACAGGCTCATCATCTGGCTTGCTGACCTGTCCCATATCCCCATTCCTCAGGCCTAGCCAGGGCCTAGCCCAGGGCAGGACTCATTGTGTTGAAATAAGGGATCTGTGAATGTGCTGGGTCTGGTGTTAACGGTGGTTGATCCCAGCCCTTTGACTTCAAAGCTGGAAGAAGGCCTTAGAGATTGTCTGAAAGCAACTGAGGCAGGAAGAAAGCTCTGTACCCAGGATTACACAGTAAGTGGCAGAGCCAGCACTCAAACCTGAGCTTTCAGAACCTGTTCCCAGTGCTGTTTCTACAAGGCCACTGTCTCTGCTACTGCTGGGGATCCCGAATCAAGCTCACTTCAAAGAATGTATCTATGAGAGCATGAAACCGTGGGCTCATGCTGCACACATAAGACGGGTAAATGGAGTGCCTCATTTTCCAGATGTGTTACACAAACTATGCTGGAGGATGTGACTGGCCAGTGAGACAACTAGGGGGAACTGGGTGATTCAGGCTGTTTCAACATTGACTTCTTCAAAGTCCAACAATCAGAGAAGCAGTTTAGTCATTGGGATTTTCTCACATCACACCATTTTTTGATCTGGAATGCTTTCTTCGTACTTGGACTTGGATTTGATTTATTTAGGATTGGTCAGGAGAGAAGAGAAGGAATGTAAGGACCCAAGACCTGAACTGATCTCCGTCTGTGGTTTAAATGTCCTACAACGTTCCTGAGGGTAGACGTCTTTGCTTTGTTCATTGCTGAGTCCCTGTGCCTAGAATAGGGTCTCATCCATAGTGGGCCCTCAGTAGATACCTGCTGAATGAATGTACTGGACATTAGGAAAGGATTTACCTCCCAGAAGGAACCCATGAATGACACAGGCAGGGACAGGGAGGTGATTGATGGGAGCTGCAGAGTTGTGCTGTGAGTCATTGCTTCAAACAAGCTCCAGACAGGTGAGGCAGGAGGAGGGGGCTGGGAAGAGAGGATCCTGAATGGGGTGGAGCCCCTGGGTGGAGACTTGTGCAAAACAATAGGTTTTTTTAGACTTTTTTTTTTTTTTTGGAATGGAGTCTCGCTCTTTCATCAGGCTGGAGTGCAGTGGTGCAATCTCAGCTCACTGCAGCCTTCACCTCCTGGGTTCAAGTGATTCTCCTGCCTCAGCCTCCTGAGTAGCTGGGACTACAGGCGTGCACCACTACACCCAGCTAATTTTTGTATTTTTAGTAGAGATGGGGTTTCACCATGTTGGCCAGGTTGGTCTCGATCTCTTGGTCGTGATCTGCCTGCCTGGGCCTCCCAAAGTGCTGGGATTACAGGCGTGAGCCACTGTGCCCAGCCTAAAACAATAGGTTTTGAATTGGACTCAGGATATAGGGAGAATAATAATAATCATGTGTCTTAGGCCAGAATTATGCTACGTGCTTTGTGTATTTGTCTCTGTTAGTCCTTGCAGGTGCTGGCTCTTGCATTCTTATTCTCATTTGGCAGAGGAGTTAAATAACTTGTCCAAGGGCACAGAGCTGGTATCTAAATCCAGGCTGTCTAACTTCAAACTTTGCCTCCCAGGAACAACAATGTGGTCATATATCTCTGCCCATGCCAAAGAGTTGGGCGTTCAGCACTTTGGGGTTCCTTGAAAGGACAGCAGCAGAAAAACTAAAGAAATTGTGGGTCTGCAGCAGAGGGAGGCTGGTCAGGGAGTGGGCCTGAAGAGGGTTCACCCAGTGAAGCCTATAAGGGAATGCTTATTTTAGAGGCCCAACTGTTCCTTAAGCAGAGTGGCTATTGTGAGATCAGGGCTATTTTGCACTTGATAAAGATGTAGGAGATCTTTTTATGGGCAAAGATTGCTTTTCAGCTTAAAGTTTAGTTGTCATATATTTGAAACTAGTGGGAATTTTAAAGCTAAGAAATGTCCTTGTTGGCCTTGATACCACCAGAGGCTGTTTCCCACATGTGTAAATGTTACCTGCCTACTCCAGGATGCTGGCCCAGCCTGTTCCAGACCACAGCAGCTCCTCGTTCATTGGCAGTCTGTGATGTGCTAGACACTGTGCAGGTCCTGTCCTTGTGAAGCTTTCAGTCTCCCTGGGAGGCAGGCATTAAACTAATAATTACACAAATACTCTTTAATTACAGTTGTTATAAATGCTTCACAGGAAAAAGTACGGAGGCATAGAAGCCAGTAATCATGGAGAGGGGGAAGGGAAGCTTTCCTGAAGAAAGGGCATTTAAATAGCCACCTGCAGTGTGGATGAAGAGGCTTTAACCAGGGTGGTACAGTTCATTAACCTTGATGTGAACCTTGCGACTCCATATGTGGTCCATGGACCAGCATCAGCATTACCTGGTAGTGAGTTAGAAATGCAGAGCCCCGGGCTTCTCAGCAAACCTACTGGATCTGCATTTTAATTCAAATGCGTGGTAATGTCTGTAAAGCACTGATGGACTCAAAAGTACTGAAATGAGAGGTTCTCAGCTTCGCTGGGAGCTCATTGGGTGACCCAGGGAAAGTCACCCGGGGTGACTTCTTTGATCTTTGGCTTTTTCCAGTTTGTGCTGTCTCGCTGCTTGTTGAGGGTGACCCACCCCTGTATTGCTGTTGGCGGAAACCCTGCAGACACTAGTCCATGCTCTGGTCTGACTTCTGTAAGCACTGAAGATGGGCTGAACCATCAGAGCTTTTGATAAGGATCAGAATAATTCCCTAAAAGTGTGTGGAGCTGCACACAGGGATTGTCTTAAGGTGACCCTGGGAGGATTTGGCCTGAAGCAAGAGAAAAACTGGCAAGGGTCAAAAGGGCTTTGGGGAAGAAAGGTGTAATGTTTCTGCCAAAAGCGGAACCTAAAACGGGGAGAGAGAGGCACCTGCTCAATAGTTCCATGCATGGGAACATAATACTTTTAAGAATTGCCTCAGAGTTTTATCCCTGAGACCGTCACATTACTGTAGAGAAGACCAGAGGGTTGAAATCGGGGGTCCTGGACTCTTGCAGTGTGTGGGTGGGCTTCGAGGGTCAGGGATACTTGAAACTGTGCAGAAGGTTACATGTGTGTGCTTTTCTGGGAAGAGGACCCATAGCTTTCACTGGCCAGCTCTAAGAATTAGTCAAATGTCTTACTTGACTAACCTCACCCAGCTCTTTTGTTATACAGCACATACTATATGCCAGGCATAATTGTAAGCACTCTACACATACTGTTAGCTCATTTAGGTTGAATACCTTTCTGGAGGTCACAGATCTAGTAAGCCTCAGAGCTAGGGTTAGAACCCAGGCTCTGGGGTCCCAGAGTTGCTGGTTGCAAAGCCTACCCTGGTAACAGGGCAAGCAGGACTAGGGGTGAGCTCTTTTTGGTAGCACAGATGAAGAGGCTCACCCCCACCCCCACTTTACAAGTAAGCATCTCCCCAGTTGTTCATGTAAAACATAGAAAGGATTTTCCCAAGGAAGCACGTTGTGAATAGCTCCAGGTTGCTAGGCTAGCCCATGAAAGCCTGTATCACTATTGAGCCCAACTCATGATTGTTTGCAAAGAAAGTAATTAGAAAATAAAACTGCTGCTGCACTAAAGGCTAAATTAAAAATTCTAGAATTGGAAAGAAGGCACTTGAAGAATTGCACCCTTAAATTAGGGAGGTAAGGTGGCAACAGGAAATTGGGGTTGATTCTGAAAGGGAGGGATTAAAGGATGTTACAGCCAAAGCACAGCCAAATATATGTCGAATCAGCAGCTTCAAAAGGTAAAATAACTGTTTTTTATTACCTGCTAATTAATGTGTATAGTTCACAGACCTGACCCTTCCCCCATCCCTAGTGCCTACCCCAAGTACACAGGCCTTTTGTCTTTTCTGTCATTCATTTTGTATTATTTGAATTTTTATCCAGTATGTGTTATCTTTATTTTATGTATAATATATATGTGTGTGTATATATATATATGTAAGTGAAGTAAAAGAACTATTAGAAGTGGGTTGGAGGCCAGACACAGTGGCTCATGCTTATAATCACAGGACTTTGGGAGGCCCAGGCTGGAGGATTGCTTGAGCCCAGGAGTTTGAGAACAGTCTGGGCAACATAGTGAGACCCTGTCTCTACAAAAAAATTTTAAAAATCAAGCGGCCGGGCGCGGTGGCTCAAGCCTGTAATCCCAGCACTTTGGGAGGCCGAGACGGGCGGATCACGAGGTCAGGAGATCAAGACCATCCTGGCTAACACGGTGAAACCCCGTCTCTACTAAAAATACAAAAACTAGCCGGGCGAGGTGGCGGGCGCCTGTAGTCCCAGCTACTCCGGAGGCTGAGGCAGGAGAATGGCGGGAACCCGGGAGACGGAGCTTGCAGTGAGCTGAGATCCGGCCACTGCACTCCAGTCCGGGCGACAGAGCGAGACTCCGCCTCAAAAAAAAAAAAATTTTAAAAATCAGCCAGTGGCACGTGTAGCTGTAGTCCCAGCCACTTGGGAGACTAAGGTGGGAGGATCACTTGAGCCCAGGAGGTTGAGGCTGCAGTGAACTGTGATGGCGTCAGTGTACTCCAGCCTGAAAACCCTGTCTCAAAAAAAAAACCAGTGAGTTGGTCTCTTTTGCAATCACCATTGTAAAGGATTTTCTGATATTAACTACATATGCTCTATTGTGTGTTTATTTCTGGGAGAACTAAGAAAACTGTTGGAAATGTGAGGATTTTTAGTGTAGTGGGAAGCTGAGAATAAGTGTATCACATTGCGACCCAACTATTTTCCCTTTCTTCTTTCCCTGCCCCCAACATGTTATATGTATGGAATCGAAATGAAGTTAGAGTGGTCACTACAGAAAGCAGGAATGTCTACCCTCCACATTTAAATGGGAAACTACAACTTTTGTGATAACTCTTGGTTATGTGTGGTTTTGTCGTCTGGATGGTACCTGGAATGACATCCTGAGCCCCATCCCATTCTGGGTGGGACAGCAAGGATACAGGCTTCCAGACTGGGAAGGCTGTCCTGCGTGTGTTTGGTAAAAGACAGTGGCTAAACTTGGGGCACATCAGAATGTCCTCACAAGGACCAAGTCCAAGCTGGCCCCTTGAGAAGCATCAGGTACCCTTTGGAAGCTGGTAGTGCTGGTCAGTTTAATCTCACTCTGTGATGTCTGATCCTCGGGCCCTGGGCTCACAAGCCATCGCTTCCCATCATGGCTCCATTCTCTAGCTGCAAATCACAAGATCATTTGTAGACTTGCCAGTACCCAGAAGCAGGTCACCTCTGAAATTCAGAACTCTTCCTGTCTTCCCACTACACAGCGCTCCTTGAAGCAGCCCTGCCCATCCCTGCCCCAACCTGGGAAATCTGTGCCCACTTCCCTGGTCCATTCCCCATGTGGCCACCGTCAACCCCACTGCTTGTTCCTCTGTGTCCTGCCCTGGCTTCCTCCCTAGGTCTGGGCACCCCACATCCTCCTATGCCTTAATTCTCCACCTACAGCTACAGTCACACCTCTCTCCCCGTCCCCAACCCTAACCTGTGTCACTTCTCTTTACCCTAGGATTTCACGAAGAGTCCACTCAATCCCCACTTCCTCTCTCCCCCTCTCCTCCTTGCCAGCTCAACAACAGTGGAGCATTTCACCCCAGCCCACTCTCACTCCAGCTGGCTCTCCTAGAGGTCCCTGGCCACCTAATCATGCCCGGTGGCCCATCTTGTGAATTCCTTTTACCTGACTGCCTGGTGGCCCATCTTGTGACTTCCTCTTACCTGACTTCTCCATAGCAGTTACTATCATGAACAGTCTTCTCCACCTTGGGTCTGGCTCATCACTCTGGGTCCTTTTCCTGTCTCTCATCTGCTTTTTGTGCCATTCTTTCCTCTTGCCATGCTTTGGTGCCTTGGTCATGGTTCATTGCTACTTACTTACCTACCACGACTGTGGTTTCAGCCTGTATAGGCCTCTTGGCCTATGATCCCTGTCCTCATGTCTCCCATAGACAGCCTAGGGCTGGATTTCCTTTTGTTTTTAATCTAGTCTGATACCTATGCTCTGTAACCAGAGAGTTCAAGCCATTTGCATTTGTTATGGTTTTGGAAATAGATGGATTTCTTTTTTTCTTCTTCTTCTTTTTTTTTTTTTTTTCTTTGAGACAGGGCCTCACTCTTGTCACCCAGGCTGAAGTGCAGTGGCAGATCTCAGCTCACTGCAACCTCTGTCTCCCACGCTCAAGTGATCCACCTCAGCTTCCCAAGTAACTGGGACCACAGGCATGCACCACCACAGCTGGCTAATTTTTATGGGGTTTTTTTTGTTGTTTTTTTGTAGAGATGGGGTTTTTCCATGTTGCCCAGGCTGGTCTTGAACCCTGAGCTCAGGCTATCCACCTGCCTCAGCCTACCAAAGTGCTGGGATTACAGTGTGAGCCACCGCACCTGGCCAAAACAGGATGCAGATTCCTTTCTACCATCGTGTTTGGTGTTTTCTGTGTGTGCTTTTTCTGATTCTTCTGTTCATTCTTTCGAATTGATTGAAAGTTTTTTTTTCTTTCCTTCACTCCATTTTTTCTCTACTGCTTTGAAACTTATATACTATTTTTTAAAATTTTTTATTTTTAGAGGCAGGATCTTGCTCTGTCATCCAGATGGGAGTGTAGTGGCAGGATCATAGCTGACTGTAACCTTGATTTACTGGGCTCAATTAATTCTCCCGCCTCAGTCTCCTGAGTAGTTGGTCTTGAATTTGAACTTATGTTCTTGAACTTCTGTTTTTTATTGTTTTTTGTTTCATTTTGTTTTGTTTTGTTTTGAGATGGAGTCTTACTCTGTTGCCCAGGCTCGAGTGCAGTGGTACAATCTCGGCTCACTGCAACCTGTGCCTCCTGGCTTCAAGTGATTCTCCTGCCTCGGCCTCCCGAATAGCTGCAATTACAGGCGTGTGCCACCATGCCTGGATAATCTTTGTATTTTAGTAGAGACAGGGTTTCACCATGTTGCCCAGGCTGGTCTTGAACTCCTGACCTCACGTGATCCACCTGCCTCGTCCGCCCAAAGTGCTGGGATTACAGGTGTGAGCCACTGTGCCCGGCCTAGCCTCCTGAGTAGTTAGGACTACAGGCATGGAATCACCACTCCTGGCTGTTCTATTTTTTAGAGGCAGGGTCTGGCTATGTTGCCCAGGCTGATCTTGAACTCCTGGCTTCAAGCCATGCTCCTGCCTTGGCCTCCCAAAGTGTTGGAATTACAAGTGTGAGCCACCGTGCCTGGCCTGAAACACAGACTGCGTAATGTTCAGTTGGTGTCTATATATTTTTTTCAAACAATGTAAAGACCTTAGAATGCTTTATATAAAGTCACCACTGTCCCTCCCCACATTCCATTGTCATACAGTAGTTTATGTTTCTGTCTTTAATCCCACAAATTGGACTCTAATTTTAATGTTGTATACACCTAATCCTTTGTTTTTATTTTTCACATATTTACCTTTTACTCACATTTTTCTTTTCATCTCAGGTCTTCTTTCTGGGATCAGAACATCATGTGGCAAAGGTCTTTTAGTCATAAGCTTTCAGTTTCTGTTTGGCTGAAATATTATTTCATCCTTATTCTTTTTTTTTTTCTTCTTCATCTTTTTTTAGTCTAGAATATATATAATAATGGCTTTATCCTTACTCTTTTTTTTTTTTTTTTT
>NW_012116021.1:591024-608533 GCF_000951035.1 Colobus angolensis palliatus | reverse complement strand
GTTAGCCAGGATGGTCTCGATCTCCTGACCTCGTGATCGGCCCGTCTCGGCCTCCCAAAGTGCTGGGATTACAGGCTTGAGCCACCGCGCCCGGCTATCCTTACTCTTAAAAGATAGTTTTTCTGGGTATAAAACATTAGACTGACCATTATTTTCTCAGTATTTACGGGCATCATTCCACTGTCTTCAGACTTTCATTGTTGATATTAAGTAGCTGGGAGCCAGGCATGGTGGCTCACGCCTGTAACCCTAGCACTTTGGGAGGCCAAGTCAGGTGGATCATGAGGTCAAGAGATCGACACCATCCTGGCCAACATGGTGAAACCCTGTTTCTACTAAAAATACAAAAATTAGCTGAGTGTGGTGGCATGTGCCTGTAGTCCCAGCTACTCGGGAGGCTAAGGCAGGAGAATTGCTTGAAGCTGGGAGGTGGAGGTTGCAGTGAGCCGAGATGGTGCCACTGCACTCCAGCCTGGCAACAGAGGGAGACTCTGTCTCAAAGAAAAAAAAAAAAAAAAGAAAGTTCGTAGCCCAATTATTGTTCCCTTAGGTAAATTCTTCTCTGAGATTGTGTATTTGTATGCTTATGTTTTGTACTGTGCAATTCACTGTAATGTACTGAGGAGTGGATTTTATTTTATTTGGCTAAAGATTCACTGGGCTTCCTGAAAGCAAGGATTGGTGGCTATCATCTGTTCTTTTTTTTGTTTGTTTGAGACAAAGTCTTGCTCCGTCACCCAGGCTAGAGTGCAGTTACACAATCTCGGCTCACTGCAACTTCTGCCTCCCGGGTTCAAGTGATTCTCCTGGCTCAGCCTCCCGAGGAACTGGGATTACAGGTGTCTACCACCATGCCTGGATAATTTTTTATATTTTTTTCTTTTTCTTTTTTTTTTTTTTTTTTTTGAGACGGAGTCTCGCTCTGCTGCCCAGGATGGAGTGCAGTGGCCGGATCTCAGCTCACTGCAAGCTCCGCCTCCCGGGTTTACGCCATTCTCCTGCCTCAGCCTCCCGAGTAGCTGGGACTACAGGCGTCCGCCACGTCGCCCGGCTAGTTTTTTGTATTTTTTAGTAAAGACGGGGTTTCACCGTGTTAGCCAGGATGGTCTCGATCTCCTGACCTCGTGATCCGCCCGTCTCAGCCTCCCGAAGTGCTGGGATTACAGACTTGAGCCACCGCGCCCGGCCTAAGTTTTGTATTTTTGGTAGAGACAGGGTTTCACCATGTTGGCCAGGCTGGTCTTGGACTTCTGACCTCATGTGATCTGCCCACCTTGGCCTCTCAAAGTGCTGGGATTACAGGTGTAACCACTGTGCCTGGCCAGGTGTTGTGTGATTTTTGATTGCAAGCTTATGTTTGCTAGGATTCTATCTGTGAGAATTCTTTGAGGTATAGGATGAGTGTACCTTCTTCCAGGGAGGATGTGTGTTTCCTTCTGCTAGGTACCTGAAGGCCCTACAGATGGATTCATTTCTCTGTAATTCTTAGCTTGCAGTTTTGACAACCAGAACCTAAACCCACATAAGAGCCTGCCAATGACCACAGATTCTCAGAGGAACCTTTTTTTTTTAAGCCCCACCCACAGCTAACACTAAGATTACTTCCTTCCTGAATATATATCACCAGACACTCTCCTTTGTCCCATTGTCACTTTATTGCCAAATGCCTTCTCTCAATTTTTGGTCAAAGTCCTAATCATTTCAGGTCCAATTAAAAACTCAGTATCTCCTGAGCCTTCCCCACACCATATGTTGCAAAATTATCTTTCCACATTCACAGGCCACTGTTGCATTACCTATTAGTCTGTGAGTATACGCGTTCGGACCCCATGCTGGATTCTGAGCTTTTTGAAAGCACAGAGCTATATCATTTATTTCTGGAGCCCCAGTCCCTGGCTCACTGTTGCACAGAGTAGTTGTTCCATAGATATTTATTGATCAAATCGAATTTATGGCAAAACCAGTACTTCTCTTCTTTTTGAATAGTAATAATTAAAAAAAAAATCACAAGCACTAACCTGCCCCCTGGTCTTAGACAAAGCCAGTTCACCTCTTTGGATCTCAGTATCCTTAGCTGTAAAATGAAGGGATGCTCTGAGGTCTCTACTTGTTCTAAGACACTGAGATCCAGTGCAGCTGTGTGGCTGTCAGTCACAATACCATGGATCAACTCTTGACTCACAAATTGAATGAAGGGATGGGAGGGCTGTGGTGAGAAAGGGCGTAATTCTGAGGTAACTGGGCATGAGTTGGAAGAGAGGAAGAAGAAGGGACTTCAAGATGGGTTAATATAAAATAAAGATGGCAGAACCAGGCATGATGGTGTGTCCCTGTAATCCCAGCTACACTACAGGCTGAGGTGGAGGATCAGTTGTACCTAGGAGTTTGAATCCAGTCTGGGAAACATAGTGAGATCCTATCTCTTAAAAAAAAAATGGCATTTAAGAAATTATGACTTGATTTAACTAGGTGGCTATCGAAAAAATTAACACATTAAAACAATATAAATTTCAGTTGGGTTATAGATGCTAAATATTTTTTTAAATGAACTTGGAGAAAGTACTTTCTAAGAATGACTTAAAACCCAGAAGTCATAAGAGAAAAAATTAATACATTTGACCCTATGCGTGTAGAGAATTTCTTCATGGCAGAATCCATCATAAAATCAAAGGAGTCTCCCAGTTCTCAAAATTGGGAAAACATTTTTGCAACATATATCATAGAGCTCATTTCCTTAATATCTAAAGAGTTCCTACAAATCAGTAAGAAAAAGACCATCAACCGAATTTTTAAAGCAGGCTAAAAACACGGACAGTTCACAGAAAAGGTTCTGAACCATATGAGAATGTGTTGAGCCCACTAATCATAGTTTTTGATAGAAGTGTAGATCAGTACAACTTTTATGGAGGGAATTCTGGCAATATTTATTAAAATTAAAAGGGCATGAGCAATTCCACTTTTGGAAATTTCTCTTTACAGATAAATTGTACACGTGTGAAATGATGCATTTTTTTCAAGATAGTTAATTGCATCATTGCTTGTAAAAGGAAAAGAGAAAGGAAACAACCAGAATGTCCATCACTAGAGAACTGGTAAATAAATTATCCTGCCACCATACAATGCAATTCTTTATTATTATTATTATTATTATTAATTATTTTTTTGTTTTGAGACAGGGTCTTGCTCTGTCATCCAGGCTGGAGTGCAGTGGCGCAGTCACAGCCCACTGCAGCCTCAACCTCCCAGGCTTAAGCGATCCTCCCACCTCAGCTTCCCAAGTAGCTGGGAACACAGGTGCATGCCACCACACCCAGCTAATTTTTAAATTTTTGTAGAGATGAGGTCTCACTGTATTGCCCAGGGTGGTCTCAAACTCCTAGACTCAAACAGTCCTCCCCCTTCAGCCTCCCAAAGTGTTAGGATTACAGGCGTGAGTCACTGGGCCCAATGCCATACGATGCAATTCTGTGCAGTTGTAAGAATGGACACGCCCTATGTACCAATGTACACTATGTACCCACTAAGACATTTTAAGTGAGAAAGTGAGGGATAGAATGCCTGGTTATGCAGTAGCTCTGCAAAGGTACCTCGGAGGCTGGTAACAGTGGTTTCCCACAGTGGGGGCAAACTTTTTACTGTGTATCTTTTTCTGTATTTTGAATCTTGTACCTTGTGCACATACTACCTAATAATTTTTTTTTAAAGAAGGAAAAAAGGATGGGTAGAAAGAAAGGAGGGTAGGCTGAGGGGGAGAAGAAGGCTTTCACCTTTGCTCTGCGTTTTCACATAGACGGTTTCAGTTTATACTCTCCAGAAACTGGTGCAAGGTTATCGTTTTTAGACCAAGAAACTGAAGCTCGGAAGTCTGAAATGACTTGCCCAAGTTCATGGAGAGAGTTAGCTTTGGAACCTGGCATGGAATTCAGTCCTGACTCCAGAGCCATTGGGCTCATCTCTGTCAGTTTTCTTTTCTTGCTCTCTTCTTATATTTATTTTACTTTTTTGAGACAGTCTTACTCTGTCACCCACGCTAGAGTGCAGTGGTACGATCATAGCTCACTGCAGCCTCAAACTCCTGGGCTCAAGTGATCATCCTGCCTTGGCCTCCCAAGTAGCTGGGACTACAGGCATGTACCACCATGCCTGGCTCATTTTTAAATTTGTTGTAGAGGTGGGGTCTGTGCTGGTCTCAAACTAATGACCTCAGTGATTCTTCCACCTTGGCTTCCCAAAGTGCTGGGATTATAGGTGTGAGCCACTGTGCCTGGCCTCTTCTTTTTTTTAACCAGCATTTCACTGGTCAAGGACAAATGGCCATACACCATGGCCTAGACCCATCTCTGCAAAGGGAGTGACTGTAAAGAAACTTCCACTCCCACCTCTGCAGCTGGCTTGTGCCTACGAGGCAAAAGCTCAGGCAGTAGATGGTGAAGGCAAGCCCAGAGCCCAGCCAGCCACATCAGACACATCGAGGAGGATTAGGGATGGGCTCTGCAGTCCTGCCTTTGAAGTTCCCAGCTTTTATCAGAATGTCTGAACCTTAGTGTTATTTCAAGGGAGCTTTTATTTCTGTCTATAAACTGGCCTCAGGTAGGTGCCAGCTGTTGCCAGGTGCCAAGGGAGCATTTCCTGGCTCCCTAAGCTGGTGCCTTCACTTTGTTTTATGGCAGGGAACTTTTTAGGTACTTGGAAGATTCTGGGAGAATAACTTTTAAAAAATATTTTTCTATTCAGAAGTGCCATTGGATGGCATCTCTCTAATTAAAGGGATGGAGAGGTGCATTTTTATTATTTGTTTCCCAGAACTACCTGTGCTGTTTTTCAAAGTTGACTGCTTCCTCCTTGCTGATGAGAAATGCTGTATGGAGAACAAAGCTGAAAGTGTTGGCCATATATAATACGAGGCTGTAATTTATAGACTATAGCTTCACCAGGGGAAGAATTTGATGTCTTTAAGAGATACAAAATCATCTAGCTCCAGCTGTCCTTGTGTGTGGTGCCACATTTATTTTCTGACTTGGAGTTATCATTCTTTTAAGAAAAAGGCAGGGTCCTTTTGGGCTGAGGAATGCTCTCAGGAGTAGGAAGTTTTCAGGATCTGTGGGCCTGAACTGGCATGTCCAACATCCTGTCACTATACTGCTTGGCATCTTACAAGGGATGCATCCTAATGACCCACCCTGTCCACTTTTGTTTGGTTGCTTGTTGAAGGTAGGAGTATCTTGAACAGCATGGTGCTGTTCCCCTGTAAAGTTTATACCTATCAGCGCCCAGTTGTTTGCAGAATTCGAGAATGGATGGGAAGCACCCAGGAAACGGTTCCCAAATGGATGCATTTTGATATTTGAAGTAGACTTTAAAGCTTTTGGCTTTTGATCATAAAGGGACCGGAAACATTGAGACACCTTCCCACTGCTCCTCAGGTTTTCCTGGTGCTTGAATAATTAGGGCCATGCCCTGTGGAATCTTCTTCCTTGGGCTCCAGGGCATCTGTCTTAGCAAAGGCTAGCTTCTCACTCACAGTGTGCTGTGAGTGCTCTGGACGTCCTCCCGAGCATTCTGTTCCATCATCATCTTGTGTTCTGTCTCACTATCCAGAAAAACTTCTGTGTAACATCAGCTGTGTTCTTTTGCTTCAATTACAGAGCTTGTTGGAATTTCTCTTCCAAATCCCTTTTTTGGGGCTTTTTTTTTTTTTTGAAATGGAGTCTTGCTCTGTCGCCCAGATTGGAGGACAGTGGCGTGATCTCGACTCACTGCAACCTCCGCCTCCCGGGTTCAAGTGGTTCTCCTGCCTCAGCCTCCCGAATAGCTGGGATCACAGGTGTGTGCCATCACACCCAGCTCCTTTTTGTATTTTTAGTAGAACCGGGGTTTTACCATGTTGGCAGGCTGGTCTTGAACTCCTGACCTCAGGTGTTGAAGTGTGAGCCACCGCAGCCAGCTGGGGTTTTTCTACCTTGGTGGTGAAAATTAATTTCCTGTCACCACCTAGACGAACAAATCTCAGGTTAGGAACTGGCCTTTTTCCCCCTTCTCTTTGAATTCACTGTCTAAAGAAACAGCCACTGCCCTTTCCCTAAACCAGGATGGAGGTCATGTCTGCTTTGCCTTTTTGCACCTTGGCCCTACCTGCCCCTTACCTCCCCGCTCCAGCTATAATGACTGGAAGGGCCCGCACAGGAAAGCTGGGCCCTGGATATTCATGGACGTTGCTGGAGGATGTGTCTCCCTGCTGGCGGCTCTCACTCTTCCTGTGCTCAGTAGGGCCTTATGGAAGATTCTAATACCCCTGTCCTGGAAACCACCTTGAAAATATTCTTGCCGGGCGCAGTGGCTCAAGCCTGTAATCCCAGCACTTTGGGAGGCCGAGACGGGCGGATCACGAGGTCAGGAGATCGAGACCATCATCCTGGCTAACATGGTGAAACCCCGTCTCTACTAAAAAATACTAAAAAACTAGCCAGGTGAGGTGGCGGGCGCCTGTAGTCGCAGCTACTCCAGAGGCTGAGGCAGGAGAATGGCGTAAACCCAGGAGGCGGAGCTTGCAGTGAGCTGAGATCCGGCCATTGCACTCCAGCCCGGGCGACAGAGCGAGACTCCGTATCAAAAAAAAAAAAAAGAAAAGAAAATATTCTTAAATATTCTTAGGTGGATTTAAGATGTCTCTGTCTAGTGTTTTTTTGTTTGTTTGTTTTCAAATCCAGCTAAGATTTGAAAGCCCAAGGAATGAACAGTCTCTTGGATTTTGTATCTCTTCCTTTTGTTTTTTAGAAAATAGCTTTTATTGATTTTTTTTCTTGC
The DNA here is from genome assembly GCF_000951035.1 of Colobus angolensis palliatus. NCBI lineage: Eukaryota > Metazoa > Chordata > Mammalia > Primates > Cercopithecidae > Colobus > Colobus angolensis. The sequence goes on along the minus strand of NW_012116021.1, from coordinate 601,729 downwards.
TACAAAGAAGTTGATGATTATTGCAGAAAATTTAGGGACTTAAAGTAGGCAAAGAGAAGATAAAAACCACCTATAATTATTAATATTTTAGTATATTGTATAGCCCCCCTAGAATATTTTTCAGTTTAAAAAGATGAGATCATACTGTTTATACCATCTTATTACATTTTTCTTTTTCTTTTTTTTTTGCTTTTACTTTACAACATGTGATTAAAATTTCCATCAGGTTAAGCAGCCTCCGTCAAGTCACTTTAAAGGGTTGTATAGTTCTTTTGAACAGATGGACTATCATTTATTTAAGCAATCTCCTACATGTAGCTTGTTTCCTCTGTTTCTGTCTTGTAAAGAATGCTGTGGTGAACATCCTTGGGTATATTTGCTCAGAGACTTGATTATTTCCTTGGGATACATCTCCGGAAGACAATCACTGGGCCAAGGCTGTTAATCTAGATGGGTAGATTGCCCCCTGCACACATTGTATCATATTTGGATTCTGTTTAACCAAATACTAACTCCTATTCTTTTAAACATGGTTGTGACTCTTTCAGACCTCTGTTTCCTAATGTTTCTCACAGGTCATACAGGTTGGCTGAGAGTAAATGGCAAGGAAGGGCCTGAGAGACTCTGGGCATAACTGACCTAGGAAAAGGAGTCTATCATCCTGGCCCCTTGCTTTACCATGGGAGTGCAAGGGCTGAGCCCAGAGACCCTGTCTTGCCTCCCGTGACCCCAGGAAGCTGCAGGCCTGTGGTTCCCCAGGGAAGTCTTCTCTGGTGCCAGCCGTTAGGGTGCCCAGGGCAGAGAGCTGGCTTTGAGGATTCCAGAGTCTGTCAGAGAACTTAGGCTGGTCTTTCTTCCAAGACAATGCTCCTAAACAAACATCCTGCCCTAATCCAGAGACTAGGTTGGTGCTTATTGGGGGGCGGTAACTGGGGGAGCTGATGATTTCCTGTGCAGGCCTCAGACTCTGGCCCAGGAGTCCAGGCCAAGGAGGTGCCTCTGCCCAGACTTTCAGCCCCTTGAAGCCCAGTTCTTCGTCATCACTTGGTGGGGGGAACAGAGGGAAGTTTGATGGAATTACTGAGGAAGTAGCATTTACGTGGTCTAAATCGGACCTTCCTGTTCCCACTCCTGACCAGCTCTTCCTCCTTTTCCGCTCTCTTCCTCCTGCGTGACGGGGCATTCTTCATGGCGCCTCTGGGGCCCTTCCTGTCTGCTGAGCTGCTTTCTTCCCTTTTCTCTCCTGCTGGGACCTAGACTGGTGCCCCCCTTCAGGACTGGGCATATCCAGGCACCTCACTGCCCCTTCCCTCCTCCAGCTCTGCTCCCAACCCCCCTGCACCCTTCCATCCAGGCAGGGCTGTCCCAGCTGAGGCCCAAGCCCAGCCCACCCTTTTTTCTCAGTTCTGCCAAGAAGGCCATGGGGGCTGGTGGAGGCCCGAGCTGCCTCCCTGCCGGGAGACACAGTATGCCAGCTGCTGCCCGGATGGGTTACAAAAAACAAAAACACAAACTCCAGCCCCTTGAGATGAGGGACGTTTTGGTTTCTGTGAACCTGACGACTCATGTGTGTTGGAAATGAGAGGCACAGGTTGGGAGAGGGAGGCTGCATGTTTCCCCTGGGGTGGGCTTTGTTTAAATTTTAATATGCTCTTCCTTTTTCTCAAAGTGCCAGCAACGGCTCCCAGCTCCTTTGTCATTTTAGCCCCGTTATCTGTCTAGTGGATGAGATCTCTTATCTGCCCGGTCCTCCCCTCCTCCCTGAATGGTGGGTTCCTCACCGCCTCCCCACAACTTGTGACAGTGTTACAGATCCCGTTCTGCAACCTTAGATCAGATGAAACTTGTCACTTTGCTTCTTTAGTTGACTAAGATTTGGGGAAAGCAGGGGTCCATTTGTGATAGTGTTGGACCCACCAAGAACATGAATAGTGGGCAACTTTGGTGTCCTGTGAGAGAGGGTGTGGCACCCCACCCTTAGCAGACTGGGGGGCATCAGCTCCAAGGGTGAGGGTTTCAGCCTTGGGTTCCTTGCGATGGAGTCAAGTGTTTGCTCCAGTGTGTGTTCAGACTTCTGACCTGGCCCCGCCTCAGCCTTGGGGAGCTCTCTCAACTGTGTCCTTTGTTGGATGGAAACTGCATTAGACGCAGAAACACAGAGCTTCTCTTTTCCCCACAAGTAGGTGCAGATCTGAAAGATCCCCGCAGATGCGGCTTAGAGGCAAGGGGAGGACCTCATCCTTAAGTCACGGGGCTCAGGATGAGAGGACCCATGGCTTTTAGCCTCAGCTCGCCAGCTCCTAGCCCTGATGACCCATAGCCTCCCCGAGCCTTGGTTTCACAGCCTGTGAAGTGGGTTCATGAGCCTGCTTTTTATAGCTATGCCGTGTATTTGTATATAACCCATGGTTATCACTATTACCTGCAGACCATGGGGCTATGAAGTCAGGAGAAAGGCCTGCACCATCCTGAATCCTCTGTTCTCTGAAAAATCTCCCTTTGTCATCTCTTAACTTCATTCAATCAGCAAACATTTACCAACTGCCCACCCATGTGCTAAACTCTGTCATATTAAGGTGAATGGCATGGTCTTTCTCCCCCATGAGCCCCCAATCCAGAAGGGGTACTAGCTATTGGATATAGACACAAAAGCACAGGAAGTTAGCTCTTCAAATGTGCTGGAGGGGTGGGGGCTGTAGGGAAGACTGCTTGGTGGAGGTGGTGTCTAGCTGAGTCCTAGCAGACAAAGGAGGGATAGGGGACCAGGCGTGGTGGCTCACACCTGTAATCCCAGCACTTTGGGAGGCCTAGGCGGGCAGATCATCTGAGGTCAGAAGTTCCAGACTAGCCTGGTAAACATGGCAAAACCCTGTCTCTACTAAAATACAAAAATTAGCCGGCCATTGTGGCGCATGCCTGTAAGTCCCAGCTACTTGGGAGGCTGAGGCAGGAGAATCGCTTGAATCAGGGAGGCGGAGGTTGCAGTGAGCCAAGATCAAGCCACTGTACTCCAGGCTGGGTGACAGAGCGAGACTCTGTCTCAAAAAACAAAACAAGGCCGAGCACAGTGGCTCATGCCTGTAATCCCAGTACTTTGGGAGGCCGAGGCGGGCGAATCACCAGGTCAGGAGTTCAAGACCAGCCTGACCAATATGGTGAAACCCCTTCTCTACTAAAAATAGAAAAATTATCTGGGCGTGGTGGTGCGTGCCTGTAATCCCATCTACTCGGGAGGCTGAGGCAGGAGAATCACTTGAATCCGGGAGGCAGAGGTTGCAGTGAGCCAAGATTGCACCACTGCACTCCAGCCTGGGGGCAGAGTGAGACTCCGTCTCAAAAAAGACAAAACAAAACAAAAAGGAGGCATGGGGGACTCAAACATGCAAAGGCAGCAGGGGACACGTTTGAGGAGTCAGGGGGCATTGTGGATGAGATGGCAGAAGATGAGGCTGCAGGTATAGGTGGGGACCAACTGAGAATGTGTCAAAAGGCTCGGGCTTCATCCTGAAGCCTGGGAGGCCACCAGTGGGTTCTGAGCAAAGAAACAATATGGCGGATCACTCTGGCATAAGCTGGGAGACTTGGGGCTTGTGTTGTTAAATCCCTATGGGGAAATCCATTTGGAAATGTTGACCTGAGAGATGAGAAACCCCTTGAATACATATGGCACTTTTGCTTGAGTTCCTTTTCATTTTGCCTAGAATTTCTGCTTTGCACCAGCTGTTTACAGATAATTTACAAAAGTACATTAATAGGCTTGATTGTGTTTCTTAAAACTCACTGAGAAGTAACCCCAAGTAAAATTTTTCCACTGGGGCATGTTCTTAATACATATTTATAGTTACTGAATCCATTTGAGAATGTAGAAAGCTCTTTTGAAATGTTGCAGGAGTACATGACATCTTCAGGTTGGATTTTCCCCAGTACTGGCAAGGGGAAGAGAAGGAGAATTAATGTCTGTCAAGAAGCTGCTATAGGCCAGACACAGATCTAGATTCTTTGAATTCAGTGACCCACTGAGAAATAGCATTCCTCTCCCCATTTTACAGACAGGGAAACTGAGGCTTATGAAGGTGGCTGCTTTCCCAAGGCCTCACACCTATAAGGGGTGATAGTGGGATTTGAACCCAGAGCGATGAGTCCAAAGCTCACACTCCATCCATTGAACGACTCTGCCACCCAGCTCCTAAGACCTGCCAGAAAAGTAAAGCAGGAGCTACAGAGGTGGTTGAGCCACTGGAGACCCTGGTGGCGTCTAGATAAAAATCAGAGCTAAAACACTGGCTCATTTCCATTCTCCCTGCACAAGTTCTTCTGCTGACTGACAAACTGGAAGCCAGCTGTTCTCTGGGTAGCACTCTTCCAAAGAGTGATGACTGCAAGCTCTTGGCTACATTCTGAGTTGGAGGTTCAGCCCACTGCATGGAGCAGCAGGTAGGAAGTTGGTACCTGTAGGTGGCATCAAATTGAACATAAACACACTTGCAGGAGAACCAGGCATGGTGGCGCATGCCTGTAATCCCTATGACTCAGGTGGCTGAGACAGGAAGATCCCCTGAGCCCAAGAGTTCAAGGCTGCAGTGAACCATGATCACACCACTGCACACCAGCCTGGGTGACAGAGTGAGACCCCAACTCTATTAAAAGCAAAATAAAACAAAACTATGCTTGGCTGGGCATGGTGGCTCACGCCTGTAATCCCAGCACTTTGGGAGGCCAAGGCAGGTGGATCGTCTGAGCTCAGGAGTTTGAGACCAGCCTAGGCAACATGGCAAAAACCGGTCTCTACCAAAAATACAAAAAATTAGCTCGACATGGTGGCACACACCTGTAGTCCCAGCTACTTGGGAGGCTGAGATGGGCGGATCACTTGAGCCTGGGAAGTGGAGGTTGCAGTGAGCCAAGATCGTGCCACTGCACTGCAGCCTGGGTGACAGAGTGAGACCTTCAGAAAACAAAAGGCATGCTTGAAGGTGACAACCCAGAACACCCAGCCATGGAGTAGGGAGGGGGTAAGGGCCAGGTTTATAGAGAAAGGATGTCTGTGGCTCTTTTCCCTGGCCACATGATGCAACCCTCCTTCCCACCCCTTACCTAAGGCATGCCCAGGCAGTGAGCGTTCCCAGAAAACAAGATGCTTCACTGGGGCACTGGGCATCCCAGCATCTCTGCCCATCACTGCAGTTCTTTTGGCCCATGCCATATTTCATTGGTCATCTTAACACATCCCCCTCAGAAAAGGGCACCTCGGTCAGGATGCTCTTCCCCTGACTTTCTAGGAGTGTCTTCCTCCCTCTGACTCCTATGGACCCAGACCCCACCAGACTGTGTTGGGGGTGGGAGGGTCATTGGATGTCAGCTGAGACAGCTGATGGCCCCCCACCTGTGCTCCTTCCTCCCGTCTGGTCCAGAGGATTCAGATCCATGAGGATGGGCGGCAGAGAAACAGAGGAGGAAGACCCCATTGCAAGACGACTCCCAGTAATGGCAGTAGATGTGTGGGGAAGGGAGTGCAGGTGGCTGCAAGGCCGTGGCACCTGGGCAGTGCATTTGCCCGTTGCCTGCTTGTGAAATGATGGGTCCCCAGGAGCTACTCTGTCTGTGGCTTCCTTGCCACGCCCCCTCTTCCTCTCATACTTTATTATCTCTGCTGCCTCTCCCTCCACCTCCATCCTTGCTTTCTTCTGAGGGTGGGCAGGTAGATCTCCCTGCTAGATCAGGCTGCTACATCTCCCTGGAGTTTTTGGCCACCTCCTCTCCAGAGCTGCCGGTGTTGGGGTGGGTGGCAGGAACTGATAGAACATCCAAGGTGAACATCGGCCACCCTTTCCATTAGCAAGGGCCCGCACCGGGGATTTGGCCAGAGTTCCTCTGAATTCACTTAGTCTCTGGCAGTTGACCTTGGGTTGAAAATGCAGTTTTTTGAGTGGGCTTTAGAGATCATGTTGAAGAAAGAAAATAGTCTGCACGAATATGTTGCTGTGGTTGGATTTCACTGGCTATTTTTCATATACCTGTCTTTTCCCTGTGAGAGAAAACTCAGCCATGACAGTAAGTGGGGGAAGCTCATTTGAGAGTGGGGGACGTGGAGGGATGAGGGCAGTTCTCTGGGGTGCCCCTGAGAATGAATTTCCTCCACCAGAGCCGGGGTGACCAAGTCCCTCACAGGGCCACCGTCTTCAGGCATCAACACTCTTTTGGGTCTAAATCCAATTATTCCTCAAGTTCTTCTTGGTGGCTTCCTTCACTCTCTGGCCAGGGGGAGCTTTGCAGAAATACTGTTCTAACAGCAGAGCATGTCTGTGACGAGACCTTGGGCAAATACATATTTAAAGAAATCTTATTATTAAAATAGTCAACCTTATGGCTTATGTAGAAAATTTGATAAATACAGACAACGGTAAAGACAGTACAAATTGCCCCATAATCTCACAAGCTGGAAATTACCAGCACCATTTAGTACTTTCGTGTATTTCTTCACAGCCTTTTTCATTGCATATATGTAAATACACTGTATTTTAAACATGGTTACAAGCACATTGAACTTTATATCCTTTTTCTTTTTCATTTGACATAACATTATGGCAAACAAAAACTTTAAAAAAAGCACATGGGCTTTACAAGTGAGCATATGCTTTGCAAACATTTCTGTCAGCTACCAGTAACCAACTGCAAAAACTCACATTCTACCCAAAACAGAAATTGTGCCAGTCGGGGAGTCCTTTGATCACCATGCAGTAAACCTCGCCAAAATATTGTAAATTTAAACAAACTAAAACTAAAACTCAACCACTTGAAAAAATTTAAAGCACTTAAATTGCTGTTGGTTCAAGGAAGAAATAAAGAATGTACTGACAAATATTTAGAAAGCATTGAGAACTAGAATGCCACATACCCAAACCTATGGGAGACAGCTGGCACTATTCTCATAGCCTTAAATGCTTTTATTATTAAAAAGGGAGAGAGAAAAAGCAAATAAACTAAGCATTCAGCCTGAGTGCTTAGGAAAAAAAAGAATAAAAACAGCCCCTAAGGAAAACCAGAGGGAAAAAAAATAGTAAAGATAAAGGCAGAAATAAATGAATTACGAAACAGAAACACGGTGAAATTAGCAAACATATCCAAGAACTGATTCTGTTTTTAAACAAACAGTAAAGTAGACTAACCCCTGGCAATTCTATTTGAGAAATAAAAGGGAGAAATGAAAAAAAGACAAACAAACAACAAAAACAAGGGAATGAGAAAGGGGACATTGCAATAGACACAGAGGAGATTTTAAAATAATAGAAATTTATGCAAATCATAGGCATAATTTCAAAATCTCAATTAAATGCATGCTTTTCTGAAAACTTATATGTTGCTAATTGAGAAAAATTTTCAAACCTTATCAAAGCACTGCCCCTCTACCCACCAAAGACACTGGTCCCAAGTGTTTTTGCTAGTTAATTATTTCAAATTTGATAATACTGATAACGCTAAGCTGTTCCATAGCTTAGCAAAAGATGGAGAGCTCTCCAATTCATTCTACAAAGCAAAATAAGCCTGATATTAAACATGGCAAGGAGACTATTTTGAAGCATAAAAATGCTGGGTAGGAAATAGAATTCAATAATATATTAAACAAGTCATCCACCATAACCCAGTGGGGCAGGAGGAAAGAATAGTCAATATTAGGAAAGCTTAATATAGTGACTACGTCATGCTAATGCATTAAAAAAGTAAAACCGTATTGTTTCCAATATGTGCTGGGGAAAAATGATTAAATTGAACAACCATGTCTACCTAATCAATACAGCAAAAAAAGGAACAAAAGCGTGCATTCTTAGCATAATCAGAAATAATCTATTTCAAACCAATAACCAATTCTATAATTAACTTAAACACTAGAGGCATTCTTGTAGAAACCAGTAACAAAATAAGGAGAACTGCCATCACCATCACTATTTAACATTGCTTTTTAACACTCTAGTCAGCATCATAATACTGAAACAGAAACATGTAAATATTATAAAGGAGTAAAAAATTTACCCTCTAAATCGTAGGCTAGAGGTTGATTTCCAAAGTTTAGAACGAATAGCAGAAATCATCAAAAAATTCAACAGATTTGACTACATTAAAAAATTGTAACATCTTTTTCTTCTTCTTCTTTTTTTTTTTTTTTTGGAGACAGAGTCTTGCTCTGTCACCCAGGCTGGAGTGCAGTGGCGAGATCTCAGCTCACTGCAACCTCCACCTCCCGGGTTCAAGCGATTCTCCTGCCTCAGCCTCCCAAGTAGTTGGGATTACAGACATGCGCCACCAACCTGGCTAATTATTGTATTTCATATTGGTCAGGCTTGTCTCAATCTCCTAACCTTAAATAATCCACCTGCCTCTGCCTCCCATAGTGCTGGGATTATAAATATGAGCCATGTGCCCAGCCACTGATATTTTAATTCTGCCAAGATCCTATATAGATTAGTTTTTAAAAATCAAGATTTAAACTTGAAGGCCTTGCTCATGCCTGTAATACTAGCACTTTGGGAGGCCAAGGCAGGCTGATCATTTGAGGCCAGGAGTTCAAAACCAGCCTGGCCAACATGGCAAAACCCTGTCTCTACTAAAAATACAAAAATTAGCTGGACATGGTGGTGCATGCCTGTAGTCCCAGCTGCTCGGGAGGCTGAGGCATGAGAATCACTTGAACCTGGGAGGCAGAGGTTGCAGTGAGCCGAGATTGTGCCGCTGTACTCTAGCCTTGGTGACGGAGTGGGACACTGTCTCGAAAAAAAAAAAAAAAGATTTAAACTTGAAGACAATATGCACAGACAATATAATTAGCAAACAAATGCCTGACCTAAAGAAAATGCCGAATGGTAAGCTCCCTGAGGCTAGGAACCAGGTCAGTTCTGCGTAACAGATACTATATTGAGTTAATATTTGTTAACTCTATTGAATTAACATTTGTTGAAGAAATTAATGAATTCAGTACAAGTTTTGAAAGTATACCATTTTTAACTTTTTAAATTAGAAGAGTTTTTGGAAGATTTTATTATGAAAGAATTTCAACTATTGAGAAAAACTGAAAGAATATTACAGTAAATATCCTTACACCAATGGCTGAGATGTAATAGATGTTAATGTTTGCCATATTTGCTTCATCTGCACAGGTATATATTTTTTTTCCTGAACCATTTTGGAGAAAGTTACAGAGCACACATCATTTCTCCCTTCAATACTTCGGCATACAAATCCTCAATCACCCATAACTTAGCAATCTGAATGCAGGGTATGGGAAGCTGCTGCACTGTGCTCCAAGGGTGTCTCTGCAGATTGTCCCAGTCCTTGAGAGGGTATTTAGGAGTCATAGACATGACCTTCTGATGTGTAAGAGAAGAGAAAACATGCATTTATAATTGTGTATCATGCCCTGTGCTGGGAGTTTACCAATAGTCTCCTATTTAAATCCTTTTTACAATTCTACCCATATTATGGGAAATTGAGGTTCAGAGAGGTTAAGTAACTTTCCCTAGTTGACACAGTGTCATTATTCACCGAGTCCCTTCTGACACCATCAAATTATATGATATTTGCCTCTTCCCTTTATCTTCTCTGTGCATGAATGCATGGAGGTGATTTGTTGCGCAGTGTGGACAGACTGGAAGCAATCTGAATGTCCTCCAGTGCAAGAATTGGCAGGCAGATGGGGATTTGTGTGAATGGTCTATGAACATGGGTGATCGATTACAAACATGCAAGTTGGAAAATCGCTTGTGGCATCCAGGTAAGGGAAAACCAGTGGGACACCAGACTATATACACTGATCAAAACCATGTGAAAAACACATGCATGAAGAGGTCCAGGAAGAAATACACAAGAAGTGGTTGCATTAGGGTGAGAAGGTGTATTCATGGTTTTCTCTTCCATCTTTCTTTCTCAAACCTTTTGTAACGGGGTGGTTTTATTAATTTTATAATGGAAAATGTTAATTTAAAAGCAATTTATTTCCAATTTAGTAAGCTCATGGCAGGGAAAGGCTGTGCTCTGTTTATTGTTGTTACTTTTTCCCAACACCTACTCCCATGCCTGGCAATTATGGAGATAATAAATGTGGGTGTGGAATGAGTGCCCACTGGGAAACCTCTCAGAGGACTTTGATCCAGGAACATATTTGGACAGGGTTTCCCTCAGCAGGGGAAGGTTTCCCCGGGAGAGCACCAGCCAGGTGTCTGTCATGGGGTATATTTACAGGGTGGTGAACTCTTCTGGTCCAATCAAAAAGGCCCCAGCAAGGAGTAGGGGCCATTCTGGCCATTTGGCATCACCAGGGCAGTTAGTGCTGATACGAACCACAGAGAATGAACAAACTCCAAGTCAAACCAGAATGGATTTTATGTCATTCTGGGACTTTCAAACTTGATAATAGACCAAGTATAGTGGCTCACACATGTAATCCTAGCACTTTGGGAGGCCAAGGTGGGAGGATCGCTTGCAGCCAGGAGATTGAGACCAGCCTGGGCAAGGTAGCAAGACCCAGTCTCTACAAAAAAATTTTTTGTTTTGTTTTTGAGATGGAATCTCAATTCTGTCATCCAGGCTGGAGTGCAGTGGTGTGATCTTGGCTCACTACAACCTCCACCTCCTGGGTTCCAGTGATTTTCCTGCCTCAGCCTCCCAAGTAGCTGGGATTACAGGCACATGCCACGATGCCTGGCTAATTTTTCTG
>NW_012116021.1:589994-590514 GCF_000951035.1 Colobus angolensis palliatus | reverse complement strand
AAAGAAAGAAAGAAAGAAAGAAAGAGAGAAAGAGAGAAAGAGAGAGAGAGAGAGAGAGAGACAGAGAAAGAAAGAAAGAAAGAGAAAGAAAGAAAGAAAGAATTAGCTATTAGCTCCATTTTATAGATGAGCAAACTGAGGCACAGAGGAAGGAGGGATGGGTTTCAGGGCCAGTCTTTTTGCCAAGAACTTGACTTTCAGCAAATCATAAGCCTTCTGGCCTTTCATTTCCTTGTCTCTGAACAAAACAGCTGGCAGGAGTTGAGTGCTTATGTGCCAGGCCCTGGCCGAACACTCTGAACACGTGTGCACAGAGTGTGCGTTAACCAGTGGGGGAGGGGACACCAAGCAGGCCCAGCTGGGTGGGAATATGAGGCCACCTTCCCAACGGGGCAGTCACACATGCCCAGCAGAAAAGGGCTGTATCTGTGCTGCAAAGAGGATCATTTCAGATTAAAAAAAAAAAAAAAATTGACTGGGTGCAGTGGCTCACACCTGTAATCCCAGCACTTTGGGAGGC
>NW_012116021.1:588268-589819 GCF_000951035.1 Colobus angolensis palliatus | reverse complement strand
GGGAGGCTGAGGCGGGTGGATCATGAGGTCAGGAGATCGAGACCATCCTGGCTAACATGGTGAAACCCCGTCTCTACTAAAAAAAATACAAAAAATTAGCCGGGCGTGGTGGCGGGCACCTGTAGTCCCAGCTACTTGGGAGGCTGAGGCAGGAGAATGGCGTGAACCTGGGAGGCAGAGCTTGCAGTAAGTGGAGATTGCATCACTGCATTCCAGCCTGGGTGACAGAGCAAGACACTGTCTCAAAAAAAAAAAAAAAAAAAAATTGCTTAATGGATTGTTTGGTAACAAACGGATACCAACAAACACGAAATCTACTTTTCTTTTTCTTTCTTTAAATAAACATTTGAATTGGAAGCTTAGGCTCATCTCAAGAGGCTGTGGACCCGACAGTTGGTGGTGATGGGTTTTGTTCATAAATGAGAATGATGGTCGTGAGTTTAGTCCAACACATTGAAGTGAATGAAAAAGAACACATAAGCTGCGTGAATATAGTGAGTAATCATAGACTCTAGGGATTGAAATGTACCCTGGGGGGATCCAGGATGCAGCATCACCTGGGAGCTTATTATTAATAGAAATGAAGTTCTCACAGCACCCTAGACCTGCTGAACCAGAATCTGCATTTTAGCAAGATTCCCCGGGTGATTCCTCAGCACATTTGAGAAGCATTGCTCTCATTTGTCCTGTCTCCTTTGAGGAAATCGGAAGACTAGAGAGGTTAAGTGAGGACACACAGGAAGTTCTAAAATACTGTAACTCTGGTCTCTCAATGCCAGGTCTTTGCACAGCACTTGCCCCATGGGAGAAACCCAGTTGGTTTTGTTTTTGCTTGTTTTGCATTCCGAAGACCAATTCTTGTGAGCCACTGGTCATAGACCATCTCGCTTGTTTTCATGCAGTGGGGGCATCTTCAGTGGCCACGTCATCTCTTACTCTCTGCTGGGGAGCTTGTTAAAATGTAGTTGCCTGGGTCCAGCCCCAAATGCACTGGATCTGGGTAGATGGGAACCAAGTGCCTGCATCTTAAAATACCCTCAGATATTCCTAGGTGCTAGTGTTGTTACGGCCAGCCTGGGCCAACTATGAACTGTTACAGTGGCCTTTTATTCTGAAATTAAACCTGCAGATGCTTGGGCTAGTAAAAACTAAAGCCCATTTTCATCTGAAGGAAGCCATCCAGTTACGAACATTATATTGTGTACTGAGTATTAACTGTGAATTTCTTTTTTTTTTTTGAGACGGAGTCTTGCTCTGTTGCTCAGGTTGGAGTGCAGTGGCGCGATCTCAGCTCACTGCAACCTCCGACTCCCAGGTTCAAGCAATTCTCTTGCCCTCAGCCTCCCGAGTAGCTGGGATTACAGGCGCCTGCCACCACGCCCAGCTAATTTTTATATTTTTAGTATAGACAGAGTTTTGCCGTATTGGCCAGGCTGGTCTCAAACTCCCAACCGCAGGTGATCCTCCTGCCTCAGCCTCCCAAAGTGCTGGGATTATAGGCGTGAGCCACTGTGTCCAGCCACTGTGAATTTCTCATTAAGAGAACGTTCT
>NW_012116021.1:572275-587948 GCF_000951035.1 Colobus angolensis palliatus | reverse complement strand
GAGCTTGCAGTGAGCTGAGATCCGGCCACTGCACTCCAGCCTGGGCGACAGAGCGAGACTCCGTCTCAAAAAAAAAAAGAGAACGTGACCATAGCTGACTGCAGCCTTGACCTCCTGGGCCTGAGCGATCCTCCCAGTTCAGCCTCCCAAGTGCTGGGACTTTAGGCGTTCGTTACCATGCCCAGCTTGTCCCGGAGACTTGGTTTGACTCTGGTCACAGAGCCTGGGGAGAAATTCCTTGATTCAAGGCAGAGCAAGGTGGTTTAAGAGATGGCCTTCTGAGTCCTGCCTGGCCTGGGTATGGAAACGTGGACACTACCAGCTGTGCAAGCTTGGTCCACTGTCTTTCTTTGCCCCTCAGAGTTTAGAAAACGGGAATGGCTGGACGCGGTGGCTCAAACCTGTAATCCCAGCACTTTGGGAGACCGAGGCAGGCAGATCACTTAAGGTCAGGAGTTCAAGACCAGCTTGGCCAACATGGTGAAACCCTGTCTTTACTAAAAGTACAAAAATTAGCTGGGCATGGTAGCACCTGTAGTCCTAGCTACTCGGGAGGCTGAGGTGGGAGAATTGCTTGAACTCAGGAGGCAGAGGTTGCAGTGAGCCGAGATCGCACCATTGTACTCCAGCCTGGGTGACAGAGTGAGACTGTCTCAAAAAAAAAAAAAAAGAAAACAGGTGAATGACAGTCATTCCTGGAGGGGTTCTTCTGCCAGATATAAACAAGATATCACATACAAGAGGCTCCACACACAGTCTGCACTCAGGAAAGGGAGGAATTCTTTGTGTTGTTTTGTCTATGTTATTTGAAAAAGTGGATTGCATTGTGGGTCCTCAGGAAGTTGCCAGCTGTCCTTCCTGTTTCCAAATTCCTGTGTGTGTGTGTGTGTGTGCGCGCGCGCGCACGCGTGCGTGTGTGTTCTGTGCCTGTGGTGGTGGTGGCCATGGTGTCGGCAGCAGCAGGGTTGTCAGGAAACAGCCATCGGTTTCCTGCTGATTAACTCAGTTCCTGGAGGGCCCTCCCTGGCAGCAGGGGAAGCCTGGCAGCTTGGCTGGGCTTCCTCCGGCCTCTGCCTCACCCGCCTGCTCTTCTCGCCCCTTCCAAGAGGCCCGCCTGCCGTCCTGCTACCCTAGGGCCCAGGACACCCTTGCAGGCTTTCTGAGCCTTCTTTGTTCTGGCCATGGGTGGGGCACCCGGCCCCACCTGCCTCAGGTTTTGCCTGCAGGTGCATTTCCTTTGCACACCTGGCACCTGTCGGGGACTTAGACCTCTTCCACATCACCCCCAGGTCGGGCTTAAGAGATTTGGATCTTTTGAGTTGCAAGCCCTTAGAAAAGATGCTGTGATGCTGTTATAGCCCTCTGTTCACTCAGAGAAGGAGGCTTGATGGCAGGGGCCCCAGGGCTTCCCTGCTGGTAGAAGGGGTGTCTGGAGGGCCTCTGCTTTCAGTCACCAGAAGGAGGTTCTGGCAAGGGAAAGAGGCCTATACAGTACTGGAATTTTGGATCCCTTGAGTGAAGGACCAGGCAGAGAAGGGGAGTACTGCTGGGGGATGTGGGGTGCTGGGCCAGGCTGGGCACAGGCCCGTGGCCATGGTGATTGGCCGCATCTGCCTCACTTCACGTGGGGACTTGGCAACCACACAGTGGCCCTGGGGCACGGTGTGGGGGCTGAGACATGAGGCAGTGGTCTTGGTCTCAAACACCCCCACTTCCGGCTGCTGGGTGCCAGTGACTCGCTGTGGCTTCCTGCCCTGGCTCAGCATTGGCTATCGGCTCCTGCAGCAGTGACATCTCCACTCTGGACCCATGAGCCCATCAGTTCCTGGGTGTGGACAGGTTTGCAGTTGCCCCTGCTGCCTCTGTAGTGAGCTGGCTGCAGAAGGCAGGACTCCCAGGGCTGAGAGGGTGTTAGCAGGCTGGCTTTTGGGCCTCAGCACCATCGTGCTTCTTATGTTCTGGGAGAGGGTCAGGACCATGTTGTGCCTAGCATCCAGCAGACCCTGGTAGCTCCTTAAATGATAATGCTTTCCAGCACTCACATATCTCATCTGAGTTAGGCTGGGCTCTCTAGCTGGGGTGGGAAGCCCTGCACTTCCTAATACCTGTTGGCTGAGTCAACAACACGGGGACGTGTATTTGGATAGCAAACAGTGATCAGCAGCGGAGCCAGCCCACTGCCTTCCTGCACCCGCCTTCTAGCAAAAATGTCCTCTGGAAAGGTCAGCCAGGACTGGCTACATAATTTTCTGGGCCAGGTGCAAAATGAAAACGCAGGCCCCAACTTTAAAAATTAGTAAAATTTAAAGAACAGCAGAGCACGAAACCAAGTGCAGGCCCTTCTACACGTGTGGCCCCGGGCAAGAGCCCCGGGCAGTGGCACCATTGCACATCCCCAAGGCAGCCTGGAGTCAGCATTTCCCAGCCTTGTGAAGTCCTGATGCTTCCGAGGTGGAGGGATTGGGTCCTCTTTGGTAGAAGAGCCGCTTGGTAGAGAATATCCTGAGACGCACTCGCCCCAACCGGCCCCACAGGCAGCTTTCTCAAGGGCTGGAGTGACTTCCACTTCGAAGCGCAAGCACTTCACCTTCTCCTTTTTGTTCTTCTCTACCCTGTTTCCTTCTTTCTTTGTGAACTCAGAAAGCTTTGAGACTCCCCTCCCGTTCCTCCTTTCTTCCCCTTCACTCTTGCCGCCCACCCCCCACCCCCATCCGCCTCTGTTTCTCTCTTCTCTTTCCCTTGCTTTTATCTGGGGGAACCCCTTCACAGGTTTGCTGTATAACATTTCTCTTCCATTCACTTGGCGCCGTTCAATTTTAATGTTCCTTTGAATGACACCAGGCGAGTGCTCCTTGGGTTTCCAAAGCCTCTCTCTGAAGTGGCTGGAACCAGCGTCTTCCCCACCGAGGGACGTCCCTTCAGTGGCCTCTGGCTCTGTCCAGATGGTCTCTCTCCACTGGGAGCCTGGAATGAATTCTCATTGTGAGCATTCATCACTAACCACCTCCTCCCCACATTCAGCTGTCAGTCCTACTGGCCGCAGTGGAAAGAAAGCCAGCTCCATTATTTCTAGTGACAGACCTGGCCATCATTCCCAAGGTCTGTGGCTCCCATGCAGGCCTCGAGCTGGGGGTGGGGCAGGGCATGGGAAAGGGTTAAATAGATAAGCTCAAGACATAGTCCTGGCCCCCCTTGTCCTCTTCACACAGGAACCAGAAGGGTCTTCAGCAACATGCATGGGATCATGTTACTTCCTGGCTTCCCATGCCTGAGAATGGCATCCAGACATGGCCTTCAAGGCTCTGTCTGCCCCATCTCCAGCCACTGTTCCCAGTTCCACATCAGGGAATTCTCCGGCCCTCCTGGAGAGGCAGCCCAGGTTGCTAAAGGGGCACTTCAAGCACATTTCAAAGAATGCAATAATTCTGGAGAGGTGGGGAGGAGAAGAGCAGTACAAGCAAGGGCTGCCTTCAGGGTCAGGCTAGAGATGGGAGGTCAGGCATGGTGGGGAGGAGGGGAAGCGGGACTGGGTTCGAAGCCTGACTCAGCTCGGAGGACCTTGCAGGGGCTCGGGGGAGGGGAGGGCGGGGGTGGAGCATCTCAATCCTGGTGCACACTGGAGTCATTTGAAGGGCTTTTAAAAATTATCAGAGTTGTTCCAGGTTCATCCCCTGGGTGGGCCACACACTGTTTTTAAGTTTAGCTCTCCAATCCTTCTTCCTGGTCCTCCCCTCCCCTTGGAAGAAAGTCCCTGGGGCTAGGTCCAGCCTGGGTGTTGGCGTTGGCATTTGCCCTCCCAGGGCCACCGGGACTGGGAATCCCCAGGAGGGCTTTAGAAAGTGTCAGGAACTGCTCTGTGCACTGGGGCTTTTCTCCAGTGATGGGAAGGCTGCCTTGCTCAGTCAGCCCCAGGCCCCTAGACAGAAGGAACTAGGGGAGCACTAAGCACAGATGTCCCTAGAGAGTCTGCTGGAAGGGACCTAGTTCAGAAGAGGAAAGTGAGTCTCAGCCACCAGCGAGTACCACCACCAGGTAGCAGAGCTTGGGCTTTTCAGCTTTGGACACGACTGGCTAGGATGGAGTGAGGGCTGAGCTGGAACACTTCTGAGGAAATGATCTCCAACCCGAGCATGCCACGATTATGAGAGCATCTTCAGCACTCATAAGCATCGCAGGCTGGATCCCTTTCTCTGACCTTTGGATGTGGCGTGCCAGAATCTGTGCTTAAAGATGAGGGAGGCCAGGTTTCTGCCCTCAAAGAACTCCGGATCTCCAGGGGGCAGTGGGCCTAAGCATAGAATATTCTAATACAGTCCCTAGGCTTCCAGAGCTGTAGGAGACAGGCTTGAGCAGGGAGAGACGAATTCCCCGAGGGAAGCCTTGATGAGGAGGTGAAGAGACAAGTGAGGGTCTGGTGTCTACTCCCTTTTAACCACAGGCCTGGCCTTCCAGCCAGGGTGCTGTACCAAAGTGAATGCTGGGGCCGCTGAGTGGTGCCCAGGCACTGATTTCCTCTTGACCCTCAGTCGGCTGAGCTAGGTCGGTCGTGGATGGTTTGGACCAGCCTTGCCCAATTACCCCAGTATATGGTCCAAATATGATTTTCTAGGTGTGCCATGCAGATCAGGAGCACTGTCGCAGGCCCCTTTCTCTATCACCAGTGCCTCACTTTCATTGTGGAGTAGGTTGGGGAACAAGCCAAAGGCTGGCCCCACAGACGCAAAGAATAAGTCACAACTCACCCACGTGGTGTGTTTCCTCCTAACTCCTTAGTTGGAATTTTCAGACTTGACAGAAACGTTAAGAACCATCGTCCAGATTCACTCATTGTTGCCATTTTGCCACCTTTTCTTTATCACACTCTCTTTCACGTGGTTTTGCTGAGTCATTTGAAAGTGAGTTGCAGACAGCCCACCGTTGAGTACGTCAGCAGGTATATTTCAGGAGTGTGGACTTCCCCGTTTGCAACCACGGTGCCATCATCCCACCTAAGAAATTACCACTGTCCAATAATATCCAATCTACATCCCATTCATATTTCCCCAGTTGAACTCCAAAAATGTGTTTTGTATGGCTGTTTTCCTGATCCAAAAAGCTTCATGCATTACATTTGGGTGTTGTGTTTCTTTACCTTCTTTTAATCTAGAACAGCCTCCCTGCTGTGTGTGTGTGTGTGTGTGTGTGTGTGTGTGTGTGTGAGAGAGAGAGAGAGAGAGACATTGGCTTTGAAGAGTCCAGGAAGGCCAGTTGTGTTACACAATAGATTCGTGTAATCGAATATGTTCAGGTTAAGTTTGCATAGTTTCAAAACTTGCCTGATAATTGCTTCATTGTGTCCAGGAAAATCCTAATGCAGAGAGGCTATCTCTTTGGCTCTCTGTCCTTGTGTGAGTCATGGGGTATCCTGTCCAGCCACCTAGAAAAAACGATGGCTTTGGTAACATGACATGTTATGTATAAAATGCTTCCTGCCAGGTGAGGTGGCTCACGCCTATAATCCCAGCACTTTGGGAGGCCAAGGTGGGTGGATCACTTGAGGCCAGGAGTTCGAGACCAGCCTGGCCAACATAGTGAAACCCCATCTCTATTAAAAATACAAAAATTAGCCAGACGTGGTGGTGGGTGCCTGTAACCCCAACTACTCGGGAGATTGAGGCAGAAGAATCGCTTGAACCCAGGAGATGGAGGTTGCAGTGAGCTGAGACCATGCCACTGCACTCCAGCCTGGGTGGCAGAGTGAGACTGTCTCAAAAAAAAAAAAAGTGCTTCGATGTGTAAAGATGATTTCACTGGCAGGGCAGATATTCTCTTCATTTCATGGGTGGGATTCTGAGAGGTCGAGGCTATGCCCACGTCCGCTCTCTTAGGCAAAAGTGGACTAGAGCCCTGCCTTGTGACCCAGCGTGGGGCTCTCTGCAGTGACAGCTGGGAGTCTTGCCCCACGACTGTATGACACGTGGTCTCACCTCATTTCACTCCTGGATCCAATGCGTGCTTGACTGAGTGCTCAGCCGAGTATTGAATGTAATCTAATACAGTCCAATCCATCTTGATGACTGCAAGTCATGAGTAGGAGCCCTCGGTGCTGAGCTGAGGTATGGAGGTGTCCGAGCTGCTTGCCCCATCCCTAATGGCCCCAGACTATCACTGGGTCATTTTCAGCCTGCATCCTGGCCAGCCACCGTCATAGCCTCCAGCAGCGAGTGGCACCCCTTTCACCTCCTTGGGTTCCCTCTGCATCTGCCATGGTCTGGGAAGCTGGATAACCATGCCTGTTAGAACTGTGTCCAAAGCCTCCAAGCAAGGGGCACTGTCCCATAAAGAGAAAAGTGCCTGGGACACCAAAGGCCCCTCTTCAAGTCACCCACATCTGTTTCATTCTGGACTCTCAGCTTTTTGATATGCTCTGCAATTCTCTAGTCTTTTGGGGGAAATTTGAGGTGTCCAGAGAAGAGATCTCTGGACAAGTGTAATCTTGCTGTCACATATGAGGAAAGACCATAATGTACAGCAGAGGTGCCTGATAAGGAAACAGCACGCGGTGAGAACCAGAGCCTGGGGGCACTTTGTGGTGGCCATGCTGCCGGATGACCATGCCAGCTTGGGCTGTGGCTTGGTGAGGACACCCAGGCCTCAGGCCTGTGCACTGTGGCCACTGCCTCCTATGCATGTAGATCATGCCACCTTAGTTGAGGAAGTTGTATCTGAGGATCTGGTCCCCAGCTCTAGGCAACAGCAGGAACCCTGGTACCCAGATCCCCAGTCTCCAGGGAAGTGTCCTTAGTGCTCCGGATGGGGTTGTTAAAGCCACATGTGAACACTGCAGATTTTCCCTGCGAGGTACAAGCCCTCCAGCCTCTTCCACCCAAATGTGTCACCATGGGCAGCAGCTCCCTGAATTCTGTTCTTTCTTGAAGGAATTTCTGTTCCCATCAATTTGTAAGCACAGTGCCCCTTCTATTTCTTGGCTCAATGCTCTGGGGAGTTCACATTGATCTCAATTTGACTTAACAGTGACTCCTTTACCAAGCCTTTTTTGCTTGTTTGCTTGCTTTGAATTTTGTTTTTTATCAGAGTAATATATGCATCTTTTTTTATATCAAACAATACTGATGGGCTTTTAGTGCTAACACAGTAGGCCCCGCCCCACCTCACTCCCGACTCCAGCCCTCCAGCTAGTTAACCATTGCAAACTGCTTACTTCCTCCTTCCTGTTATTTACCTCCATGTTCTGAAATAATATGTTACTCTGATGACTTCTTGATTTATCAGTTTTGGACATTATCTTTTGCCTCCATATTCTTGTAAGTGAGGACTCATCTCTCCACCACCCTATCATTCCTCCTCCTCGTCCTCTCTTAGCATTATCATTAGGTCGCAATTTTGGGTTAAGCCCACAGTGTAAATACTATTCACTGCTAAACATGTCGCTGAACTACTATTACTTCTTCAAAAGAAACAGTTCATTATTGTTTCTGTTGTTCTCACTGCATTACTTTTCTCTGTGCTTCTGATTCCTCCTAATATACCAACAGATGAGGAAAACATCACTGGATATTTATCTGTTGGTTCACTGATCAATTCTATTTTTTTTTTCTAGACACCTAGGTATCTTGCCAGTGAAATTCTTTTCTTTTCTTTTTGTTTGTTTGTTTCTTTGTTTGGTTTTTAGAGATAGGGTCTCACTCTGTCACCCAAGCTAGAATGCAGCAGTGTGATGACAGCTCCAACATCTGGGCTCAAGTGATCTTCCCACCTCAGCCTCCAGAGTAGCTAAGACTACCAGCATGCACCATCATGCCTGGCTAATTTTTTAATTTTTTGTAGAGGTTGAGTCTCACTATATTGCTTATGCTGGTCTCAAACTCCCAGGCTTAAGCGATCCGCCTGCCTTGGGCTCTCAAAAGTGCTGGGATTATAGGTGTGAGCCGCTGGGCCTGGCCACCAGTGAAATTCTTTAAATCTTTTTCAAAACAAATGAAAATTTTGTTCACTTTAATATATTAAAGTAACTCCATGCCACCTCCTCTGAAAGAGCTTCCCTGACCCCTCAGCCTCTCTAAGGCTGCCCCTCCTCTGTTCTTACACACCAAATTAAAATTGCCTGTTTTCTTGCCTGTTGCTCTTACAACACCGTAAGTTCTTAAGGGCAGGACTGAGTCTTGTGCACTGCCATCTCCCTAGGAACGCACAGGAGCTGGCTGGCACATGGTAGGTGCTCAAAAAGTATTTGTGGGATTTGCCTTTGTCAAATGGAAGCGCAAGGGTGATTTTATAGGCTACTGGTGGCTAGGTTAAATATCTGCCCCATGCCTCTTTGTTTTTTATTTTTTTTGAGACGGAGTTTTGCTCTGTTGCCCAGGCTTGAGTGCAGTGGCATGATCTCGGTTCACTGCAACCACTGCATCCCAGGTTCAAGTGATTCTCCTGCCTCAGCCTCCCAGGTAACTAGGATTACAGGTGCCCACTACTACATCTGGCTTATTTTTGTATTTTTAGTAGAGACGGGGTTTCACCATGTTGGCCAGGCTGGCTCGAACTCCCAACCTCAGGTGATCCACCCGCCTCAGGCTTCCAAAGTGCTGGGATTACAGGTGTGAGCCACCACGCCCGGCCCCTATGCCTCTTTGTATTTTCCATGCCCCCCTTCTCTCCAGCCTCCTTATTGGGTTCAGAGGCCCTCCTGGGGCCTATTCCAAGAAATAACAGCCTTTTCCAGATAAAGATAGCAAAGGAAGGGTTTTCTTTCCCTGATCCATGTGTCTCCCTGCATCTCCTCCAGGCAGCATTAGGTTGGCCCCAAGCACCTCAGGGCTCTGGACTGGTCCTTGTCGCTTTATAATCCCAGCCCACACCACTGAGCTCGGCACAGACTGAGTGCTCAATAGATGAGTAAGGTTGAGACTCGCTCAATCAATCAGTCAATAAACCAATCAAGCCTCTCTGCTCCCAGGCATTTCTCATTATCTAGCGTTTGGATGATCAGAAGGTAAAAGGAGCCTTTGCGTAAAGGTGACCCCATTTCAGGTTTCCTCATGACTCGATAGGTACTGAGAGACAGCAGGAGAAGGGAAGACAAAGAAGGGGGACGGGGAACGCTCACCTGTGAGCGCAGAGGGACATTTTGGGAGACACTTGGTCACTAGACTGAGGGCTGTGTGTGGGCATTTGCCGGCATTATCTGGTGTGTAACTTGAGACCCAACCAGGAAGGACAGGAAATCTAAATCCAGGTCAGGGCACGTATATTGCACGTAGTCTTTGGGTCTTGGCTAACTCAGGAAGGTGCTGGTCTGCAGTGACCCGTGATGTGAGAACATGCCTCAACGTCCACAGAGGCCCTCCCTTGTGAGTGACATAGACCCAACAGCTGGTGGCCTGTAAAAAGAGCCAACCTACCCGCTCACCCTCCTGGAGTGAGGGCCCAGCCTGAGCAGGCGGCAGGCTTCCTTGGAGCAGTCCCTTGAAGGGACAGCCCATCCCAGGGCTGACTCAGAATGTCCTTCACCACACACATCCACCGGGGACCGAGCACCTCCTGTGTGCAGGCAGCCAGAGAACCAGGTGGACATGGCCCAGGCAGGGTGAGTTGCCACGGCTTTCACCTCCAGCCAGAGGAGCTGTCTCACTGAGACCCCTCTCATCTGCCCCCCGCTACCTGGTTAAGGGCCTAAGGGCTCTGAGAGAGGAGATCTGCGGGCACCCAGAGGTCCGAGCTGCCTTTGGAGACCGAGCCTTGTGTACAGCATCACAGGCTCTCTCCCTTGGCTCACCCAGGACCCTATGGGAGGAGGCCACAGTCGGGCGGCCAGGGCAGGGAGCAGCCGACCCTGTAATAAAGCTGATGGGAGCACTCCCCTTGGGGCTGTAGCCTGTTTGGGGGAAGCCTTTACAGCAGCTCTTTGATGTTTCTCCAGTGGAACTGAATTTATTTTTTGTACTTTTAGGAATTAACTTGCAGTGCTCAGCCTCTCCCTCCCCAGAAAGGAGAGAAGGAGAAAAGAAGAAAGGGTTTGCATTGTCACCGTGATTGGCACCGCCTGTGAATGAGGGGTCACTGCTTCAGGCTGCTCCTTTTCAAGCACGCCTTTCTCCCCTGCACGCTGCATTCACGCTAGAACATTCTTTCTTTGAAAGCTTCTGTCTTTCTCTCCCCTGCCTTTTGTGTCTCTGCCTTCCTTCCCTTCACTTTTGCCTTTCATTCCGAGCCCTCACCACCTCCCTCGGGGTTCACTCTCTTCTCCCTCTCTTTTTCCCCCTTTTTCTTCTTCTATTCAGTTCCTTTTTTTCCCTCTTGCCTCTCTCTCTCTTTTAAATTTCTTTTTTCTTTTTCCTTTTGAATAGTGCTTCTGTTTTCAAGGGAAGAGACCAGTAGAGAAGTGGGTTTATTTGAGGAAGGGAGAATAGTTTTTTTCTCCATTGCTCTAAATGTGTAAAACAACAACAACAACAACAAAAAAAAAACCTGTTGAAGGCACTGTTTTCTTTTAGGCTCCTGCTTTAAAGAGGGAAGAGTGTTTGGGGGTCTCCACCAGCTGGAGGGACCTGTTTGTCACACAGGAGGAGTCCTGAGTGGGTCAGCAGGGATAGGTGACTGAAGGCCTGGGGTGGGACTGGCAGGATCTAGACATGGCCTTGGGATCCCTCCCTTCTGCCTGGCCCAATACGGGCCTCGAGGTGAGGGTAAAGGCAGAGATGGATGTGGTCCCATGGGCCTCCCCACTCTGGCAGAGCCTGGTGTCACCATTCCCTGCCAAGGAGGGCTAAGTGGCATCCGTGTGAACATGACACAGGGGCTGAATGTGAGGAAGGGGGCCAGTCCACACTACACAAGCTGGACCGATGGCCGAGCTGGATAGCCCTCACCAAATAAGGGGCCCGCCACCTTGGGTTTGGCAGCCTGTGTTGACACATCCTTTGTGGCAGGGACACATGTGTCCCACGCATCAGAGGGATTTTAAAATGTCACTTGGGAGCTACAGAGAATATTCACTCAGGTTTTCCTAAATTATCCAAACAGAACAGTTTGATTCTTTCCCTGTAGGCCTCTTTATTTTTCTTTAAACCTGTGGAAACGAACCTCTTCTGAGAGCCGACATATGCTTGTCAATCAGGCGTGTGCGTATGCCTGGTTAGCACATTTACTTTACGTGCTAAGCAGTGGCTCCTCTCCTGTGTGCATGGGTGAGTGGATAGGACCGCAGCAAGGCCTCCACTTTCTACATCCCCAGGGGCCACCAGTCGCTGTGGTCTGAGGAGTAAAGGTGGCCCTGCCTACTCTTGAGGTGTGTTCATACCTGTGTAGGCCAAACCCCTGCACTGTGTCACACATCCACATTACAATCACTGCTCCCTCCCCCGGAGTGCCTTTCTTCTGTTAATCCGCCTGCTGAACTCCTACACAACCTACAAAACCTTGCTCAGGTGCCACCTCCCCCTTTGACTCCCCCACATAGACTTAATCACATCTCCCTTTATCCACCTTCTGGGAGTTGTATGTCGTAGCTATCAACTCACTAAGGTAATCATCCATTTACTGTGGCTGCTGGAGGGCGGAGACTGTTGTCTTCATCTCTCTAGCTCCTAGGAGAATGGTGTGCTGTCCGTGTTTGCCAGGCAGAAAAGCCTTGCAAAACCTCAGTCACTCTACAGTGAACTCAGAGCTTGAGCCTGGTCAACTGGAACAGCAGAAAGAAGGAAGCTGGAAATGGCAGATGGCTTCAAGGACACGAGCCATGGAGAGGTTAGACAGTGACGGCTGACAGGTTTGCCGTCTAGGAACCGTTGCAGACCTGGGTAAGGGTGCAGCTCTAGTAAGGTCAACACTGAGGTGAGCGCAGAAGCCATGAGAGATGGTTTCTCTGAGGGAGCCCACTCAGGCCAAGGCCTGAGCCCAGGGGCCGCTGGGATGCAGGAGGCCAAGGAGTGGGCTGAGGTAGAGGGTGGTGCTGTGCGACCTGTGAGCCCAGAGAGGGTTGTGTGGCTGCTGCCAGATGAGGAGGCCCAGCTCAAAGCTCCTGTGTTTGGCAAAGGGCTGCCACGTTCCAGAGGACAGTTGAACTCTGGTGGAGGGGACAGATATCATAGAGTAGAGCTTGAGGAGGTGATGGAGGACATAGATCTGGCCCCAGTTCAGGGGGTGGAGAGAAAACAAGAAATTGGACATTGCCAGGGTTGCAGCAGGCTGTGGTTCAGGCAGGGAGACTAAGTGTGCATGAAAGCTTTGAGCTGAAGGCCAGAGAGGGAAGAGACGCAAGGGAGCAGGACCCAGGTCTCTTCGGGAGGACCTACCTGCATGTCTGGGCACATTTCTGCCCTGCAGAAGGGGCACGTCGGGCAGTGGGTCTGGAAGACCCTGGCTACCTCCTCAGAGCACAGAAGAAGGGACCTGGTCACACTCTGGGTCCCCCAGGACCACAGAGAAAGCTTGTGGGGCTCCCGTCCAGCCAGGGTTCCCAGGGGCCCCAGGAAAAACCATGGTCTCTGGGGGGGCACAGGGCTGTCTGCAGGAGGAAGCTCCCTCTGGGAGGGAGCCCTGAGATGTGAGTGGCCTGGGCTATGTGAGCTGAGGGCTCCAGGCCCAGGTGTGCTGGCACAAGCCATCAGGCCTGGAGGTGTGGCCGGCAGGACCCTCCCAAGGCAGAACCCAGTGTGCCCTTCCTCCTGCGCACCCAGCTCAGTGCCTGGCCCATAGTAGGTGCTTCATGAATGTTTGCTGATGTGTGAATTGCATGTGTCGTTAACAGATGTAGAGTGG
The DNA here is from genome assembly GCF_000951035.1 of Colobus angolensis palliatus. Taxonomy (NCBI): domain Eukaryota; kingdom Metazoa; phylum Chordata; class Mammalia; order Primates; family Cercopithecidae; genus Colobus; species Colobus angolensis. The sequence continues at coordinate 575,192 of NW_012116021.1, read as the reverse complement.
AAACAGTATAGCTCACAGCCAAGTGCTCTGTAAATTGTAAAGCCTCATGCAAATAGGAGTCCTATCGCTGCCCCCGCAGAGCACAGGGCCTCAGGGAAGGGGCCATATCCTCCCCAGGGAAGACTAGAGGAGGGCGGAGGGATAAGTCAGTGCCAGGTACAGAGGGCGGCAGGAGAAGGAAGGACTAGTGACCAAGCCAGACACCCAGACGGGTGGGGACAACGAACCCACTCATCAGTAGTGACCAGACCCAGGTAGAGGAAGAATGTCAGTCGGATGTGGAAATGAGGGAGGTGGATCTGAAGTCCCAGATGGTGCTGAGTCCCTACTATGTACAAGCTGGGTGCTAACACCCACTTCCCAGGAGGAGGGTCTGGGGCTCCAAAAGGGTTGGGGAAAAAGCTGTCCTCCCTTTGGGTCTGGGTGACCAAGACAAGATGAACTGTGGGTAAAGGTAGCAAGGAGTCTGCTTATCTAGGGACATTTGGGATTTATGCTCCAAGAAACGGATCAAAATGGCTTTGGGGCAGGCACCATAGAGATTTGAGCCTGGGCCCAGGGGAGGAGGCCATCACTGCTCTTCCTGGCCCCACCTGCTTCTCAGGATACGACTAGCAACCCGGAAGCTGCCAGGGCGGGCCTGCCTGGCCATCAGGTTTTTCCGGTTTGGGCAAGAACATCTCCTTACACCCATTAAGACGCCCACCCACAGCTGAGCTGGCCTAGAGATGGAAGGGGAGTTGGAGGCGGGTGGGGACAGGACGAGGGTCTGAGTTTGTGGGCAGGCTTTAGTGGCAGGCATGTTTCTGGGGCCCCAGTTTCCCAGGTGGCAGGGGACCTAGCAGTCAATTCCCCACTGAGAACTGGCATCAAGGAGTCCAGCTCCTCCAGTAGCTACTGTGTGGCCCCAAGCGACCTGCTGAATGCTAATAATAGCAGTAAACACCATAGGCGTGCCAGGTTCTGCTTTCAGCACTTTACATATTTTAACTGGTAAGGCAGGTGCTCTTGGTACCACCCCACTTTAGTAAGGAGCAAGAGTCATGCTGTTGGGAAGTAGCAGAGGATGCAAACTCAGGCCTTCAACTCTAGAGTCTGGATCTAAACCGGTGCTTCAAAACCTGGTGGTTTTTTTTTTTAAGTCCATTTCTAAGCCTCACAGACTAATACTTTATCAACCTGGCTCAGATGTCACAGCGTTGTCACATTGCTATACAAGTTTCTTTTCTCTTTGTTTCCCTCCTTCCCTCCCTCCCTCCCTCCCTTCCTTCCTTCCTTCCGTCCTTTTTTTGACAGTCTTGCTCTGTCACCTGACTGGGGTATAGTGGCACAATCTCAGCTCACTGCAACCTCCATGTTCCGGGTTCAAATGATTCTTCTGCCTCAGCCTCTGAGTAGCTGGGAGTACAGGGGTGCACCACCGCGCCCAGCTAATTTTTGTTTTTTCTAGTAGAGGCGGCATTTCACCATGTTGGCCAGGCTGGTCTTGAACCCCTGACTTCAAATGATCTACCCATTTCAGCCTCCCAAAATGCTGGGATTACAGGCGTGAGCTGCTGTGCCCAGCCAAGTTTCTAAGGCTTCCCTTTTCTGGAAGCAGTGCCAGAGCTCGAGGGCCATGCTGCGAGGAGCAATGTTCGAAAGCTAGTAACCTTTCTGTGCCTCAGTTTCCATATTTGTAAAACAGGGTGATGGCACCAGTACCAACCATAGGCTGCGGTCAGAATTAAATGACACACTGTACTGAAAGTTGGCCAGGCTGGCACTGTCACTCTCAGGGCAGCCAGCCAGTCTGTGAACATCAGGTTTTGCCATCAGGAATAAGAGCCCACGCAGGTGCTGCCCATTCAGATGCCAGTGCAGAACCTGGCAGGGAACGTCCCATGACTTCATGCCTGGGAAGGGCTTTGTAAACTGTAGAGGGCTGTGGCTGTGTGAGCAGGCCTGCTCATTCTCTTGCCCAGCCTGTCTTTCGGAGTCCCAGAAGACCTTGTGTTTCCTTCTTCACTTTGGCACCCAGAGCTGGGGGCATTTGAAGGAGGGAACCCACCAAGGCTCCCAGGGGCAGGCCCTGAGTACTTCAGAGCCAGGACACAGCCCAGCTCGTCCTTGCGTCAGCACAGGGAGGAGGGTGACTCTTGTCTTCTGGATGCGTACACATGAGTGTGTGTGGGCTTCACACAAGAAGCTTCTGGGCGTTTTGGTTTCAGGGGTCGGGGCTAGCATGGGGCGGGGTGGCGGTCCCATTCTTGGACCCAGCCCTTCCCTCTGTGACCCATCTGAGCTGCGTTTGTTTGCTGAGGAGTGGGTCATTCCAGCTGGCAGGAGTGTGATCCCAGAAAGAGGTTATCTACACTCTGATGAGGAGAGTTGGATCTTGTACTTCATTTAGGAATGCGGTCTTCTGAGCTACCTGGATGAGTTGTAAAATTTCAGAAAAGAGGTAGCATCTGTGACGAGACTTCTAGAGGCCCACAGAAGATGCCTTTCCACCTCTCCAGCGTCCTCCTCAGGTCCTGGGACCCAAGGGACCCTCACAGCCCCACAGGCACTGGGGTTGAGACTGCCCATTTCCTGGCAATCCAGGGGCTCCCATGTGGACAAAGGACTTGAGCTAGAACCTTCCGTGGGACCGGGTCCATTCCCAGCATCTCTGTCCTTCCTCACACCTGATTTCATTACTTTTTCCAAGTGTTCATCCTTTCCCAACTCCTTCATGGGATTTAGATATTTTTAGTGATAGTGAGAACATGCCAAATATTTAGGGGCCCTGGGTGACTCATATTGTATGTGTACATATATTGTGGTGTAAAAGCTAAAACTGGGCCGGGCGCGGTGGCTCAAGCCTGTAATCCCAGCACTTTGGGAGGCCGAGGCGGGCGAATCACGAGGTCAGGAGATCGAGACCATCCTGGCT
>NW_012116021.1:528574-571785 GCF_000951035.1 Colobus angolensis palliatus | reverse complement strand
AAAAAAAAAAAAAAAGCTAAAACTGACCGTTTATCAGAAGCCAGTCCCCAGCTCCAGGTGTATCCCCTTGCATTATTTTATTGAATCTTCTTCCCCATCCTGTGGGGAAGGCAGCTATTACCCCCATTTTACAGTTGAGAAAACAGAGGCCCTGAGAGATGAAGCAACTTGCCCAACACAGTAGAGCAAAGAAGTGGCCATGCCAATTCTAGAGCTTCCCATTGCTGAGGGTCCCCACCCTCCCTCCATGGCCTGCCCCAAGGGACCTCAACCCCACAGGCAGTCGCACCCCAGGCAGAGGGGATGGAAACCCTCACACTACTAGTCACGGCCAGGCATTTGCTAGTTTTATTATCATCCCCTCTGCTAAAGTCACTTTCGCCCTTGGGTCACACGTGCGTTTGGATTCCAGCATCTGGGACACATGGCCCAGAGCCCACCACCCTGCAGATACAGCTTCGAAGCTCCTACAGGTCATCCTCTATGATCCAGATTGGAGAGGAAACTAGTTCCTTCTCTGGGCTGAACCGACCACGTTGGGTACCCTCCCCGCTGACATCCATGGTCCTGCCCTCAAGACCCTCTTCTGCCTCTCCTTCCCAGGCCCCACTGTCCTCTGGTTCTCCTCCCGCCTCTCCTCTACCCTGCAGCCAACAGGCTGCCTTGGCCTTCTCCTCTGTGAGCTCCTGGTAATGTGCAGAAGCGCAGGAGGTAGGGAAGGTGCTGAGGTCTGAGGGCAGGTGAAGAGTATGGCCTGGGCACAAGCCCTCTCCCTTCTCACAGCAGCGTTATGACTCCTCCCTGGGCCTCCATGCCAGCAGAGCCCCTGGCAGTGGCTGCCTCCCAAAGCCACTACTGTAATCAACATTTATTTTGCAGTCACCCACACATCCTGGCTGGGATGCCCATCATGCAGCTCCTGCCTTCTCTGAACCTCTTATCTGAGGCGTGCATCTCCCTCCAGCTCGACTGCAGGGTCAAGTGTGGGTACCCGAGCTTCCGCCCCTTGCATAGGTCCTACCCCTCGGCTCACTACATGAAAGTATCGTTGTCAGGTGACTGAGGAAGGCATGGCTTTTCACGCCGCTCCTGCCTGCCTCTATGAGAGCCTGTGTGGACGGCAGCATGTGTCTGATGTCTGCGTGTATACACTATCAGCTGATATGCTGCACCAGCCGTCCCTCCCCCCAGGAGATACACGAAGGCATTACGTGAATGAGAGAGGCATTCTTTACTCCTCCTGGCATAAATCCGTACTCGAGCTGGGTGTGTGGGTGACTGCAAAATAAATGTTGATTACAGTAGTGGCTTTGGGAGGCAGCCACTGCCAGGGGCTCTGCTGGCATGGAGGCCCAGGGAGGAGTCATAACGCTGCTGTGAGAAGGGAGAGGGCTTGTGCCCAGGCCATACTCTTCACCTGCCCTCAGACCTCAGCACCTTCCCTACCTCCTGCACTTCTGTCCGCTTTCCCTTCCTTTCTCCATCTCATGCTTTCAGCCTGGGCAGGCCCTCCTCTCTGGCTGGGTCTGTGGGGGAAGGGGTCTTCCTAACCAGCTTCTCTCTTCTCTAGACCTCCCCGTACCCCTCCACCCAACCTTTGGGTAATAAACACCACAGATCATACTCATTTGTCTAATGGGTTCAATTAAACCCCCTAACAACTCCAAAAAGTGAGAACCATTATCTCATACCACAGATGAGGAGACTGAGGCACACACAGACCAAGGTGTGAGTGATGGGGCCAAACTGCATTCTGACTCTGTGGCCCATGCCCTGAGTGTATTGCCTCCTAACGTGCCCATTTATATGGAAGAACATTCCTGATCCCTTAAATTTGTTTGTTTGGTTTTTTTTTTTCTTTTTTGAGACGGAGTCTCGCTCTGTCGCCCAGGCTGGAGTGCAGTGGCCAGATCTCGGCTCACTGCAAGCTCCGCCTCCCGGGTTTACGCCATTCTCCTGCCTCAGCCTCCCGAGTAGCTGGGACTACAGGCGCCCACCACCTCGCCCGGCTAGTTTTTTTGCATTTTTTAGTAGAGACGGGGTTTCACCGTGTTAGCCAGGATGGTCTCGATCTCTTGACCTCGTGATCCGCCCGTCTCGGCCTCCCAAAGTGCTGGGATTACAGGCTTGAGCCACCGCGCCCGGCTCCGTTTGTTTTTTTTTTTTAAAGCACATTTATTTACTGCTATTTCCTATCTGATACTTTCCACTACTACTTTGTGGTTCTTAATCTTGTCTCTAGCCAAATTGTGAGGTCCTGAGACTGGGGATCTTTGTGCCTCACCAGCACCCAGCACCAGCCTGGCTGGATGATAGGAATAATAATAATAGCAGTCGCACAGGCTGGGGCACCGTGGCTCATGCCTGTAATCCCAGCACTTTGGGAGTCCGAGGTGGGCTGATCACTTGAGGTCAGGAGTTGGAGACCAGCCTGGCCAACATGGTGAAACCCCGTCTCTGCTAAAAATACAAAAATTAGCTGGGTGTGGTGGCGCACGCCTGTAGTCCCAGTTATTTGGGAGGCTGAGGCAGGAGAATCTCTTGAACCTTGGAGGCGGAGGTTGCAGTGAGCCAAGATGGCGCCACTGCACTCCAGCCTGGGTGACTCAGCCAGACTCTGTCTCAAAAAAAAAAAAAAAATTAGCAGTCACTCCCAGTAGCTGGGTCCTTACTATGCACCAGCCCTTAGGAAACACATCATTTCCCTTATGTCCTTTATCTTAAAAGTACAGGCAGACTAGGAGAGGTGGTTCACGCCTGTAATCCCAGCACTTTGAGAGGCCGAGGTGGACTGATCACCTGAGGTCAGGAGTTCAAGACCAGCCTGGCCAACATGGCAAAACCCCGCCTCTGCTAAAAATACAAAAATTAGCTGGGTGTGGTGGCGCACGCCTGTAATCCCAATTATTTGGGAGGCTGAGGCAGGAGAATTGCTTGAACCAGGGAGGCAGAGGCTGCAGTGAGCTGAGATGGAACCACTGCACTCCAGCCTTGGCAACAGAGACCTCGTCTCAAAATAATAATAATAATAATAATTAATAAATAAATAAAAGCAGAGGCATTTAAGTTAGACCCCACTCCACTTATTCTCTGGTGTACCTGGTGACCATGGGTGAATCGCTCAACTCCTGTGCCCTGGTTTCCTCCTCTGTAAATAGGTTTTGTTGTCAAGATTACGTGCTGTATAAAAATGATCTCAATAGGCACAACTCCAGGCTGAAAGGAAGGGCGCAGTGATTAGACCCTTCTCCTGTCACTATACAGACAAGGAAACCAAATCCCAGGGAGGAGGTTGAGACACTTGCCTGAGGGTATGCAGCTCTTAAGTGGCAGAGCTGGGGGTGGAGGACAGGTCTGCTGGGCTGAGAACCATGTACCCCTCCCTCCTACCACCTACAGAGGAAGGGGCTGTCCTTCCCCGTTTCCTCCCCACCTCTGCTGCTTCTCATCTCCCCCTCCTCAGACCCTGCTCCTGGGGTCCAGGAGGTGCTGAGCCAGCCTTTTAGTGGAGGACTACCAATACCATAGCCTCCTCCCTGGCCTGATCCCTGGCACAGCAATACTTCTCACCTGCAGCCAGACACTCACACAGCTCGAGGGCTCCTGAAGACTTAGGGCCCCTTTCTTTATCCCCATGTGACATTTTTTTTTTTCGCAGGGGATCTCTTCTCTTGGTCATTTTGAGATGGTGGGGCCACAACCATAATCGGTTTGCTTCATTTTCTGCAGTCAATCTCCATTCCCGGATCTTTGTTTCTCCTGTCATTTCTGATCACTCGAGATTAAACACAGCAATGGAGAAGCCAGGAGGAGGCTGAGCTAAGGAGGACTCAGAGTGATGTGACCTCACTCCTCCCAAGAACACAGGAAGAAGAGGAGTTAATGGGAAGAATGTGATTATGATCGGCTCCAATCCTGCCTTTATCTTTTACTGGCTCTGTGACTTAGACAAATCATAGCTTCTCTAAGCCTCAGTTTGCTCATCTGTAAAATGAAAACTAAAATGTCTATCTTGGGCTGGGTTAAGTGGCTCACGCCTGTAATCCCAGCACTTTGGGAGGCCGAGGCGGGTGGATCACCTGAAATCAGGAGTTCGAGACCAGCCTGGCCAACATGGTGAAACCCCATCTCTACTAAAAATACAAAAACACTAGCCAGGTGTGTTGGCGCATGCCTGTAATTCCAGCTACTCAGGAGGCTGAGGCAGGGGAATCACTTGAACCAGGGAGGCGGAGGTTGCAGTGAGCTGAGATCGTGCCACTGCACTCCAGCCTGGGCAACAGAGAGAGACTCTGCCTCATAAGATAATAATCATAAAAATAAAATAAAATAAAATGTCTATCTCCCTGGGACAGCCTGTCTCTTGTGCCTGATCCATAATATGAGCTCAGTAAATGATGACTGAAAAGAAATTAGAAAGAGCTGGCAGCCTTTCATTCTGCCTTAAACTTGGGGCACAGAGACATGGGTGGGAAGGCCCGTGAATTTTGCTTCCTTTCCTCCGAGACAATTTAGGAACATAGAAGAGTGAATTGTGGAGAATTGGTGAACCTCACCATCCTGTTTGGAGTGAGGGAGCTGCGCACCCTGAGCATTTGTTGGGTGCCTCAGCCTGGGGCCAGGCCCTGTGTCTCATTCACACAATGCAAGGTAGGGCCTGAAGAGGCAGCATGGGGCGGTGAATGGTTGGGTTTCCCTGGACAACAGTGAACTCCTTTTTTTTTTTTGAGACATAGTCTAACTCTGTCACCCGGGCTGGAGTGCAGTGGTATGATCATGGCTCACTGCAACCTCGACCTCCCAGACTCAAGCCATCCTCCCAGTCAGCCCCCCGAGTAGCTGTTACTACAAGCACGTGCCATATGGCCTGTTAATATTTTGTAGAGATGGGGTTTCACAATGTTGCCCAGGGTGGTCTCGAACTCCTGAGCTCAAGTGATCCTCCCGCCTTGGCCTCCCAAAGTGCTGGGATTATAGTTGTGAGCCACTGCGCCAGTCAGCAGTGAATTCCTGCCTGGGGCTGGTCATGGGGGATTTCTGCACCTGGCCACCGCCTGTTCTAGATCCTGCCCTTGCTTCATCCTGAGGGAGGTGCTGGCTTCTCCCCTATCCTGACCTCAGGGAGGCAGGGCCAGACTCTCTGGGATGCCTCCTCCCAGGGAGCCCCCCCAACACACACTTCCCACCCGTGTGTTTTCCTCCTCCCCTCCCTAGGTGAGGTCAATAGAGAAGCTTCCCTGTGGCAGGCAGGGGTCCATTCTGGGGTTTGTCTCCCCTCTCCTGGCCCCCGTGGGGAGTCTGATCCTTAGAGATGACCGAGAGAGAGAAGGCCAGGACTGATCTGGAGAAGCCCTGGCTGATGGAATGGGGTTTCTTTTTCCCTCCTTTCTTCCTTCTTTTCTTTTTTATTTTTAAGCAAGAGATAAATAAATGTCACCCTGAGATGACAAGAGAACATTGAAGGAGATAAAAGGAGAGTAAAAGGGAGTGAGAGAGCAGAGGCAGAGGACAGAGGGGGATTTGGACTGTACACTGCGATGAGGGGAGAGATGAAAGAGGGAAGAAAGAGATGAGATGGGAAGGCAGGACCGAGTGGTGAAGCGGAGGATGGGGTTGCCACGGAAACCGAAGGAGGGGAGGAATGGAGGGAGAGGAAGATGGGATGGAGAAGGCGGAGGGTTTGGTGCAGGAGGGCTCTGAGGCAAGGCTTGGTGAGGAGGAAGGGAAGCCATGAGGGGCTTCCAGGTGTGAATTACGCCCCGGTGTGGGAAAACAGGTTGGCACAGGAGGAAGACAAGACCCAGAAAGCCCATCCCTGGCAGCTGAGGTAGAGAGGGCTGGGTCTCGGCCCTGGGCCTGCTCTATCCTGCCTGCGGGGAACTGCCTCAGTTTCCATGTCTGTATAGTGGAAATGGTACGCCCCATCCCAGAGGACTGCCCCGAGGGCTAGAAATGGTGTGCTTTCATCCCAGGCCCTGAGGAAGTTCAAGCCCAGTGAATGGTCCTATTGTTACTTCCTTTGATTCTTATCTTTGTCCCCTTGAACTTGTGAGCTGAAGTTGTGTCTGTTTTTCCCGTTACATAAAGCTGGTGATCTCTGGGTCCAGGATAGTGTACTTGTTTGGGGAACAGATGTGCTGCTTTGCTTCTGGACTTGGAGGAAAGATGTGGAGCCCTCTGGAAACATGAGGCCTGCTGTCCCTCCCCCTCAGAACAGGAACTGGCCCTAAAGCTCAGGGAAAAGAGGCGGGCAGGGTCTATCTGGCTGCTGTCCAAAGCTGGGCTTAGCAAGGGGCCTCTTTTTTCTTTGCCCTTGAATATGGGTGTTCTCAAAAGGGTAACAATTTATTCTATCTGTGTACTCTGCTAGGGATGCAGTAGTGAGCAAACAGGCAAGGTCTCTGCCCTTGGAGAGTGTAATCTAACTGGGATGTCAGAATCTAACCGGGGTGGTAGCTATTAGGCAAGTAATTCTATAAATAAATAAATCATTCACAAATGATTAAAAGTTACAATAAGGTCCATGAAGGAAAAGTATAAAACTTGAGACTGCTCAGGGACCTGGGGTCTAGACCTGGTCAGGGTGGGGCACGGGGTCAGGGCAAGCTTCCTGAGGAAGTGATACCTGGGCTGAAAGCTGAAGGGAGAAGAATGAGGAAGAGCATTCCAGGTAGGGGACAGCATGTGTGAAGAGGTCGTGTGCAGGCGAGGTCTATTAAAGAACATGGATGAAGTCCATGTGGCTTCACATGGAGGGAGGGGACAGCACGCTGTGGACTTGTCATGGAGGCAGGGACCAACCAGGCAAGTTCTGGAGGCCTTTGGTGAGCTGTTTGGCTTGATTGCAAGAGCAATGGGAGGTGACTGGGATGTGGAGCAGGTGGGATGTCGTGACCGATTGGTACAAGCACAAGGCTTGCTTCAGTCTTCTCTCTTTTGACTGACTATTAGCATCCTAGGGCAAGGGGCAGCTACGTGGCAGAACTCTTGAGAGCTCAAAACATTTCCATCAGGTGGGTTGAATGGTGGAAATTCCTTGCCCCATACAATTTCCTGTGCACACCTTCATGGCCTCCACACAGTAGAAGGTAAACACCCTGGTGGGAGAGCCTGAGTTGGGGGGTGACCCCCATGTTTGACATGGATGGAAGGAAACACAAGGAGTCAAGAGCTCCAGAGGCATGGTGGCTCACGCCTGTAATCCCAGCACTTTGGGAGGCCGAGGCGGGCAGATCACCTGAGGTCAGGAGTTCAAGACCAGCCTGGGAAACACAGTGAAACCCCATCTCTACTAAAAGAATACAAAAATTAGCCAGGCATGGTGGTGCACACCTGTAATCCTAGCTACTTGGGAGGCTGAGGCAGGAGAATCGCTCTGCTACTGGAGGTTGCAGTGGGCCAAGATCACACCACTATATTCCAGCCTGGGCAACAGAGCAAGGCTCCGTCTGAAAAACAAAAAGCCAGACGCAGTGGTCACGCCTATAATCCCAGCACTTTGGGAGGCCGAGGCGGGTGGATCTCCTGAGGTCGGGAGTTTGAGACCAGCCTGACCAACATGGAGAAACCCTGTCTCTACGAAAAATACAAAAAAATTAGCTGGGCTGTGGTGGCTCATGCCTGTAATCCCAGCTACTCTGGAGGCTGAGGCAGGAGAATCAGTTGAATCCGGAAGGCAGAGGTTGCGGTGAGCCGAGATCACACCATTGCACTCCAGCCTAGGCAATGAGAGCAAAACTCAGTCTCAAAAAAAAAAAATCAAGAGCTCCAGATTAGTCCTCACTGAGGGGTGGGGGCCTTGGGGTCTTTGTTTCCATATCTGTAAAATGATGGCATTGGACAGGAGAGTCCCCAAAGTTCCTTTCAGCCCTGCCGGTGAAGATTCTAAGACCCAGAGCCAAAGTGGCTGAAGCAAAGGGTCTTCAGCAAGGCCACCATCCTGCCATGGGAGAGCCAGGCATCCCTCCCTTGCAGTAAAGAAACACGCATGCGTTTACTGGGCATGTGAGCTTCGAGGTGGGAGGATCAGGCCCATGGCTTCTGGGATCCTGGTGTCTTCAGATCACAGGCGGCGCATTACTCCTGTACTTAGCATCAAAGAAAACCTACCATGGGCTTTTAATGCAGCTCTGCAGGCAGCTCAGCATTTGCCCACAGTAATTTGTGCAGCAGACGCCCTGTTAGTTTAGGCAGGCTCATTTCTATAAGAACCAGAGGCCCACCCAACTCACCTCAGGGCTAACGGGGGTTGATTTCCAGCGAGGGTCCCCCAAGTTAGGGGCAGGGGCCGGGTACCATCTGGAATCCAGGTGCCTTCTGGGATCAGCGTTCCCTTGGGCTCTCCTCAGACACCCACCCCGCCACCACCACTTGCCCAGGCTCTCTGCCCCTTTGTGTTTTAGCCTCACTCTACCCCATGGCGCTCCTTTGTGTGTTCTTTGCCCATCTGCTCCTGTGGCTGATGGACGACTGAGGCTTAATGCAGAGCCATGTTTCCAAGAGAGGAAAGTTTGGCTCAAGTTCTTTCAGGGGATGGGGAGGGCCAGGCCATAGGTCTGGGCCCAACTTCTGTATGAACTGCCCTAGATGGTGGGGGTGTGCTATGCTTGGAGGTATGCTATGCTATGCCAGGGGTGGAAGTGGGGCAGCTGCCATCAGGGGAAGGTGAGGAAGAAGGCACCTGGTGTGGGGAGGGGCTTCCCGCTTGATTTACCAGGCAAGGCCAGGTCACTGATAGTATGCATCAACTCTTGCTAATTAATTTCAAGAGGCCGGGCACGGTGGCTCATGTCTGTAATCCCAGCACTTTGGGAGGCCAAGCTGGGTGGATCACTTGAGCCCAGGAGTTTGAGACCAGCCTGGGTAACATGGCGAAACACCGTCTCTACTAAAAAATCCAAAAATTAGCCAGGTGTGGTGGCGCACTCCTGTAGTCCCAGCTACTCAGGAGGCTGAGGCACGAGAATCGCTTGAACCCAGAAGGTGGAGGTTGCAGTGAGCTGAGATCCGGCCACTGCACTCCAGCCCGGGTGACAGAGCAAGACTCCGTCTCAAAAAAAAAAAAAAAGAAAATCCTGTGTCCAAGCCCTGAACCCAGAGATTCTGGTTTAACTGGTCTAGAGTGAGACCCCGGTATTGGCATTCTAATCAAACAATACCAGTTCTGGAACTCTGTGGACCCAGGGTCTCTGTCTTCACAAGAGTTTGTGTCTGAGAAGTCACATCAGAATAGTTCAGGCCTTGCCATGGGGGCTCCACTCCTCATTTCCTTGGGTTTTAGGGTCACTGTGACCTCTTAGAGGAGGGAGATCCTCACACAGGGGCCACCCTGTGGCAGTCAGGCCCACCTCAGCCCTCAGCTTATAGAAGCAGAGACATGGCTCCCAGGTCAGGTGTAGGTGCACCTGGGCCTGGGGGGTGGATCAAGAGAGCTACCGTTGTCAGAGCAGGCCCTGTAGGAGGGGCTCTCTCTCCTGGGAGGGCGTCAGGTGAGAAAGAACTCAGAGCTCCTGGGCCTGAGCTCCTGGAGACTCTGCCATTAGGGGAAGGCAAGGAAGAAGGTACCTGGGGTGGGGAGGGCCTTCTGGCTTGATTCACCAGACAAGGTCAGGTCACTGAGAGTGTGTCTGTTCTTGCTAATTAATTTGGAGAGGCCCTTCCCTATGCTGCCTGGAGACCACCCCAAGGAGGAGGCAGGACTGTCCTGGGAGTGAGGTGCACAGAGAAGAGCAAAGCCTTGATAGAACTCTCAGGCAGGGATTTACCTCTCCATTTCACTTGGTCCCTTGGTGACTGTCAGCTTCCTTCTCTTCCCTTTTCTGTACCCTGGTGTCTTTCTCTAGAGACACTCCCTCGCTGGGCCCCCTCTGTTCCTCTGCAGTCACTCTGTAGGGGGGGCCTGGCTGTGGGGGGAGATGATCCACAGTGTGATTGTATCAGTCAGGGTTCTAGAGAGAAATAGAACCAGTAGGAGATACTATATATATACACACATATATATATACACACACACACATACGTACACATACACACACATATATATACAGAGAGGTCTCTTTTAAGGAATTGGCTCCTGTGATTGTGGGGGCTGGCAAGTCCAAAATCTGCAGGGCATACCTGGGGGCTGGAAACTCAGGCAAGATTCATATGTCAAGGCAGAATTCTTTTTCTGGGAAACCTCAGTGTTTGTCCTTAAGGCCTTCAACTGATTGTTTGATGCCCACCCACATTATGGAGAGTCACCTGCTTTTCTTAAAGTCAACCAATTGTAAATGTGGGTCACATCTACAAGATACCTTCATAGCAACATCTAGCTTAGCCAAGCACACAGCCGGGCACCATAGCTTACTTAGCCAAGATGACACACAAGATTTACCATCACAGTGATGGTCTCAGGCTGGGAGAAGGGTCCTCATCCTGCCCTCGTGTACTTCAAGGGAGGCAGTGCCTGCACTAAATCCTCAAAGATGATGGGAAATTCACCCAGTTCGAGGGAAGGGCAGTCCTGGCAGGGCAATCAGCCTGTGCAGAGGCCCCGAGGTAGAGAACATCGGTGAGTTGGGGGCAGAGGGGCCATGGAGCCTGCCTGGGAGCCATCTTGGCCAGCAAATGAAGGAAGGCATGGGCAGTGCATCCCACCTACCAAAAGGCTGTGGGGGCTGCAGGGCTGGAGAACTGCATTCTAGTCCTTACTCCCTCACTGTCTCACTGTGTGACCTTGGACCATTCCCTTCCCCTCCCTGGGTCTCAGTTTCCTTATCTGTTAACAGGGCTGGGCATGGTGCGCATCACGGTGGTTTGTGGGTTGGTGGCCCTGTGTCAGGGGCCCAGCCACCAGAGGCAGGGCTCAGTGAATCTGTCCATAGAGAAAGGGGAAGCAAGGCAGAGACAGGATCCCAGGAGGAAGAGACTCTGGAGCTTCCCCTGCCCCTCTCCTGTGCGGGCGGCAGCTCCCTGGGCCCTGGCTCCTGAGGCCTGTGGGCTGGGCAGAAGTGAGACTGTGGCAAGGGGCCCCGAGGTGTGCACAGGCCTCCCAGCTCTCGCTTCCTCTTCCCTTCTGCGCATGCGAGCAGAGTTTCCCTTGAAGCCTCCTGTGAGGAGGACAACAGGGGAAACCAAGAGGCTGGTTTCCTTAGGCGGTGAAATCCCATGCATGTTTTTCATAGCTGTGTACAGGCCTGGAACTTCCTCTTCTCCTCCCACCTGGTTACCTGTCCCACCCACTCCAGCTTCAGCCTCTTCAGCCCCAGGGCCCTGGACTCCGAGGGGCAAAAGGCCCCTCATCACATCCTGGAGGACTTGAATGCCAGACCCAGGGTCAGGAGTCCCCTCCCTGCTCTTGCTCTGTTGGGTCCTGAACTGCCTCCATGGGACCCAGCCCTCAGTCCTGTCCCCACTCCACCCCCATAGTGCAGCCCCCACGTCCCAGAGATCCTGGTGCTTCATGTGGACTGATCTCATACAAGTCAACTCCCCAAGGGTGAGAACTTTAATTTGCCCCTTCTATGTACCCACAAGCAAGCACCTAATAGGTGCTTAGTAAATGTGCATTAAATCAGTGGCTCAAGCCTGGCATAGTGGCTTATGCCTGTCATCCCAGCACTTTGAGAGGCCAAGGTGAGAAGATCACTTGACCCCAGAAGTTCAAGACCAGCCTGGGCAACTTAGCAAGACTCCACCTCTACAGAAACAATGTAAAATTAGACAGGTGTGGTATCATATGCCTTTAGTCCCACCTACTTGGGAGGCTGAGGCGGGAGGATCGCCTGAGCCCAGAAGTTTGAGGCTGCAGTGAGCTATGATGGCACCACTGCACTCCAGCCTGGACAACAAAGGAAGACCCATCTCTTAAAAAAATAAAAAGTCAGGCCAGGCGCGGTAGCTCACGCCTGTAATCCCAGCATTTTGGGAGGCCGAGGCGGGTGGATCACCTGAGGTCAGGAGTTCGAGACCAGCCTGGCCAACATGGCAAAACCTTGTCTCTATTAAAAATATAAAAAATTAGCCGGGCATGGTGGTGGGCACGCCTGTAATCCCAGCTACTTTGGAGGCTGAGGCAGGAGAATTGCTTGAACCCAGGAGGCAGAGGTTGCAGTGATCCAATATCACGCCACTGCACTCCAGCCTGGGCAACAGAGTGAGACTCTGTCTCAAAAAAATAAATAAATAAATAAAAAGTCAGAGGTTCAGCTGCAGGGCTGGAGACTGCAGTCTCTGAGCAACCTGGTAATTCAAGGCCAAGGTGAGGGAGACAACAGGCAAACCTGTCCTTCCAGCATAAGTTCGAGGCACTGCTGAGGCTGTGTCAGGGAGCATGGGCTCACTGGGCCCTCAGGAAATAGTCATCAAATTACATTGATCAGGGGTACTTGGTGATGTCCCACGCCTGGCCTGGCAGAAGCCCCAGACTTCTGTCTGTTGGTTGTTTTGTTTGTTTGTTTTTTCTTTATTTCTATACTTTTTTTTGTTTTGTTTTTTGAGACAGGGTTTCACTCCTGTCACCCAGGCTGGAGTGCAATGGCGCGATCTCACCTCACTGCAACCTCCACCTCCTGGGCTCAAGCGATTCTCCTGCCTCAGCCTCCTGAATATCTAGGGCTACAGGCGTGCCACCATGCTTAGCTAATTTTTGCTTTTTTTTTTTTTTTTTTCTTTTTCTGTAGAGACGAGAGCTCATCATGTTAACCCACGCTGGTCACAAACTCCTGAGCTCAAGTGGTCCGCCTGCCTTGGCCTCCCAAAGTGCTAGGATTACAGGTGTGAGCCACTGCACCCACCCTTCAGTTGGTGTTTGAGATCTCCCTAGTGGTGGGAATTAGAGTATCCAGGTGGCCACAAGGTCCTGTTGGTTCTTGCTTCAAAATGGCTCCTGTTGTGCCAGACCAGGTTTTGGGTGTCTTCATCTACTCTCTGCCCTGAGATCTGTGTCCCAAGGGACACCAGCCACCCTGATCCCACCCGATCCTCCCCTGCTCCTAGAGCAGGGGTGTGATGGGGTCCCCATGAGAGGAAAGGAGCACTCTTGTGAGCAATGTGGGATGAGAGGAGGTGCTGTCACAGCTTGGGGAAGGGACTCTGGCAACCGGCAGGTAGGTCAATAGTTTGCCCGCCTCCGCGTTCCAAGTAGGCTCTTGTGCCCATTTTACAGATCAGGAAACAGACACGTGGAGGAGCCAGGTGACTTGCCCAGCCTTTACAGGACCCATGAGGCAAAGCCATAGAAGTCACAGTGAGAGATTCCAGAGCTCTGAGGAGCCTGTGTCTCTGCTTGGGTGGGGAAAGTCCCCTGCCGGCCCCCAGACGATGAGTCTTTGTTCCCTCCCCAGGGGCTGGCCTGGCCCTCAGGCCTGGGAGATGGAGGTGTGGAGCCCTGGGAAATAGGGCAGTCCTGGCCTTCCGGTGTCACTGCACGCCCCTCCCCCTCCCGCTTTTGTTTCTTGGCCTCCACAGCCTCATTCTCTCTCCCTCCCCCTCACTCAGGCTCCTCTGCTCCCCCTTCCCTGTCTCTTCATTTCTTCTCTCCCTCTCCCTTTCTCTCTCTCTCTCTGATATGGCCTCCCTTCCCCCACTCCCAGCACAACTACAATCAGGCAGCTCATCTGCGTCTCTATTTCCCCGCCTTTCACATTGACTTTCTCCCCACCCTGGGGACCAAGGGCATCCTGGTGGGAGGCCACGCCACATCCCAGCCAGTGGACACCCCTCATCTCGCCAGCCTGGGGCAGTCTGAGCTCCCCTTTCTCCTGGACCTGGGGGGAGCTTTTGTTCTGAGTCCTCAGCACAAGTGGTGGAAGAAGCCCTGCTCTAAGAAGGGAGGGGCCACAGTAGGGCCCCAGGCAGATGACAGAGGGGCCTTGGGGTGGGTGGGGAGGCAGCCCTGGCACACAGGTGACACACACCTGGCAGGCTGTCTTCCTGCCCGGGACGGCCCTGTGCCAGGACATAAACAGAAGGGTTTAGCCTGGGAGATGGAACCAGAGCGGGTGAGGAGACACGAGCCACAGTGCTGGCCCAGAAGGAAGAAGAACAGAGCGATACCGGGGCTCCCCACTCCTCATTTCCGTGTGTCATAGGCAGGCAGAACACACATGCGAAACACAGGTAAATTAGATTCCCTCCTCAGCAGAGCCCCTTCTGCACACACGCACGCACGCACGCAGAGCCTGCCTGGCGTCCCCAGTGAACAAGGCAACATGGACACAGGGCCTGCCCCCATAAGCCCCACAAAGTGAGTATTACAGGGTGGTGTGTGTTCTACTCAAGCAAGTGTCCAGGCCAGTGTAAAAGAAAGCATGGGGCCAACTGCCCAGGTGGGCGGTGGCTCAATGAAGACTTCTAGTAGAAGGAGAGACCCCAGTTCCCCCAACCGGCTGAGGCCCTGGACCAGCCAGCCAGGAAGGAGCCCAAGGCTTCATGATGCAGTTTGCCCAGGTCTTGCCTATGTGCCCCTGCTGGCCCGTAGTGACCCAGGACAGCTCCTGAGAACTGAGGAGCTGGGCTCAGATGTGACCTCTGCAGGTGCATAGCTGCAGGAGCACAGATGGGACCCGCTGTGGGGCTAGACGGGCCTGGCTGCAGACCCAGCTCTCCCTTCACTGATGAGGCACTCGAGAGTATGTTACTCAAGCCTGGGTTTCCTGGGGCATGAGGTGGGGAGCGCACTACCCCACCCCTGCCCCCCGGGTTGTTTCTAGTATTAAATGACTCACTGGGGACCTGGTGACTCTCTGTAATGAGAAGCTGTAGCTCTTCCGTGGTGTTCGTCGTCAGTTGTTGGCAACTCTCTGTGCCGCTCTCCTGTCCCCACTTAGGCACAAACCCTCAAGAGCAAGGACTCTGGGTTAGTCCCTTTCTATAGCCAAGCACAGGCTCCTGAGACAGACGCACCTTCTCAAGTCCAAACTACCTGTTCATATGGGAAGGGGTTTGCTTCTGGTGTCCTGGTGTGACTATAAGGCATGGCTCCTTGTAGAAGGGGTCCCGGTGTGGACAGTCAGCTCCATGGTTACCCTTGCTGTAGGGAACCACACTTCAGCTCCCATGGGCAGTTCGTTGGCTGACATTTTTGCCCTCTCCTCGCCTCTAAAGGAGTGTTAACTGTTTCCTTGTGCCCGCGCTCGAGGTTGGCAGGAGGGGGCTGATGCCTGGTATTAGGCTGCAGGGGAAAGGAGAGGAAAGGGAACTAATGACACTGACATTCTCATCTCACTGTCCCATGAGTCAGGAGCCTTTTCCCTCCATAGAGATGAGAATCACCTGATGTCACACGGCTAGTAGACAGCAGGGCCTAGATTGAACTCAGCATCCAGGGCCAAGGGGGAAGCACTGGCTTGGCCACTGATGCTCAGTTCCTCCTTCTTGCTGGTCCTGCCTTTGGGGAAGTTTACAAAAACTGCTGAACACATCATTTGCCCAAACCCCACAACAGACAGGAGGGTTGCCGCTGGGTGCTGTGTCAGACAGACCACAGTGGCAGGAGGCAGCCACATTCCTCAGCGTGCTCTACAAACCTGACAGTGGCTGGCGGGCACTGGGGGTGGCCTGTGGTGGGCCCCGAGGGGCAGGACCCCTACCTCATTCACCTTGCTGTCTCCAAGCACCAGCCCTAACCCATAGCAGGGATTTAGCAGCTATTTATTGTACAAATGAATGAATGAGTTCTCAGTCTCTAGCAGTTGTCCTCAGAATCACTTAAGCTTTGCTGAATTTGGGGCCCAAGAATGGAAACATCTCTTAGCTCTGTGACTTTTTTCAGAAAAGGCTTCTCCCAGAGATCTGGGCAGATAATAATGGGGTTTTTTTGTTCGTTTGTTTGGTTTTTTTTTTTTTTTTTTCCCCTTTGAGACAGAGTCTTGCTGTGATGCCCCGGCTGGAATGCAATGGTGTGATCTCTGCTCGCTGCAACCTCCGCCTCCTGGGTTCAAGCGATTCTCCTGCCTTAGACTCCCAAGCAACTGGGATTACAGGCACTTGCCACCACGCCTGGCTAATTTTTGTATTTTTAGTAGAGATGGAGTTTCACCATATTGGCCAGGCTAGTCTCGAACTCCTGACCTCAAGTGATCTGCCCGCCTCAGTCTCCCAAAGTGCTGGGATTACAGGTGTGAGCCACCATGCTCCGGCCAATAGTGATTCTTTACAGTTGGTTAGGGCTTTATAATGAACCAAGCCGCTTCACTTGTGTTAGGACCCTGGGCTCTCACAACCTTTCCATGGGTGAGTGGTTTCATCCCTGTTTTTCAGATGGGGAAACTGAGCCACTGGTGTGACTTTGCTTAGTCACTTGCAAGTGACTGAGCTGGGACTCCAGGTCCTCGCTGACTGCATTTCCCAGCAGCTGGACATTGGGGTGGGGTGTGGTGGTTTGGAAGCAGGGTTAGCCCCTCCAGCTTATTTCAGATGCACCCTGACCCCCGGGCCGAGGTTTCCTTCTATCTGATCCCTTCCACGAGAGCCTCACTCTAAGCTTAATAGTTTAATCTTTGGTGTCCGTTTCAAGGAGGCTAAATTCCTGTCTGGGGTATTTTTAGCTGTCCTCAGGAAGGGGAAGCTCCGCTGGGCGCTGGGGGGAGGGGGACGCCTTGCCCAGAGCCGGTTTCCTAAGGAAGGGCTGCTGACCGTGTGCCTGACCGTGGCTCTGGGAGAAGCTGGTAGTTGGTCGGTTGGGAGCCCTGGGAGCAGCGCAGGCGAGAGTCACCCCAGTAATGCCATCCCCCCTCCTCTGATGTGCCAGGTGTTGAACCAGGGCAAGGGGTATAGACCCAGGAGGAAGCCGCCGCCCCCTATGGGCACACTGCCTGGCATGCTGCAGTCCTTGGAAGCCTGGAGAGGGCATGAGGGCAGGCCGGGAGAGCCAGGAAGGCCCCAGGAGCAGGTGGACCTCGAGCCATGCCTCGGAGGCTGGTGGGAGGAGCAGGGGTCAATGGGGTTGGGAAAAGGCTGCCCCAGGTGGGAAGACCCATGGGTGCAAAGACTGGGCTCCACAGAGGGCTCACGGAGCAGGTGCCTCCATATGTGGCACAGCGAGGGAAGAGGCTGCTGTGCTGGGGGTTTGTACCTGGGCAGGTGGGCACATTGGCACTATTTAGAAGATCATGTTAGGGGCAGGTACAATGGCTCATGTCTGTAATCCTAGCATTTCGAGGGGCTGAGGCAGGAGGATCACTTCAGTGCTGGAGGTTGAGGCTGCAGTGAGCCATGATTGTGTCACAGTAGCCTGGGCAACAGAGCAAGACCCTATCTCTAATCAAAAAGAAAAAAAAACAAACCTGTTAGATGAGAGACTATGAATGTGAACCTGGGAGCCTGTTTGAGCATTCAGTTCGGATAGTGGTCTCAAACATGTTAGCTGTCAAGGAGCCCTTCTTTCCAATCAGATCTGACATGAAACTCCAGTGTATAAATCAGATAAAAGTGATATTTTATCAGTATAAATTTAGATATTTAAATGTATAACATTTAGTTAATGAAGAAAAACAACAACCAGTTGTGATAGATGCATATGTTTAGCATCGGGGCTGACAAGTCATAGCCAGTGTTTGAGATCGGCCTCAGCACCTGTTTTATTTTTTTATGTTGTGTCTTTTTGCCATACATTCTCATTCATACAGCCGAGTCATTACAAATAATGACAGTTAACACCTCACCGCACAGTCCCAAGGTCTGTGCAAATTAATTACTTTGGCACCAAAGCCAGTAGGGCTACTGAATGTGTTAGAATGTGGCACATACTACATTTGAGTAGGTGGGCCTTTTAAAATCAGTTTTTAAATAGTAGAATCTTTATTTTTTGCATTTTTGAATCCAATTTTTGAGGATTTTTTTTCTTTTGAGACAAAGAGTCTTACTTTCCTGCCCAGGTTGGAGTGCAGTGGCGCAATCTCGGCTGACTTGCAACCTCCGCCTTCCAGGTTCACACGGTTCTCCTGCCTCAGCCTCCTATAGCTGGGATTACAGGCGCCCGCCACCACGCCCAGCTAATTTTGTAGTTTTAGTAGAGACAGGATTTTACCATGTTGGCCAGGCTGGTCTTGAACTCCTGACCTCAGGTGATCCGTCCACCTCAGCCTCCTGAAGTGCTGGGATTACAGATGTGAGCCACCATGCCCGGCCTTTTTAAGGAATTCTTGAAGGACCTGTAGAACACAATTTGAGAACCACTGAGGAAATCCCACCTCCCTGTTGTACAGATGGGAAGACTGAGGCCAGCAAGGGGGCAGAGCTTACCCAGGATCCCCCAGGGAGATGGAGGAGATGGTCACATACACAGTGGGAATCATTGCTCCCTGTAATTACAAGTGTGCACTGTTCCCAAGGCAGGAGTAGAAAAGACATCAGGGTCAGACACACCCAAAATCAGCCAAGCTCTTGTCTGTGCTGTGTCTGTTGTCTGTCCGTGCAGCAGTGAGCCAGCAATATTAACTTTCCCTCTCCACCCACAGCGATGCCCTCCTAGCTAGCCGTCACGGGATGGAGGGCTTCATGGACTCAGGGACACAGACGGACGCTGTGGTGGTGCTGTCCTTGGCTCAGGCTGCCGTGCTTGGCCTGGTCTCCGAAAATGAGCTCTTTGGAGCTACCATAAGCGCTGAGGCCTTCTACCCGGACCTGGGGCCCGAGCTTTCTGGAGCAGCCATGGGAGAGCCCGGGCCACCAGGCCCCGACGTCTACCAGCTGGCCTGCAACGGGAGGGCCTTGGAGGAGCCGGCAGAGGAGGAGGTGCTGGAGGTGGAGGCAGCCTTCGAGAAGCACACCCGGCGGAAGACGCGGCCACCTGTGCGCCTGGTGCCCAAGGTCAAGTTCGAGAAGGTGGAGGAGGAGGAGCAGGAGGTCTATGAGGTTTCTGTGCCGGGTGACGACAAGGAAGCAGGGCCAGCAGAAGCCCCTGCCGAGGCAGCCAGTGGCGGCTGCGAGGCCCTGGTGCAGAGCAGCGCCGTCAAGATGATCGACCTCAGCGCCTTCAGCCGCAAGCCCCGTTCGCTCCGGCATCTGCCCCGAACCCCGAGACCGGAGCTGGACGTGGCCCCGTATGACCCTCACTTCCCGGCCCCGGCCCGGGATGGCTTCCCCGAGCCCAGCATGGCGCTGCCTGGGCCCGAGGCCTTGCCCACAGAGTGTGGGTTCGAGCCACCCCACCTGGCCCCGCTGAGTGACCCCGAGGCCCCCAGCATGGAGTCCCCGGAGCCTGTCAAGCCGGAACAGGGCTTCGTGTGGCAGGAGGCTGGCGAGTTCGAGGCTGACGTGGCGGGTTCGACCGTGGAACGCCACAAGAAGGCCCAGCTGGATCGGCTGGACATCAACGTGCAGATCGACGACTCCTACCTGGTGGAGGCGGGCGACCGCCAGAAGCGCTGGCAGTGCCGCATGTGCGAGAAGTCCTACACGTCCAAGTACAACCTGGTGACGCACATCCTGGGCCACAATGGCATCAAGCCACACTCGTGCCCACACTGCAGCAAGCTCTTCAAGCAGCCCAGCCACCTGCAGACGCACCTGCTGACGCACCAGGGCACCCGGCCCCACAAGTGCCAGGTATGCCACAAGGCCTTCACGCAGACCAGCCACCTCAAGCGCCACATGCTGCTGCACTCGGAGGTCAAGCCCTACAGCTGCCACTTCTGTGGCCGCGGTTTCGCCTACCCCAGCGAGCTCAAGGCCCACGAAGTGAAGCACGAGAGTGGCCGCTGCCACGTCTGCGTCGAGTGCGGCCTGGACTTCTCCACTCTGACCCAGCTCAAGCGCCACCTGGCCTCTCATCAGGGCCCCACCCTCTACCAGTGCCTCGAGTGTGACAAGTCCTTCCACTACCGCAGCCAGTTGCAGAACCACATGCTCAAGCACCAGAACGTGCGGCCCTTCGTGTGCACTGAATGCGGCATGGAGTTCAGCCAGATCCACCACCTCAAGCAGCACTCCCTCACCCACAAGGTAAGACCATCCCCAGGGCCTGGGGATCTGCCTGCCCCTCCTGCCTATTTTTCATCCAGTACTTTCCAGAGTCCCAGATAGGACCATTTAGGTGGTCTCCTAGTTTTATCATTACATACTTATTTTGGTGAGTATTGGAAAGAAATGCTATATAATTGAAATTAATTTTTTAAGTAGTAAAGCTTTACGCATTCAAAAACATGTATTTGGCCAGGCACAGTGGCTCACGCCTGTAATCCCAGCACTTTGGGAGGCCCAGGCAGGCAGATTGCTTAGTCTTGGAGTTTGAGACCAGCCTGGGCAAAATAAGGAGACCCCATTGCTACAAAAAAATTTAAACATGGCCGGGCATGATGGCTCATGCCTATAATCCCAGCACTTTGGGAGGCCAAGGTGGGCAGATCACCTGAGGTCAGAAGTTCAAGACCAGCCTGGCCGATGTGGTGAAACCCTATCTCTACTAAAAATACAAAAATTAGCTGGGTGTGGTGGCGGATGCCTGTAATCCCAGCTACTTGGGAGGCTGAGACAGGAGAATCACTTGAACCCAGGAGGCGGAGGTTGCAGTCAGCCGAGATCGCACCATTGCACTCCAGCCTGGGCAACAGGAGCGAAACTCCATCTCAAAAAAAAAAAAAATTTAAACATTATGTACCACTACCTGTAGTCCCAGAGACTTGGGAGGCTAAGGTGGGAGGATCACCTGAGCCTGAGAGGCTGAGGTTGCAGTGAGCTGAAATCATGATACTGCACTTCAGCCTGGGCAACCAGACTAAGACCCTGTCTCAAAAAAAAAAAAAAAAAAAAAAGTTTTCAGATGAAATGTTTATGGAACCCCTGCAAGACCCAAGGAACACAGTTTGAAAATCACTGAAATAGCCTACCCTCCCTATTTTCTAGATGGGAGGCCAGAGGCCAGAGAAAGGCCAGGATGCAACAGGGAGGCGTCCTAGCTCAGTGGTCAGAAGTAGAGAGGGTGTCCTTTGTTCCTTGTCATTACAAAAGCGAATCAAAACCTGTGACTTCCCTTTAGGAACAGGCTAAATATATTTAATTTTCAAAGCAGAGAAGATGTAAGGAAAAATATTTGTTACAGAAAAGTACAAGTCGTTCTAGAATATGGCTAAACTAGAAACAGTGGCTCGGGAGGGCAGAAAATTGAGCAGCACTTTCTAATCTACCATGTCCCTAAACCCAGCCTTAACCCATACTCCCCTGCCCTCCATTCCCTGCCTTCAGCCACTAGTCTCCCCATTTTTCAGCCAACATCACCTCCTCTGAGAGGCCCTCATATCCCGGTAGGTGCAATGGGGCCCCTTGGGTCCCACAATCCCACTCTGGTAGTTGGCTGTCCCATGGTTTCCACCAAAATCCCACCAACTTTACCCCTCAAAGCTGAATGTACATGGAGCTTCCTCTCCCCATAACGGTGGCCTATGAGTGATTCTCCAGGTCAAATGCGTGACCCTGTCTCTCACAGTAGACACTACAGGGAGTCAGGGAGCTGTTAACACCCGGCCAGCAATTTGTAGATTTCATTGCAGAGGCTCCTCCAGTCAACTAGTAGTAGCTGCCTAAAATGTGATGTCAAGAAGGAGTCTAGCCAGGCATGATGCTGCACACCTGTAGTCCCAGCTACTCAGGAGGCTGAGGTGGGAGGTTTGCTCAAACCTGGGAGTTTGAGGCTATGATTGCTCCTATTGATAGCCACTGCTCTCTAGCCTGGACAACATAGCAAGACTTTAAAAGAAAAAAAAAGGAGGATTCTGGGCCGAATGCAATGGCTCACACCTGTAATCCCAACACTTTGGGAGGCTGAGGCAGGAGAATCACTTGAGCCCGGGAGTTTGAGACCAGCCTGGCCAACACAGTGAAACCCTGGCTCTACTAAAAATATTTTTTAAAAAATAGCTGGGTGTGGTGGTGTGCACCTGTAGTCCCAGCTACTAGGGAGGCTGAGGCACAATAATTGCTTGAACCCAGGAGGCAGAGATTCCAGTGAGTTGAGATTGTACCCCTGTGCTCCAGCCCAGGTGACACAGTGAGACTCTATTCAAAAAATAATAATAATAATAATAATAAATAAATAAATTAGCCAGGCATGGTGGCGCACACCTGTGGTCCAGCTACACATGAGACTGAAGCAGGAGGATCACTTGAGTCCAGGAGGTCAAGACTGCAGTGAGCTGTGATTGTACCACTGCACTCCAGCCTGGGCAACAGCAAGGCTATCTCCAAAAAGAGAAAAGGACTCTGAAACTGAATCTAGGCCTGGCAATAAAACCTTATGATTGATTGTTAATGTCTGCAAGGAGTGATTGTGCAGGGTGACAGCTCATGTGCTACACATTTCCCATCTTTCTCCTCTACTAGGGGACTTAAAAATCCCAAGTCCAGGGCCCGGCGCAGTGGCTCACACCTTTAATCTCAGCACTTTAGGAGGCCGAGGTCGGCAGATCACAAGGTTAGGAGTTCGAGGCCAGCCTGGCCAACATGGCAAAACCCCACCTCTACTAAAAATACAAAAATTAGCCGGGTGTGGTGGTGGGCGCCTGTAGTCCCAGCTACACGGGAGGCTGAGGCAGGACAATTGCTTGAACCCAGGAGGCAGAGGTTACAGGGAGCCAAGATCATGCCACTGCACTCTAGCCTGGGCAACAAAAGCAAGACTCCGTCTCAAAAAAAACAAAAAAAAATCCCAAGTCCATAGAGTGTTAATACCGTGAAGAAAAGCTGAAAGCAAAATCCAAAGGCTAATAAAACTGAAAATGTCCCTATTATCAGCCTAACCTTGTACAATGTGCACATCATGTGTTTTATAAAATAAACTCCTGAATGGCAGGGCCCCCTGGTGGTCATACACATATGCGATGTGTCAAGAGGGTATACAACACAAGTCCCTGCTGCTAAGAGACATAGACACGGGAACTGTTAAGTTATAATACAAAGTTTTATACCAAACAAGCAGTTAAGACAGCAGCTGTGACCACAGACATATGTCCCATTGGGTTCCTACTAAATTACTAACTCATCAAAAAGAAAAACGCTCCCATAAATTTTTATTTATTTTTATTTTTATTTATTTTTTTTTTTGAGACAGTCTTACTCTGTCACCCAAGCTGGAGTGCAGTGGCGTGGTCTCGGCTCACTGCAACCTCTGCCTCCTGGGTTTAAGCAATTCTTCTGCCTCAGCCTCCTGAGTCGCTGGGATTATAGGTGTATACTACACTTGGCTAATTTTTGTATTTTTAGTAGAGATGGGGTTTCACCATGTTGGCCAGCCTGGTCTCGAACTCCTGACCTTATGATCTGCCCGCCTCAGCCTCCCAAAGTGCTAGGATTACAGGCATAAGCCACCATACCTGGCCTTTTTCAGATTTTAGAGATAGGGTCTTGCCGTGTTATCCACACTGGTCTTGAATTCCTGGCCTCAGGTGATCCTCTTGCCTCAGCCTCCCAAAATGCTGGGATTACAGGTGTGAGCCACCGTCCCCAGCCCAGCTCCCAGCTTTTATCCTAACTTTCCTTCATGGATAATAAATTGGACCCTTTTGCACACAACACCCTGTCCTGCTCTGGGAGTAACCTCCAAACCATAGAAAAGCATGTTCACAGTCCAAACCAGCGGGTTTTCCCCTGGAATCCATGTCTCCTGGGGGTGAATAGCCCAAAGTCCATCAATGATAAGAATCATCTGGGGGCCCTGTTGAGAATAAAAATTCCTGGGCCCATCCCAGGCCCCACAAATTAGACCCTCCAGGGAGCGGCCTGCAAGGCTGTATGTTGGACAGAACTACAGGTGGCTGTTATCACCATGGAAGTTAGGAAAACACTTTCAAGAGGTCAGTGGATAGGCTCCAGGAGTTTAAGATCCTTTGAAATTCTACATAGACCTAAGTGCCATTTTTGGGGGGGTGTCTATATCTTCAATCATATTATCAAAAGGGTCTGTGAACCAAAAAGGCCACCAAGAGACAGCACGGAAGATAAAAACACATACACATGTCCTTGATCTGATGAAACCGTCCACAGACAGCAGGCAGACCCTGTGTCTTCTTGACCACAGGCCCCTGCCGCCTAGTGTGGTACTGGCTTGGAGCAGGTGCCCAGTAAATGGCTGTTGAATGAATGAGCATGCATTTGCCTTAGTGCACTAGTACAGACCTTATGTACACATCCACCCTGGGGGCAGGAGACAGCAGGTATCTGGATTGTTACAGTAAGGCACAGCCTATTTCTGTCTATTACTGAAAGGCTTCCTGGAGTAAGTGGCTCTGCCCCAACATTCTTTGGTGGTTTTAAACAAGTGTTACCTATTTTGGAATACCCTCAAAAAGAGACATTTCCCAGAAACTGTGCCTTTGTGATGCTATGGCCCTGCACCTACCCGGCTCCCCACTGAGGGTCACTGCCAGAGGTTGTGCCCATTGGGTGGCCCTGACCATCACCCCCCACCCCACAGGGCGTGAAGGAGTTCAAGTGCGAGGTGTGTGGCCGGGAGTTCACCCTACAGGCAAACATGAAGCGGCATATGCTGATCCACACCAGCGTCCGGCCCTACCAGTGCCACATCTGCTTCAAGACCTTTGTGCAGAAGCAGACCCTCAAGACCCACATGATTGTACACTCGCCCGTGAAGCCATTCAAATGCAAGGTACCAGGCCGTCAGGCCCCGGGGCTGGGACCTCCCCAAGGGTGGCCTGGAATCAGCATGCCTGCAGCAGCTGTGGCCCACCAAGTGCTGGCCTGGCCAGTGTGGGCAAGAGGAGCCCCGGCTAGGTGAAACTTAGCGTGGGCTTTGGGGGTTGGGAGGGCAGGTGGGGATTCAGATCCTGAAAGCTGCTGAAGTTGGGTTTTTATGAGAGCTGGGGAGGGGGTGAAGGGTCATGGTACAGCCACAGAGAAAGGACCCCATCCTGGGGGCTTGGTGCTGCTAGAGATCCAAGCCCTGGGTTTCTGATAACTCTGGCTCAGAGAAAGTGGGGCAGACCCACAGGAGCAGTGACCCACAATGGATGGCTTGTGTCCCTGTCTCTCGGGTGTCTGGGGTCACATGGAAAAGCATAAAGAGAGAACTGTCCATAAAGAACAGGATTCTGGGCCGGGCATGGTGGTGCATGCCTGTAATCCCAGCATTTTGGGAGGCTGAGGTGGGTGGATCATTTGAGGTATGGAGTTCGAGACCAGCCTGGCCAACGTGGTGAATCCCCTTTTCTACTAAAAATACAAAAAATTAGCTGGGCATGGTGGCACATGCCTGTAAAACCAGCTACTCAGGAGGCTAAGGCAGGAGAATCACTTGAACCCAGGAGGCAGAAGTTGCAGTGAGCCAAGATCACGCCACTGCAACAGAGTGAGAGTCTGTCTCAAAAAAAAAAAAAAAAAGAATAGGATTCTGGCCCAGCCATGAGGTGGGAGTGGGCTGGGGTCCAGGGAAAGCAGGTTCCCCACAGGCTCAGGACACCGGGTTGATGTGTTCTAGGTGTGCGGGAAGTCCTTCAACCGCATGTACAACCTGCTGGGTCACATGCACCTGCACGCGGGCAGCAAGCCCTTCAAGTGCCCCTACTGCTCCAGCAAGTTTAATCTCAAGGGCAACCTGAGCCGGCACATGAAGGTCAAGCATGGCGTCATGGACATCGGCCTGGACAGCCAAGGTGGGTGGGCCAAGCGCAATGGACAGAGCAGGAATGATACCAACATGGCACACTCAGGAGCCTCCTGCCCAGTTAGAGGAGTGGGGAGGCTGGCCAAGGCTGAGACTTCATTGGGATGGGCTCAGGTCTGGAGAGGGGGGGACCCTGGAGGGCCATGATGACAATAACGATGGGATATTTATGTCTTCTTCAAAGGACTTAAATGAGCTCACGTAAACAATATAATAAAAATCATAACTAACACATTTATTGAGTGCTAACTGTGTGCCAGGCCTTTATTAACTCGTGATCCTCAGAGCAAGGTTGGCTCTGTTATTATCGTCATTTTACAGATGCAGAAACTGAAGAACAGTGAAGTTAGGTAGCTCATGCAAGATGACAACACAGCAGGAGGTGACAGACACTTTATTTCGTTACCGCAAGATAATATTTCAAATAAGTGGATGGGAAAGAAAGTTAAAAAGGGGAAAAAATGGCAGCTGGAAAGATAAGGGAGAGCCAGGTGAGGTCCCAACTCCCAATTACACCATGGGAGGTCCTACGGAAGGGACATGCAGAGGGGAGATCTGAGCTTCCCAGCAACCAAGGCAAAAAAGTGTCAATCAGTCACACTCTTCACAAGTGCCTGCCACAAACTATAAGCCACGTACTCATGAAAGGGCCAGACGGGCCTGACGTTAAGATCTGGGAGAAATTTTGGGAGAGGCTCCTACACCTCAGCAGTTCATAGAAGTTTCAGAGGCTGTCAGAAAACATGCCAAGTATTAGCGGTAGCCTTTCCCTCCAGCAGTGGTCAGTACTAAAAGCATTTCTGTTGGGTGACAGCAAAGCTATTAGCCTCTCTGGCCTCATGGTGGGAAGGGACTGCTGTGGAGACTCCACAGGAAGGAGGGAGCCGACAGCACCACAGGGAGGCTCCTTCTACACTTTGGAGATATTTCTGGTGCTGTGGCTGGGCATGATGGCTCACACCTATAATCCTGGCACTTTAGGAGGCCGAGGCAGCAGGATCACTTAAGGCCAGGAGTTTGATACCAAACCGGGCAACATAATGAGACCTGGTCTCTACAAAAATATTTTAAAATTAGCTGGGTGCAGTGGCGTGTGCCTATAGTCTTAGCTACTTGGGAGTCTAAGGCAGGAAGATCACTTGAGCCCGGGAGCTCAAGGCTGCAGTGAACTGTGATCGGACCACAGCACTCCAGTCTGGGTGACAAAGCAAGACCCTATCGCCAAAAAATAATAATAATAAAGAAATTCCGGTGTGCCTCTGAGTCACACCAGCTGGGAACATGCCTTGGCAGTAACCAGGTGAGCTGACTTGCCACGTGGGATTATTTACTGGAATGCAGTCAGGCACGCAGGGGACAGCTACAGTAGCCTTAACTCTGGTTTTGGAGCAGCTGACCAGTGAATGACCTGGGTTTTCTGGCAGAAACAGGTATCTCAGTTATTTTGTTTTGTTTTTCAGTTGTCTATTAAGGTTGCTTCCAGTAGATGAGAATGAAACCCCGTCGGCTGCTCTTGGTAGCTCCTTGCTGCTCAAAATGTGGTAGGAGGATGAGCAGCGTCGGCCCCACCTGGGATCTTGCTGGCCTCTCAGCTCCACCCACACCTGCTGAATCAGACTCTGCACTTCAAAAAGATCTCTGGGCCATTTGTTGCACAGTCAAGCTTGAGACACACTGGACCAGACTAGTGCCTCGGAGTCTCCTGGAGGGCTTGTTGAAACAAAGTGCTGGCCCCACCCCCAGAGTTTCTGATTCAGTAGGTCTGGGGTGGGGTGTGAGACACTGCCTTTCCCACAAGTTCCCAGTTCTTAGCAAAAGGGCCGCTGGTTCAGGGACCTCACGTTGAGAACCTTTGATCCAGACTCCAGAGGGCTGGCTGGCAAATCAGCTGCATGTTGGGAGTCACCTGAGGAATGTTTTAAATGCTGATGCCTGACTTTGGACCTGAGGTTCAAATGTAAGTGATCTGGAATGTGGCCTGGGATCAGGATTTTTGTAAAGCACTTTGGGTGATTCCATGTGCAGTAGATTTTGACAGCTGTGTTCCAGTGGGTCTGCCCTGTTGCTAACCCACCAGAAGGAAGAGAGCAGACCATGCCCTTTTGGAAATAACTGGGACCATGAAGAGACTGTCAGTGTTACAGTTCTTTTAGAATTTGTTAGGCTGGGTGTAATGGCTCACGCCTGTAATCCCAACACTTTGGGAGGGCAAGGTGGGCAGATCACCTGAGGTTGGGAGTTCGAGACCAGCCTGGCTAACATGATGAAACCCCGTCTGTACTAAAAATACAAAAATTAGCTGGGTATGTTGGCGCATGCCTGTAAACCCAGCTACTCAGGAGGCTGAGGCAGGAAAATCGCTTGAACCTGGGAGGCGGAGGTTGCAGTGGGCTGAGATTGTGCCACTGCACTCCAGCCTGGATGACAGAGCGAGACTTTGACTAAAAAAAAAAAAAAAAAAAAAAGATTTTGTTTAGCAGGTTTTCCAGTTTTTACCAGAAACCCCACCCCCTGTAAACAAGATTTTTTGAAAAGACTATCCCTGTACACCTTGTTCCTAGGGGTGGTGAAGGTACAACCTCTTTCTATATGAGCTCAGTCACCAGGGATGCTTAGAATTGCTCTATTCCCTGGCTGTACCAGATGACAGAATGAAGCGATTGGCCCTGGAACGACTGGCCTCCAGGTCCCCACCTCCCACATAA
Organism: Colobus angolensis palliatus; assembly: GCF_000951035.1. Lineage (NCBI taxonomy): Eukaryota > Metazoa > Chordata > Mammalia > Primates > Cercopithecidae > Colobus > Colobus angolensis. The sequence continues at coordinate 543,486 of NW_012116021.1, read as the reverse complement.
AGCCTTGGTCAGGGAAGCCCAGGCTTGATGCGTATGCAGAAGGCAGGCAGCATACATTCTAGACAGAACAATCTCGTAACTATGGGGCTGTCATTTGGGGAGGTGGATCAATGTCCTTATAAAAAATGCTACAGACTATTCTCTGGGGCCCACAGGACAGGACCAATAGACTTGATAAACAAAATGGGGATGGCGTACAGAGACCCACAGGTAGAAATTTTCCCAAGGTGCTTTATTTAGCTTGTTTTTAAAACCAGCTATGTAACATGAGGGTGTGGCACTAGGACCAAGGGAAGAAACAGCCCAAATCTATAAGATATGGGACAGGTGACCTTGTTTTATAAAGTCCGGCAGACTCACAGTGTGTTAGATGCTACAGGCACACATAACAGATGCCCAGTCAGACTGGCCTAAACAATAAGGAAATTAAGAAATGGCTCAAGGCCAGGTGTGGTAGCACACACCTATCATCCCAGCTACTCGGAAGGCTGAGTTGGAAGGATTGCTTTGGGGTGAGGCTGCAGTGAGCCGTGATTGCACCACCGCACTCCAGCCTTGGCAAAAGAGCAAGACCTTGTCAAAAGTAGAAAGAAAAGAAATGTCTCAAAGTCTAGGCCCTCTTCAGAGCTGGCTGATTCAGCTCGCCAACAGTGACATCAGGGTGAGGCTTCCTCTGTCCACGGCATTAGCTGGGAATAGCCTCATGGTCATAAGATGGCTGCCAGTGGCCGTCAGGGTGTGTGCTTCCTAGTTCACATCCAGTGGAAGAGTAACAGCCTGCTCCCCTTAGCTCTCTGACATCAATGAGAAGGTGCTAAGAACTTACTAGCAGGCCTTTCCTCATGACCCACTCAACAGGATTGGGTCACATGCCTATTCCTGAACCACTAATTGGCAAGGGATGGGATTACCCTTAGAGCAGTGGTTCTCAACTGAGCATGAGTATGTCTTCCAGGTGACATGTGGCCGTGTTTGGAGACATTTATGGTTGTCACAACTGGGGTGATGCTACTGGTATCTCATGGGTAGAGGCCAGGGATGCTGTTAAACATCCTACAATGCACAGAACAGCCCCACAACAAAGAATTATGGCCCTAAGTGCCAAGGCTGACAAAGCCTCTGCCCTTAGACCTGCTAGGGCTGCCCCCAGCCTGGGGTCTGTTTCCCCCACAACACACACATCTCAGCAGACAGGGCCAGAATGCACTTTGGGGGCCAGCCACAGCCCCTGCCAGCCTCCCAGGTCCCCCAGATCGTACCCTGGGCTTCCCCTGTAAGAGCTTTATAGTTACAAAATTACAAGGGGCCTCTTCAGAGTTTTTGCCCGACATATCTTTATGAACCTACCCTGAGTGTTTGTCTGTCCCTGGAGAGCCAGGCCCAAGGATACCAATGAATAGAACCGAGAGAAAAGCACAGATGCTGGCAGGAGGCCAAAGGAGGAGCAGCACCCTCCAGCAGTTTGAGGCGGAGCAGCACAGTGGCTCAGAACAACAGCATGTGCTGGGTGACCTTTGGCAAGTTGATTCACCTCTCTAAACCTCAGCCTTTTGAGCTGCTAAATGGGGTTGTTGTGACTGTTGGATGAGGCGAGGCCTGTGAAGTGGCTGGCGTGCAGCAGGTGCTAATAAGTGTTGCAAAGGTGATGTGCAGGCAGCTTCCCGTGGCCAATGAGAAACACTGCAGAGAAGGAATAAGTAGGGCTTAGTGACTTTGATGGGTCAATGGAGAAATGACCCAAAGAAGACTTCAAGGCCAGGCCTGCAGTTCTCACAAGGGCCCTCACTGATCGTACCCACTCCCCCACACTTAGCTTTACGGCCTAGGTCTGGCGACCCAGCTAGAAGCCACAGGACCCTGAGGTGTCCAAGGGTAGGAAGGCTGAGAGGCAGCTGAGGCTCCTGGAGGCTGTGACTGGGAAGCCCTCTCTTTAGAAAGGCCATCAGCTTCCTGCGTGGGGGTGACTGGCTCCTCCCATGAGACAGTAGCCAGGTCTGACTGTGCCCCTCTCTTACAGACCCCATGATGGAGCTGACAGGCACTGACCCTTCTGAGCTCGACGGCCAGCAGGAGATGGAAGACTTTGAGGAGAACGCCTACAGCTATGCGAGCGTGGACAGCAGCGCCGAGGCCAGTGTCCTCACTGAGCAGGCCATGAAAGAGATGGCCTACTACAATGTGCTATAGCACAAGCTGGGCCACCCCCAACGGGGACCAGGGGGGCCAGGGAATGGGGGTGAGACCCATGGGCTGCAGGCTGCACCTCCTGCAGCCAAGAAACAAGCTACTGCCCCACTGTTCTGAGCCCTCCCTCCCCAAGTCATTTGCACCACTAGGGACCTTTAGACCAAATGGAGACTGTACTACTGGCCCCGGCTGTGAGCCAGCACAGGCCCAGGCATCCCAGCAAGGGAAGGAGAACACATGAGGCCCAGAACTGAGTCTCCCTGGCCTGCTTCCATGGGGGGTGGGAGAAGTGGGGCCACTGGGGACAGGTCACAAGGGCACAGGCCCTCGGGGTCTCTCCAGGCCCAGCAGAGCTCTTCAGGGGTCCTGACACTAGAAGAAGAGACCACTTGAGCCATGTCTTTTTCGCGGCCAACTCCTGCCTCTAAGGATGTCTGAGCTCCCTTCTGGCCAGTACTGCCCACCCCTCCCTTGTCCAGGCCCCCTTCCCTGCCCTGTCGACAGACTGCCAGGCAGGGCACTCTGCCTTCTACCTCCTGGGGTCTCCCACGTGCTCCTCAAGCCAGGCATGCACGTGGCCCTGGCCCTGGCCTGCAGGACAGCTGGGGGGAGCCCAGCCCCCAGAAGACCCCTGTCCTACATCCCTTCCTGGAAGCGGGTGTCCCTAAAGTGGATTGCAACACGTCATCCACTTCAGCCCTAGCTGGAACGCCTCACCAGGGGGCCCCCACCAGGAACAAAGCCGGGACAGGCCCTGCGTCGGGCACACACTAACAAAACCAGAAGCATGGGGCAGAGCAGGGCGGAGTGAGGGCACCACGGGGGACCAAGAAGGGTTGTCCCTGGGGAAGGCCCAGGACCACCTGCGGGGGAGGGGACCGCAGTCATTTCTTATTCTTCAGTGTCCACCTTGCGACAGGGATAATCACAAGTCAGCAGCTCCCCGGAAAGAGCAACGTATTTAAAAAAGGAAAGTGAAGCCCACAGAGGGAAATCAAGGGTTTTTTTGAGCAAAGGGGGTCTTCTGAAGGTAACTTATTTTTTTCTTTCCAACTGTGTGTCACCTATGACCTTTTCTGATGGAGATGCATTTTCTTTTTCCAAGCATAAGCTTCCTCGTGTGCTGTGCGTGCTTCCTACCCACCCACCCCGAGCAGCCTGGCCGCACAGGACCGGGGCTCCATGGGGACTGTCGCACTGGCCCTGGAGGTGCAGCCGCTGGCAGCAGCCTCAGCAGGCTGGGGTGGGAGGCAGGAGAAAGCAGAGCTGGAAAGCCCTCCACCCCTGCCTGGCTCCTGCAGTTGCTGATTTGCTCCATCCCATGTCCCATCCTCGGCTGTCAGGGCTGTTGACTCTGACAGCAGCCAAGAGCTAGCTCTCTCGCTCGCCTGCTCTCTTCCCCTCTGTTCCCACGCCAGCTCCTGCCCCTGGAACCAGAGACGACAGGCCCAGGGCAGTGAAATATCACATTCAGGAACTCTAGGGCACCCGGACCCCCACCCACTTGCCTCCTGAGGCCTCAGTGGGGAGTGGCAAGCAGGAGTCGTCCCCAAAGGCACAGATGAAGCCACTAACTTCAGCCTAGAAACCCGGAGAGGGGAACAGCCTGGGGTGGGAGGAACCAATCTGCAGCACAGCCACCCCCAAGGCTGGATCCTTAAGTGAAGGGCCAAGCCAGGCCTCAGGGTGACTGATCAGGACTGAGGATGGACAAGGTGGCCCAAGTGTGGCTCCCAGACCCCAAGGCCCCACGACCTCCCAGGTGCCCGTCATGATGACCCTCAGGTGGCAGTGACCCCGTCACTGCACAAGACATTTTCTCCTGCTGAGCAGAAGGCATCATCCCCTGCAACTACCTCTTCCTACAACGTCTTTCTCCCCTGGTACCAAAAAGAACCCTGTACCTCCTCCTCCTCCTCCCACCTGCCAGTGCAGTGGCCTTGGTCTTGGAAACCAAAGGGAGAAGGTCTGGCCCCCGGGGTGGGGCTCTCCTTTCCCTCCCCCAGCCCCACTGTCAGCACTGGCCCTCTGTGAGGTTCGATACTTGAACGCCCCCTGCCCTGTGCCTTGGACCTGGGCAAAGCTAGGAGGAGGAAACAGCACAACTCACAGTTTGAGCTGGGGGGTGGTCTCGGCAAGGCTCCTGTCTGCACCCCTCCCTACCCTTCTCAAAAGAGGTGCACAGCCTCTCGGGTGACTTGGAAACTCCTGGACAAATTCCATTCTAACTTATTTTGACATGTATACAAACCAACTGTTTAGAGATTCCACTTGTGCAAAGCCCTACTGTGTTTTTATGTTCCTGTTTAAAAGAGAAGTTTACTTAGCAATAATTATAAATAAATGAATATTCTTTAGTGAGGTGACTGCAAATGCTTCTTTCCCCAGCTCTTGGGGACCTGGCCCTCACCCCTAGTAGGAACTTCCAGCAAAACTTCCCAGCCCCACACAGCAGGGCTGCACTCTCCAGGGGCGGCCCAGGGGAGGCTGAGACCATCCCCTGCACTGGAATGGCCACCTGCAGGGCCAGGCGCCTACAGCCACTGCCCCGGGCCCAAAAGAGTCAAGCCGGCCAAGGCCCCTGCATTCCCAGCACTGGCAGAGAAAAGCTGCTTCCCCTCCCTACCCACCCACATGGCTTCAGGAAAAAAGCCAGCTCCTGATGCCAGGCTGGGCTTCAGAGGCTGCATTCAGCAGAGCTGCCAGCCCTGTGCTGATGACAGGCAAGAAGAGGCAGGAAACCTTGAGCTTCCTCCCAGGGGCTGGGCCTGCTAGAGCCAGCAGTCCACATTTCTTCTTACAGCCCTGAGAGTTTCAGGGCATTACTCAGGAAGAGAAAGCGGGGGGTCACCAGTGTGGGTGGAGGGCTAGAGCCCTTCCAAGGCCACTCAGTCTACAGTAATGGTCAGGTTTCAGGAGCTATAGGAGTCCCCCCAGTATTTAGGAAAGGGACTTTGTAAGATGGGATTTTGAGAGATGGGGTCTCACTCTGTTACTCAGGTTGGAGTGCAGTGGTGCAATCATAGCTCACTACAGCCTCAAACTCCCGGCCTCCCAAAGTGCTGGGACTGTAGGCATGAGCCACCACACCTGGCCAGGACTTTATAAAGATTATACAGCTCTTCTCCAGGACATTTTAACTCCAAAAAGTAGAAGCTTTGCGGAACTTACTATGCAGAAGACAGTCCTTTTGATTATATGTAGCTTTAGAGCAACTTTTATTTTTCCTTTTTACATGGGGCTAAAGAACTTGCATAGAGCAATTTTTGTTTGTTTTTGAGACAGTCTTGCTCTTGTCACCCAGGCTGGAGTGCAGTGGTGCAATCTCGACTCACTGCAACTTCTGCCTCCCAGGTTCAAGCCATTTTCCTGCCTCAGCCTCTCGAGTAGCTGGGACTACAGGTGCGCATCACCATGCCCAGCTAATTTTTGTATTTTGAGTAGAGATGGGGTTTTACCATGTTGGCCAGGCTGGTCTCGAACTCCTGGCCTCAAGTGATCCACTCACCTCAGTCTCCCAAAGTACTGGGGTTATAGGCGTGCACCACTATGCCTGGCTGAGATCAATTTTTCACAAGCTTACTTTTCTAGTTTTGCCAACACATGGTGAAAGTGGACCCAAGCCTGGGAACCGCTGGCCTAGACAATGCGGGGCCCTCGTTCACCCACACCCAAGCCCTGCCAAACTCAGTCAGCCTTGGAAAGGAGAAGTGTGAGGCAGGTGTGGGTAGGACTTGTTTTTAGTACCTAGAAAAAGGCTAAGAAAGTGATCTGGAGATGTTTAGAAGGTTAAAACCAACGAAGAAAACAATCAATGACAACCTATCAGGGACTGATTTGACTCTCAGAATGCAGAACTGGACACAGAAACTGGATCATGCTAGAAATTTCCAGGGAACTCACAGGCCTGTGCCCTGAGTGTTTGAGAGCTCCGCAGGGGGCCCCTGTGGAATGCAGGATCCCAGGGCTGCCTGGTCCCCTCCCCGCGGTGGCAGCCCCTTCCTGAGGTGCTCTGGTCTGCCCCAGGGGAACCTGCCAGCTCTAGCAGGGCCTCTGCCTCAGGGTCCCACTACCTCCTCCCCTCAGGGACAAACACAGCAGACAGTTTTGTGAAGAGCTTTTTAGTAAACTAAATATGGCACCATGTGTTCCAAGGGCAATATAAATTACAGTATGCAAAACATACTGACTGGCTGAGGTAAAACACACTGCTCCTGCCTCACGTCTCCATGAGGGGAAACACACATATGCTTTTAAAAACATCTCACTTACAAAAAATCCCCTAGAAAGGCCTCCAGAGAGGGGCTGTGAGGCTCACCCTCTGCCGTGCTCAGGAGGACCCACCGGCTCGGCCCTGGCCCGTCCACTGCAGCCATGGGTGGTGCCTCCCTCTACTGCCTGCCCAGGGCTCTGTCCAGGTTGCTCTTGATGGTGTCGAGGAAGTCCGTGGTGTTCAGGAAGTGCTCGTTCAGCTTCACACTGCAGAGAGAGCACCACTCATATCAGGGGCAGCTCCAGGCCCTTCCAGGGAACAGCCTGAGCTTGGGCATCAGAACAGCCATCTCCTGCCACCCAGGCTATAGGCCAGAGGCCAGCTATAGCCCACTGCCATGAGGCCACAGCGATTTGGCAGGCACCGGTAGGGTCTGTCTTTCCAGGTAACTGCTCTCCTGAGAGAAGCTGGGAGAGGGGTGTGGGCAGGGTCAGAAGGAGCTCTGAGCAGCCAGCCTCAGGGGGGAGGAACTCACTAGGCCTGGTCTGCAGAGGCTGGCCTAAGCAATCTCTTGGGGCTATGGATATGTCCTGCCCCAGGCCCCCTGGCAGCTAAGCTGACTCATGAGGGGAACTCTAGGAAGGGTCCCCTGGCTTCCTCCCACCTGGCCCCAGGCTTTGCCCACCACCCCAGGCCACGCACTTGCTGAGGCCATGAATGCAGCCTGCCAGGTCCTTGGTCATGGCTCCACTCTCCACTGTCTCCACGCACACCTTCTCCAGCGTCTGGGCAAACCTACAGGGGATGGGGCAGAATGAGACCCCATCTGTGCAAGGGCAGGACTCAGAGCCTGTCCTGAGCAGCTCCGGCCTTTCCCTCCATGCTTACCTGATGAGGTCCTGGTTCCCATCCAGTTTCCCTCGGTGCTCCAGGCCACGCGTCCAGGCAAAGATGCTGGCGATGGGGTTGGTGCTGGTGGGCCGGCCCTGGGGACGGGGGTCGCAGGGGGATCAAGAGCCGAGCCAGCTAGCGAGGAGGCTGCCCAGATACAGCTGCCCACCCCTGGACTGGCGGGTCAGGCTCGTCCTTCCAGCCCTTAGCCCAGTGCGCTAGAGGTAGAGGGGCATGGTGAGGCCCCATGCCCTGCACTCACCTTCTGGTGCTCCCGATAGTGGCGGGTGACGGTCCCATGAGCAGCCTCAGCCTCAATCGTCTTCCCATCAGGGCAGACCAGGACAGACGTCATCAGGCCAAGAGAGCCAAAGCCTGGAGGTTAGAAAGCCTTTCTCTCAGGGCCTCGCCTCTCCTGGGGCCACCCAGCTGAGCCCTGCTGCCCTCTACAACCCAATATTGTAGCTGTCACAGTTTGTGGCTCTACTCAGCCTCCCCCAACTGCAACTGGGAGGACAGGGACTGTTCCAGGCCTCTCCACCCTGCTGTGGGTCTCCAGGGCCCAGCACAGGGCTGGAGGGCACTAGAGGGTGGCTATCACCAGCACGTTAACATCCATCTGTGTCACCAGCTCCAGGCACCCCAGAGCCTGTGGCCCATAGGGCCCAAGACCCCACAGAGTCCTGTGGTCCCCCACAGCCTCCACCCAGCCTGGCTCATGACCTGGAGGCACATTCAAGCAAAACAATAAAGCTGTGGTCAGCTATTTCCCGACAATCACTTTTGCAGCTGCTCTCTTAGGCCACTTTCAAGCTTTTTGATTAATTTCCGAATGTTCCCAAATCCACATGTCAACTCCAGCAAACTTTTCTATTGTCAAGGGCTCCAGGGCTTCAAAGGCACCCCCATGACCAAAATAAGGATTGAAGAAAGAAAACACGGACAACATCTACAGGAAAATGCTTTATCTATGAATTATAAGAATTTTGGCTGTGAGCAATCCCTCCTCCATTTTACCTGCACCTTCACACCATTCCTTAGACACTTAAGGTTAATTTTCACGCCTCTGCCTCATCTGCCATGGCGTTTCATGCTTCTATCCTACATGGGAATTGTTCTGGTGAGAGGATCCCCACTGAACTTTCCAAAGTAAAGCCAAAGGTTTACACAAAGTAACAAGACTCTGCTTTTCATCAGAACCGGTCCCGGGCTTCCCTTTTCCCCTTACCAGGAGCTGCCCTGGTAAACTTAGGTTTCTCTTTCACTCTCTCTGTCATGCCTGTTTCCCATGCCTACCACCTTTCCTGCTCTTGTTCCCAACACAGTTGGCCCATTTCTCGCTGTTCTTCTCTAACGGTCTCACCTATTTTTTTTTTTTTTTTTTTTTTGAAGACGGAGTTTCACCCTTGTTGCCCAGGCTGGAGTGCAATGGCGCAATCTCAGCTCACTGCAACCTCTGCCTCCGGGGTTCAAGAGATTCTCCTGCCTCAGCCTTTCAAGTAGCTGGGATTACAGGTGCCTGCCACCACACCCGCCTCCACGCCTGGCTGACTTTTTTGCATTTTTAGTAGAGACGGGGTTTCGCCATGTTGGCCACGCTGGTCTCAAACTCCTGACCTCATCACCTATACTTTTTACTGCAATCTGATTTGTCTTTTAGGACACCCTAGGGCTTGGGGGTTTGCAGGCTTCCCTGACATTCTCTTCCATCCATTAGGTTCACTATGCAAAAAGCATTCACTGTAGTTTAAAGAACCTCCAGTCCTGCCTGATCCCATTTTCCTACTGGAATCAGCGTCATGAAGCTCCATCATGGACTGGAGCAACCTAGGGCTGACAACCTAGCCCTGGAATTCCTGTGCCCTCCTTTCTCTCTAAGAGCAGCCTCAGTAATACACCAGTCCAAACCTAATTTGTGATCCTCTCTCACTCAGATGCCAGGGAGCTCTTGCCCCCTGCTGTCCACAGAGGACCCTGCAATGAGTCCTGCTGCTCCACTAGAGTTTTCTACCGAAAGGGTCTGAAAATCCCTCCAGCCAGAGAAGACCAATAGTCCACCCCCACAGGGAGCAGCATCCTCCCAGCATACCCTGGGCCAGGATGTCTGACTGCACATCTCCGTCATAGTTCTTGCAGGCCCACACAAAGCCGCCCGAAGACTTGAGGACCTGAGCCACCATGTCATCAATGAGCCGGTGCTCATACCAGATCTTATTCTTGTCAAAGTCGGTCTTATAGTGCCTGGGAGTAAAAAGGTCTGTTATGGGGAGAGGGCAGAAGGCTGACAGGCTGGGGATCCCTCCCTGAGCCTCGGAGCTGAGCCAAATGCATTCTAATAGTGACCTCCCCACGGTATAGGATGGGGAACAGCATGGGGGGAAGGGAAGAAAGGCCACGGAGTACAATGGATGAGGCTTTACTTGTCAAAGATCTCCTGGAAGATGTCCTTGAAACGCCCATCGTAGGCTTTCAGTATGGTGTTCTTGGTGCTCATGTACAGCGGCCATTTCTTCTGGATGGCATACTGGAAGCAGCTGTGCGCGAAACCCGAGATGGACTGCAGGGGGAGAGACAGGGCCCTGGCGTGGTGCCCTAGCCTGGAGATTGCCAGCAACCTCCCACCTCCCAGGGCAAGGCCCAGACCTCCAGGAACGGTGCCCCGCCGCCCACACGACTGTTTAACACCAGCCTCCGTGCAGTGAACAGGATGTTTCTGCTGGCCCAGCCTCTCCCTCTCAACTTCCCAGGGGCAACAGGCCCCTCAACTTTGCTTTGGAAAGCACCGCCTTTTCCCCAGTTCTTAGACTAGTGGCTGGGCAGGGCTAATTCCTAGGCCTAGCGCTGGGGTTGACAGTGTGTCCCTGGCTTATCCAATCAGAAGCCTTTCTCCCCTGGGCCTCTGTGATTGGCTCAGAGGTGGTCATGTGATTCAACCTGGCATTTGAGCTGGAATTGAGGGTAAAGAGGCATTGCTCTTCTGATAGGGTAGCAGGCAGGAGTATGCCTGGAGCTGTTCGTGGCCACTTCTTTTCTTTTCTTTCTTCTTCTTCTTCTTTTTTTTTTTTTTTTCAAGAGATGGGGTCTCACTGTTGCCCAGGCTGGTCTCAAGCTTCTGGCCTCAAGCAATCCTCCTGCCTCGGCCTCCCAAAGTGCTGGGATTACAAGTGTGAGCCACCATGCCCAGCCCTGGTGGCCATTTCTGCCTCTTTGTGGCCTAAGAATGAGGCCATCACAGAAGAAAGGAAAACCATGAGACAGAGATGAAGAGACAAGCTGGGAGAGGAGGGGCCCAGGATGCCGGAGCCAGCCTCACCTCATCGGTGTTGTACATGCCCATGCCCACACCGCCTGCGGGGAAGTTGTACACTTCCCACTCCTTGACACCGCTGCCATCTTTCGGGGTGAAGACCATTTTGAACGTGCCAGCCCGGTCTGCCACAAAGTCTGTGGCCTTGTACTGCAGAGACAAGAGAATGGCTAGGCCAGGAGCTCCGGTCGGGGGGTACCCAGGTCAGCGGATCCCCTCTCCCACCCTGGCCTACCTGGTCGCCATGGGCGTGCCTGCCAATGGTGATGGGCTTGGTCCAGCCAGGGACAAGGCGTGGGATGTTTTTGCAGATGATGGGCTCCCGGAAGACAGTCCCCCCCAGGATGTTCCGGATAGTTCCATTGGGACTTTTCCACATCTTCTTCAGCTTGAACTCTGTGAGGACAGAGATAAAGTGGTCCCACTGCAGCCGCCACCTTTCAACCAGAATTTGAACCCCAAGCAACAACACAGCCAGACGGCAGTCCTAAAATTCTTTACGAGGGAGGCAGTGGAGTCTAGAGTGCAAATGTGTGGGCTCTGGAGTCTGCCAATTTTTTTTTTTTTGAGACGGAGTTTTGCTCTTATTGCCCACGCTGGAGCGCAATGGCGCGATCTCAGCTCACCACAACCTTCGCCTCCCGGGTTCAAGCAGTTCTCCTGCCTCTGCCTCCCGAGTAGCTGGGATTACAGGCATGTGCCACCACACCCAGCTAATTTTATATTTTTAGGAGAGATGGGGTTTCTCCATGTTGGTCAGGCTGGTCTCAACCTCCCAACTTCAGGTGATCTGCCTGCCTCAGCCTCCCAAAGTGCCGGGATTACAGGTGTGAGCCAAGCCTGCCAATTTTAATGGTGAGGCTCACAAAAGTGACTCAACTGAAGCTGTAAAAGAAAATTACTGGAAAAATATCTAGCCTAAGTGTTGTCGTAAGGACTAAATGAGCTCGTGCGTAAAGGGCCTAGAACGGTGCCCGGTCCATGCTAAGTGCTCTGTTGGCCATTATGATTCCCACATCACACATGCAGGGAGTGCAGTCCGGGAGAAGGGCTTGTCTGACAAAGCCTGACAACACACTGCCCACTCCGCATGCTCCAGTCCTGGCCCCAACACCGCCCCAGTTCCTAAGGCTGTGACCCTCTCCTGCCTTGTCCATAAATGGGGATACATAACTCCCAGGGTTCAGGTGAAATGAAGAGCTCAGCACTCAAATGATCCCAGTGCTGTGGGTCAGGCATGAGCTGCAGGACAGGGGCAGGCCTGGGGAGTTTGCAGATGTATCCTGAGTGCTTCCCACCAGCTCCCTCCGACTGTGGAAAGTAGGAAAAGAGAGCTCAGAAAACTCCTCAACCATCCTTTCTCGAATCATCCAAACCTAGCCTCTCTGCCCACACACTGCTGTCACTTCATGGAACCCTCGAGAGCGGCCCCAACAGCTAAGGACCAGAAGCCAGTCCAGGCCTGGTGGGGGCACCTCTCAGTGATCCTGCATGACCATGGGGACAGGGGCAGACCTGCAAGGCCAAGCCAGCAGCAGGAGGGCAATAGCGATGTTCCCCAGAGGCTGCTGAGGCTCTGAAGGACACAGGCCTTACACAGCACTCCTCTGCACAATCTCTCTGCAAACCTGCCTGCAAGATTGTCCACGCCAGAATGGACTGCTGCCCAAAGAAGCCATCATTACTGTGACCACATCAGCATTACCTTCCTCCTCCTCCTCCTCCTCAGCCCTGTCACCAATGACACCTACCACTGTCAGAGCCATACAGTGCAGCAGAAACACCACTGTCCTGGGAGATGGAAGACGTGGATTCTGTCCTCAGCTCTGCTGTGCCCTAACCGTGGAACCTGAGGCCAGCCCCTTTCCCATGCCTGCCCCAGCCTCATCAACAGTGACCTCTGAGGCCCCACTGTCCACCAGGCACACACAGGGAGACTAGCCTCAGGTGCAGTTGGCCTCAGGAAAGCCCCAGCTCCGGAGCCTCCCAACCTCCTAGTCCCAAGATGAGTGACATGGCCAACTGCCCCACCCCAAGTCTGGAGAGGCAGGTGGGAGAAGCCTGTGACCCTCCCTGGCCCGCCCACCTCCACACCCTCGCACCTTCCACACGGGCCTCATCAGGGGTGATGGTGGCACACTTGACAGCCACACTGTACTTCTGGGTGGCCAATGCAGAGTCAATGGTGACCTGGTCATCGGTCTGGTCACGGTTTGGGAGCCCGAGGTCAAAATACTTTAGCTGGATGTCCACGTGGGGCAGGATGAGCTGGGGACAGAGGGTCAGAGCAAGGCGTCACCCCAGCGATTCAGGGACACGACAACAAAGTGCAGGATAGGAAGTCTGCAGGCCACGGCAGGAGACAGTCAGAACAGGGATGAGTGAAGGGGCGCAGCAGAAAGCTGGAATCAGCCATTTCTCGGTGGGGCCTGGCCAGAGCTGGCAGAGGCTGGGGCTCTGGAGGGAGGTTGGCAGGCCAGGCCGCAGCCTTTTGGAGGGTTCTTCCTCCATTGTGCCTATCTGCCCGCCTCACACAGCCCACCGACTCAACCAAAGCCCAACCCCAAGTACATCTAGATTTCTCCATACAACTGCTCTCCTCCTCTCCTCAAGTGCTTTGAGATCTGACAATCGGAAGTGGCAGTTCTCAACCTGTGTCCCATGAATGCACACACAGTGTGGCGCCTTCACAAGGACTACATGCTCTCCTGGACATACACAGACCACGGTAACTTTGGAGACGCCAAGCAGCCACGCTGGGACCTCTTTGCCAGGGCGGCTCACCACAGCTGCAGGCCGGGGCACTGCCCTGCACACCAGCCCTGTTCCCCTTTCACTCCTTTTCAAGAAGTGAGGTAAAATGTAGGGGATCAAGACGGAAATGATACAGGATTAACCTTGAAGCTGCTCAAAGTTGACACAACATGTGGGATTTGGCACCAGCACAACACAGACTGCTGGGGACAGGCCCCTGCCTGACGACTTCTGAACAATTAGCGGACCAGATGTGAAAGAAGGGTAGACAGAGGGGAAGAAAGTGCTGCTGCTGCCCAACCAGGACAACGGGGGAGTCCTAGGGACCTGGAGTCCAGAAGACCCTGTGGGACAGAACACTCCCTGGCCAGCCCACCTGAAGAGCCACCCACTTCGGGAGGGGGCACTACCTTCTCCTTGATGAACTGCCAGATAATACGGGTCATCTCATCACCATCCATCTCCACCACAGGCTTTGCCACCTTGATCCTTTTGTCAGCATCTAGAAGCGGGGACACACAGTGCATCATGCCCCTGGGGAGGCTGGAGTGGGGGGGCCCGCTCCTCCCGGCCAGGCCTGCCCTTCACCAGGAGACGGTGGCAGAAAGCCAGGGCTCCAACTGCCCAGCGTCCACTCCCCCGTCTGCAAATCAGCTCCCTGACTGCTTAGAGCAGGGGGCCCCAACTCCCAGGCCATGGACTAGTACCGTGGGCTCTGGAGAGAGGTCAGCAAACCAGGCCACAGCCTTTAATGCAGGTACATGGACTGTTAGGAACTGGGCCACACAGCAGGAGGAGAGCAGCCGGCGAGTGAGCACTACCACCTGAGCTCATGCCTGGGAACTGCGCACGCAAGGGATCTAGGTTGCGTGCTCCTTATGAGAATCTAATGCGTGATGATGTCACTGTCTCCCAGCACCTCCAGATGGGACTGTCTAGTTGCAGGAAAACAAGCTCAGGGCTCCCCGCGATTGTACATTATGGTGAGCTGTATAATTTTTTCATTATATATTACAATGTAATAATAATAGAAATAAAGTGCACAATAAACGTAATACACCCCGCTGCCCACCACCCTGCCACCCATGGAAAAATTGCCTTCCATGAAACTGGCCCCCGGTGCCAAAAAGTTTGCTAACTGCTGGTTTAGAGCACCTGGATCCATCCTCACTTACTTCCTTTCCTTTCTTTCCTTCCTTTCTTTTCTTTCCTTCCTTCCTTCCTGTCCTTCAGTCCTCCCTTTCTCTTTCTCTCTCTCTCTCTCTCTCTCTCTTTCTTGGCAGGGTCCTGTTCTGTTGATCAGGCTGCAATGCACTGATGCCATCATAGCTTACTGCAGCAGCAACCTCCTGGCCTCAAGTGATCCTCCGACCACAGCCTCCCACATTGCTGGGACTACAGGCGCCTGCCACCACACCCAGCTATTTTTAATTTTTTTTTTTTTTTGAGACAAAGTTTCACTATTTCGCTCAGGCTGGAGTGCAGTGGTACCATCTCAACTCACTGCAGCCTCCACCTCCCTGGTTAAGCAATTAGCCTCCTGAGTACCTGGGATTACAG
>NW_012116021.1:519232-528524 GCF_000951035.1 Colobus angolensis palliatus | reverse complement strand
GAGACAAAGTTTCACTATTGTCCCCCAGGGTGGAATACAGTGGCACGATCTTAGCCCACCGCAACCTCCACCTCCCAAGTTAAAGTGATTCTCGGGCCTCCGCCTCCCAAGTAGCTGGGATTTCAGGTGTGCACCACCACACCTGGCTAATTTTTTTATTTTTAGTAGAGACAGGGTTTCACCATGTTGGCCAGGCTGGTCTCAAACTCCTGACCTCAAGTGATCCACCTGCCTCGACGCCCACAAAGTGCTAGGATTACAGGCGTGAGCCACTGCACCAGCCTAATTTTTAAGTTTTTTTTTTTTTTTGTGGAGATGGAGTCTTGCCCTGTTGCCCAGGCTGGCTGGACTCCCCACCCCACCCCCACTTTAATCTGGCTAGGTAGAACTACCCAAAAACATGCCCAGCCCACCAGTGGCCAAGAGGGTGGGGGCCAGCCTGGCTAGTCAGATCCTCTTCCCCTGGAATATGAAGGCAAAGGAGATCAACACAAAGAACGCTGGCTAGCTGCGGCTGCCTCATCCAGCACCAAATCAGCAGGAGGTTGTCCAGGGGCTCCTGCCATCTAGTTCCTAAGGAGGGCCTGGGCTCCCCTTCTATGTATTTACTTATTGTTTAGAGACAGGGTCTCTTTAGTTCTCTATGTTGCCCAGGCCAGGCTCAGACTCTGGGGCTCAAGCAATCAATCCTTGCACCTCAGCCTCCTTAGTAGCTGGGGCTACACACCCATGCCTAGATATTTCTTTTGTCCAAGACTTAGTTCTTTACAGTTTTCCCTGCAATTCTATGAGCTACCCTGTGTAGCTCATAATAAAATCTTCTCCAAGTTAACCAGTCACTTTGTCTGTTGCTTGCAACCCAAGAGCCCTTAACTAACTTGTAGTGATAAAGGAAATGGTATATAGATAGGTATTGAGTGCCTACTATGTGCCTTACAGGGTACCAATGCTATATAATGTGATTCCATTTAATCCCAAAAATAACCCCAAGGAGGTATCATTACCTCCATTTTATTTATTTATTTATTTTTATTTTTATTTTTTGTGACAGAGTCTTTGCTCTGTCACCCAGGCTGGAATGCAATGGCGTGATCTGGGCTCACTGCAACCTCTGCCCGCCTCCCACGTTTAAGCGATTCTCCTGTCTCAGCTTCCCGAGGAGCTGGGATTACAGGCACATGCCAACAGGTCCAGCTAATTTTTGTATTTTTAGTAGAGATGGGGTTTTGCCATGTTGGCCAGGCTGGTCTTGAACTCCTAACCTCAGGTGATCCTCCTGCCTTGGCCTCCCAAAGTGCTGGGATTACAGGCGTGAGCCACCACACCTGGCCATTATCTCCATTTTAAATGTGGGAAACTGAGGCTCAGAGAGGTTAACAGCTTACTGCCCAAGGTTACAGAGCTTGAAAACAGCAGAGCCACGAGGACTGACCTTATTCAACAGGAAGGACAGGCTTACAGCACCTGCGAATGGAACTCTGAACCTTTGATCCCAGTCGACACAGGTCGGTCAGTCCTACCAGAGAAGCATCAAAGGACTCAATGAGGGGCTGATCAGAGGTCCAAGGAGACAATGGAGGGTAGGGAGCAAGAGATGCTACTGAAGGAGAGTCTGACTTGCAGGAAAACCCAACAGTCTGGTAAGTGCATTTCAAAGAAAGCTCAGGAACTGGCCACCTAACAATGAATCAGTACAGCTGCCTTGGACAAGGTTTGTTGAACCTCAACCTGCAGCAGACAGGGGCACCGGAGCACTAGCCTGCTCCTCTGCCCACAACCTGGGAAGAAGCAGCAACTACAGAGCAGGGAACAAGATCTACTAAAACTTCAGTCACAGGGAAATCTCACCAGCTCGGAACAGGATGGCTGAGAGCTGTGCCCTTCCCCCAAAGCAGCATTCCTCAGCCTCACTTACAACCTGCTTATTCTTGTGTTACACACAGTCCTTAGAAACGTAGTGATGTGTCTTCCAGCTCCACTCTAGATTAGACACGGCAAATCAGGTGAAGGGAAGAGAATGCTTATTTGAAAACACTGGGTTGGGGCTGGGTGCAATGGCTCACGCCTGTAATCCTAGCACTTTGGGAGGCTGAGGCAGGTGGATCACTGAAGGTAAGGAGTTCAAAACCAGCCTGGCCAACATGGTGAAACTCCACCTGTACTAAAAATATAAAAATTAGTCAGGCGTGTGGCATGTGCCTGTAATCCCAGCTACCGGGGAGGCTGAGGCAGGAGAATCGCTTGAACCCGGGAGGCGGAGGTTGCAGTGAGCAGAGATCACACCACTGCACTCCAGCCTGGGCAACAGAGCGAGATTCCGTCAAAAAGAAAAGAAAAGAGTCGGAAGAACTGACAACTGCTAAGTTGACAAGGGACAGAATACCTGTGAAAAGCAGGCCTAGAAACCACGACGGCACATTTAAAACAAAAGTGACTAAAGCCTAACAGACCTCAAACAACTCACTTTCCAAAGATATGCAAAGAGGTGTTTTTTTTTTTTTTAATCTAAAAATAATCTTAGAGATCATTTAGGGGGAATAATGAGACTCAGAGAGTGTGGTCTGCATCAGAGGCAAGATAGAACCCAGGTCCCTGACCCAAATGCAGTCTCTGGAAGACCTGTGGGTCAGATGTAGGGAAGCAGAACACAAACACAGCCTTGAACTGTTTCATTCCCTAGAGAACAAAAGGTGGCTGGCTGCTGCTGGCTCTGCCACCTTTCCCAAGATGCGATGGGGATTTTGAACCCAATCTACAATATTCTTTCACTTTTCTCTGAAGCTTGAGTGCAAAGAGCTGCAGAACCTGCAGAAAGTCTGTTGAGCTGTTGCAGAGCTAGTTTAGTTCTGGGGAGCATCTCCTATGAGTTCATTTGAGGACAGCTAATCAAATTTGTTTAAAAAAAAATGAACTATCGTAATCTGGAGCCCTAAGAAGAGACTCACTTGGGGCCAGTTTTACAGGTTTCAGCCTCAGCCTGGGCTCCACGGTAGGGCTTCAGGCAGGCATGGCTAGGAGAGTTCAAGGTCAAGATCAAAGACCTGGTGTGTCAACCCTCGGGGACCATGGGACCTGCTTATTTACTCACCGGCAAGTGCTAACTAAGCACTTATCCAGTACCCCACTGGGATACTGAAATGCCTAAAACACATGAACTGAGGCCAGCATAGTCTTGTTCTGCTTGTTCCAGGTAGTGGTTTTTTAAAAAAAATCTTAATTGGTGACCAAGTTTTAAAAATCAGTAAATCTCAACAATAAAACAAATAACTCCTTGTTAACATGGACAAAAGACTGGGTGGGCGCCGTGGCTGAGGCCTGTAATCCCAATAGTTTGGGAGCCCAAGGTGGGCAGATCACTTGAGGTCAGGAGTCCAAGACCAGCCTGGCCACAATGGTGAAACTCTGTCTCTACTAAAAATAGAAAAAAAATTAGCCTGGTGTGGTGACACACACCTGTAGTCCCAGCTATTTGGGAGGCTGAGGCAGAAGAACTGCTTGAACCCAGGAGATGGAGGTTGCAGTGAACAGAGATCACGCCACTGCACTCCAGCCTGGGTAACAGGAAATAAATAAATATAATGGACAAAAGACTTAAATAGACATTTCAAGTCCAAAGATGATATACAAATGGCCAACAAGCACATGAAAAGATGCTCAACATCACTAATCATTAGGGAAATGCAAATCAAAACCATAATGAGATACCACCCCACTATCCCCTCACAACCACTAAAATAGCTACTATCAGGAAAAAAAAAAAAAAAAAAACAGAAAATAAAGTGCTGGCAAGGATGTGGAGAAATTGGAACTCTTGTGCCCTGTTGGTGGGAATGTGAAATGGTGCAGCTGCTGTGGAAAACAGTATGGGTGTTCCTCCGCTAAAAGAAAAAGAATTACTATTATGATCCAGCAGTTCTGCTTCTGGATATACATCCAAAAAAAATTGAAAGCAGGATCTGAAAGAGATATATGTATGCCCATGTTCACAGCAGCAATGTTCACAATAGCAAAAGGTAGAAGCAACCCACGTGTCCATCACAGATGAATGGATAAAGAC
The DNA here is from genome assembly GCF_000951035.1 of Colobus angolensis palliatus. Lineage (NCBI taxonomy): Eukaryota > Metazoa > Chordata > Mammalia > Primates > Cercopithecidae > Colobus > Colobus angolensis. Next base: position 524,467 of record NW_012116021.1, on the reverse strand, counting down.
AATGTGATACAGTCCCCCCTTATCCAAGGTTTTATTTCCATGATGTCAGTTACCTGTGGTGTCAGTTACCCATAGTCAACGATAGTCCGAAAATAGGTGAGTACAGTACAATAAGATATTTTAAGAGAGACTATATTCATGTAACTTTTTTTTTTTTTTTTTTGAGACGGAGTCTCGCTCTGTCACCCAGGCTGGAGTAAAGTGGCCAGACCTCAGCTCACTGCAAGCTCTGCCTCCTGGGTTTATGCCATTCTCCTGCCTCAGCCTCCGAGTAGCTGGGACTACAGGTGCCCGCCACCTCGCCCAGCTAGTTTTTTGTATTTTTTAGTAGAGACGGGGTTTCACCGTGTTAGCCAGGATGGTCTCGATCTCCTGACCTCGTGATCCGCCCATCTCGGCCTCCCAAAGTGCTGGGATTACAGGCTTGAGCCACCGCGCCCGGCCGTAACTTTCATTATAGTATGTTGTTATAATTGTTCTATTTTATTACTAGTTATTATTGCTAATCTCTTACTGTCCCTAATTCATAAATTAAACTTTATCATAGATCTGTATGTATAGGAAAAAACATAGTATCTACAGGCTCTGCAGTTTCAGGTATCCACTGGGGGCCTTGAAATGCATCCTCCAAGGATAAGGGGGACTATTGTATCTACAATGGAATATGATTCAGTTTTGAAAAGGGGGGAAATTCTGACACCTGCTACAAAGTGGATGAACCTGGGGGGCATTATGCTACATGAAATAAACCAGTCACAAAAGACAAATACCATATGATTCCACTTACATGAGGTACCTAGAATAGTCAAATTCATAGAAACAGAAAGTAAAATGGTGGTTGCCAGGGACTGGGGACCGGAAATGGGGAGGTGTCATTTAACAGGTAGAGAGTTTCAGTTTTGCAAGGTGACAAAGTTCTGGTGATGGATGTTGGTAATGGTTGCACAACAGTGTGAATGTACTTAACAATACTGTACACTGAAAAATGATTAAGATGGTAAGTTTTATACATTTTTTACCAAAATAATAAAAATTTAAACCAGTCAAAAAAAAAAATCAGGAGATTTTATATAAAAATCTAGATGTGCAGCAGGCACTCACTCATGGCAAGGATGGGCTGGGCTGAGGGGGGCCTCTCACTTCACTCCATGACAGCTAAGTGCCCTCCAGTGTGGCCCAGGGCACTGGAGTTTGAGACCCCTGTCTGCTGTTCAGCCTGTATGGTGGAGATACAGCCATGGTCTGCCCTTCTCTGGGAGACAAGTGGTAACAAGCTACCTGAAATACATGGAGCAGCAGTTAGGCTTCCCTGAAAACCTCTGAAGTGACAGCCACCGTGAATCTTCAGCTGATGCATTGCACAAACACTGGCCTCTTAGCGAGAGTGCAGGATGGAATTATACCACTCACCAGAGGCCCATTAGGCCGACTCTCCTCCCTGTCTGGGGCTCCTAGCACCCAATACCAAGTAAGGATTTCAAAACCCATCCCTGGCTTCCTGCTGCTCCCAGCAGGAGGCTAGAGGTCCAGTCACAGGCAGCCAGCCCCAGGCATAACTGCTCCCTCCACATTCCGACCCATATTCTCAGCAGAGAGGCTGCTCAGTCAGCATGTCCCAGCAAAGGATCAGAGAGTGGGGAAAGGTTCCAATTCCTGGGGGCTCAAGAAGGTTGGACAGCAATTTTGTATAATTTATGTATGTATGTATTTATTTATTGAGACGGAGTCTCACTCGTCGCCCACGCTGGAGGGCAGTGGCATGATCTTGGCTCACTGCAACCTCCACCTCCCAGGTTCAAGCAATTCTCCTGCCTCAGCCTCCTGAGTAGCTGGGATTACAGGCGCCCGCCACCACAACCAGCTAATTTTTGTATTTTTAGTAGAGATGGGGTTTCACCATGGTGGCCAAGCAGGTCTCGAACTGCTGGCCCCAAGTGATCCGCCCGCCTCAGCCTCCCAAAGTCCTGGGAGCCACCCTACCCAGCCAGAACAGCCATTTTGGAACAAACTCTAGTAGTTTCCTTGGTGTCATCCTTCATTCCTTCTCTTCTCTCCTATCCATATCCAAACCACCAAAACCAGAAGCCACCCTCAGACAAGCCCATCCTTGCCATGAGTGAGTGCCTGCTGCGTATCTAGATTGTTATGTAAAATCTCCTGAACTGGAACCTTTCCCCACTACTGGCTCTTCCTTCAAAATATCCAGAATCCAACCACTTCTTCACCATCCCCAGTGCCACCATCCAGATCTAAGCCATCATCCTCTCTTGCCAGGTCCTGAAGCTAGAATGCTCCTGATAAGATGGAAATCAGATCACAGCACTTCTCTCAAAACCCTGCAAAGTAAAAGCCAACGTTCTCAAAAACGGCCTGTGAGCCCTCTACAGACCCTACTGCTGAACCTCATCCTGTCACTCAACCTGGTGCCTGCTGAGCCAGCCTTCACACCATCCTCTCTGCTCCTCCATCATGGCCCGACACCTGCAAGTCCCTCTTCCCCTGCTTCCAGAAAATGGCCTGCTTCCTCCCGTCCTCAGCGATTCCTTCAGTGAGGACTTTTCTGGCTGCCCTACCCAAACTTTTGTGCACACACCTTTCTTGTCTTTTTCTCCTTAGCTCTTCTCTTCTCTTTTTTGGGAGGGAGGGGAGGCAGGGTCTTGCTTTGTCACCCAGGGTAGAGTGCAGTGGCACAATCATACCTTACTGCAGCCTTGACCTCCTGGGCTCAAGTGATCCTCCTGAGTAGCTAGACTACAGACATGCGCCATTGTGCCTGGCTAATTTTATTTTTATTTTTGTAGAGACGGGGTCTCACTATATTGCCCAGGCTGGTCTGGAGCTCCCAGCCTCAAGCAATCCTCCCACCTCAGCCTCCCAAATTGCTGGGATTACAGGTGTGAGCTACAGTGCCTGGCCTTCCTTAGCTCTTGTACCCATATATCATGCTAGTCAACGTCTATCTTGTTTACTGTCTGCCCCCTCCCACATCAGAGTTTGAACTCCTAAGGGTTTTGAAAGAGTCTCTGCTGGTTTCATTTCCAGCTCTATCCCCAGCACCCGGCATGGTGTCTGGCACAAAGTAGGAGTACACTACTTTTGGCAAAGACATAAATAAAGGTCAAGTTGAAGTCAACGCCATCTGTGGTCAGGGCTGCCCTGCCCTCACCTTCTGTTTCACTAGAGGTGCTTCCTCCCCTCTCACTCATCTGGTGTGCATTGCCACACAGGGGCCAGTGAATTCTTACCAGCAGCCTGCACCAGATGTACACAGGTGGCATCTCTCACCAGCATTGGGCCCCATGCCCTGGAGAAGCTTACAACCTACAGTATACTAATATTTGTAATCTGCTGGTATCTTTAACATGGGTTTACAGAGTATAAACCCCAGAGAAAGCCATAGACCCCAGCTTCCAGTAATCCGAGAGCAGTTTCCAGCACTTCATACCCTGAATGGAACCAGCCCAAGAGCCCTCAACTTCACACAGAAGATGTGGGAGCAGGCCTCAGCCATTCCAAAGAGGCTTTTCCTCAGTACCTACTAGGCCTAAACACAACCACCCAAATCAGCTCTGGCAGGGCAGCTAGGGCCTTATCTGACATGGCAGAAAGATCTGCACACTTAAGGGGCAAGAATTAAAAAATTTCTGGGTTAGGAGTGGAGTAAGGGAAGGTTAGATAAGTAATTCTCCACTGGGCGGTTCACAGAACTGGCCCCCACTGCCCCAAGCTCTAACTTACCAGAAACATCACCAGCAGTCGCTGGAAGCCTATGGCGTTGCAAAATAGGAAAAGATGTGTGCAGGAATTACCAGGCAGCAAAGACACGGGGCTCTTTTAGCCCAAAAATATTCTTTCCTTGTCATCAAGAGGAATGCCAAATATTCTGTCTCCAGCTGCGTTGCCAGGTAACAAGCTGGCAGAGTCGCAACTGTATAGTCTGATGTCCAACTCAAAAACCAAGCAATTTCCCCATTCATAACCAACCCACATGGGGACTTCTAGAAGGACCCACAACTGACTGCTTTTTCTGCATCCAAATTCAGGACCCTTAAAAGGGGCTTTGTGTTCCTGTTTGTGTTGTGTTGTTTTGTTTCTTTTTTTACCATCAAGGCAGAAAAGAAGGGAGAATTAAAGGTTGTAGCTCACTTCCACCGTATTTTTGCTGAAGGTGGTGTGCTATATGGGAATCTTAGGGGCCTGGGGCACTTGGAACCTGGGAGTTGCTGGGCTGATCCCTGAGACAGATTCCCAGAGGTGCAAAAGCAGACATGCCCCTTTCTCCTTGGCAGGGGAGGCAGGACTGGGGCCCAAGCCTCCCTACCCCCCAGCTCTAGTCAGCTGCTCCCACAATCCGGTTAACTATTACCTCCTCTGGCCAGGTCAGGGCCGGCGGGCCCCACCCCCTCTTCCTCACTCTCCTGGCTCATTGCAAGGGGCTCCTGGCCAGATTAGGATAGGGGTTTCCATGACAACAGGCATCAGACAGGGCCAAGGGACCTACATTGTTCCCTGCCTTTTGTAGCTGTGTTGGGTAGCCAGGGTGAGGGGGCAGGCCGATGCCCACATGCCAGGCAAGGCAGCCTGCGTTGGTAACGGAGGCTCGGGCTAAGTCTTGCTTATCACGGCCTGACTACTGTCTTCTCTCCTAAGCAGGGAACTAAGGGTACCCAGAAGCCGTGGGAACAATTCCGCAAAGTGACATTTTGCGCGGGCTGCCAGGTCTCTGCGGCGAGTGAGCCAGGCAGGGAGGGCATGTGCCTGCCAAGGCAGGTCAAGTCAAGGAGAGGCCCCAGGATGGAGCCTCAAGTGCAGCGGTGAAGGCGAAGGGGTGGGGGTGGGGGCGGCCAAACAAAAGGGGAAAATTAAAAAGGACGCTCCTCCAGCTGTGTGTAAAAGGCTCCAAAAATAGCTGACGTGGGCCTGGTATCAGCGCGCGCCTGGCTGAAAAGGAAGGGGAAGTGCATGCCTCCCGCCTCCCAGTCTTTGTCTGAGCAGGGGCCGCGCCACGACCCTCCCTCTCGCCAGGGGAGCGCGTGGGGCGCTCCAGCCCCGAGCGGGTGCTAGTCTCGTTCCAGGGGCGCAGGGCGGGCAGGCCACCCTTCGTGTCCGGGACACTCTCAGGACCCCCTCCCGAAATACCTAGGGGTGCGCGGCAGCCCCGAGCCCCCGCCCGCGCAGAACTGGCCGTCGCCCGGGCCACCAGTTGCCACCGTCCCTCAAGTCCCCACCCCAGCG
>NW_012116021.1:512831-518667 GCF_000951035.1 Colobus angolensis palliatus | reverse complement strand
GTCCCGCGGGAGCCGGGACCCAGCTGCCAGGCCCGGCCGGTGCTTCTCTGGGCGCCGCTGAAAGCCCAGGTCCGCAGGAGTTACAGGCGTGAGACCCACCGGGACCCGCTAGCGGAATCGGGGCTGGGTGATTAGCAGAACCGCTTGCGAGGCTGACCCTCTCCAGGATGCCCCATGTAGACCTGGATGTCAGTTACTGACGCTTTAGCTTAAACCCAAAGGTCAATCTGAGCGAACCCTTGCTTCCCTCGCCTGCAGGGCGGAACCCCCAAGGCGCATTTAGCCCAGCACGGCTGCTGCATTCTTGAGCCAAGACCACCGGCACCTGCGCCTCCTCGAGTCCGCTGTCACGTCCAGCTGGTGTAGAGAGTTGAAATCCCACGATGGGCCGGGCGCGGTGGCTCACGCCTGTAATCCTAGAACTTTTGGGAGGTCGAGGCAGGCGGATCACTTGAGGTCGGGAGTTCGAGACCAGCTTGGCTAACATAATGAAAACCCCGTCTCTACTAAAAATACAAAAATTAGCCGGGCATGGTGGCGCGCCTGTAATCCCAGCTACTCTGGAGGCTGAGGCAGGAGAATCACTTGAACCTGGGAGGCAGAGGTTGCAGTGAGCTGAGATCATGCCACTGCACTCCAGCCTGGGCCACAGAGCGAGACTCAGTCTCAAAAACAAAAACAAACAAACAAAAAAAAAAACCGAAGAAAGAAATATAATTGGACCAGAAGGCCAATAACCTGAGTGGGGAAACCCAGCAAGGCCTGTCCATGTAGATTCTTGGCCTCTCTTTGCAGCATTCCTTCCTTCTGAGTATGGGGCAGGACTCTCTCTGGGATGGAGGGGTCTTAGGACCTGCAAGCAAACAAGGTAGGTCAGATAATTTATTTATGGCCAGTTTTTACCCAGAAACGTGTGGGAGAAAGTTAGAGTAATATTTTTGGGTTCAATATCTGGCTTTGGGGGAGAAGGGCTCTGGTTTCTATGACCTGCATTGAGGAAGAAGGATTCTAGTTTCTATGGCTGGCCTCCGGGGAGAGTGAGGGGCCAAAGACAGGAGGGAGGGAGAGGGTCAGAGAGAGCTGCTCCTGAGGCCTGCATTTTGGGGTATTCTGAGACCCTAGAGTAATCAAGCAGCCACAGTAGGAAACAGTTCCATTTTTTTCCTGTTTGCATAGAAAAGATGGTTTTTTTTGTTTTTTTGTTTTTAATTAAAAATAGAGATGGGGGGTGTCTCACTATGTTTATGTTGCCCAGGCTGGTCTCCAGCTGTTAAGCTCAGATGATCCTCCTGCCTAGGCCTCCCAAAGCACTGGGATTACCGGTGTGAGCCATTGCATCTGGCCACAAAAGACGGTTGTAATTAGTTCTGCCACAAAGTTTCTTTCTTCATCTGTTTTCTTAAACTAAGACACTAGCTGAGGGCTGGGTTTTATTTGGAAAAATCTGACCTCTTTCCCTTCTCTGCTTTCCCAGTCACACTAATTCATTCCAAATAGGAGGAACCTTTCTCTTCCGTGTTCTCAGCCCTCCCCTCCACTGCCTCACAGTCAACATTGCCAGGTGGAGCTGGGCCAGGAAGGTGACCTTCAACTAGTGACTTCAAAGCTCCCCTCACCGAGTCCTAGCCAGCAGAGCTACTGCTCTGGCCCTAGGATCCAGAAGGCTGAGCCCAAGGGAGGGCTGCTTTTGGGCCCCCCAGAGTCTGAGACCTCTGTCAGAGGCCTGGTCTTGGGCCAGCTTGTGCCAGAAAAGACCCCTTATCCCTTTGACTCTGTTCAGAATTCTGTTGTTCCAAACACAAGTAGAGACCATGGAAGCCTCTGGCATTTGCCTTTCCTGCCAACCTGGTATTATCAGGTGCCTGGATCTCAATGTCCACACCTGTAAACTGGAAGACTGGACCCCTGAAGATCCTTCTGGTCCAAACAATGAGACTTATGTATGTCAGCCACCCACACCACCACCTCTGAAATGGTGGTAATGAAATTACTGCCCTCCTCCCCCGACCAAGGACTTGCCCCTTCCTCTGCATGGTGGACTGGTATCTCAGAGGCCTGGCCAGAGGCAGCACTGTAGGTGTGTTCCAGAGTCTGGCCTTTGCCTGCTAAGGGATCAGAGAGGGAGCACTTGTGTTCCTTGTAAGCACAGCAGCAGCTGGAGGCAATTGAAGCAAAATCTTTAAACTGCCTCTAACTGCCTGCCTCCCAACCCCCAGCTCCATGCCAGCCTTTCCCATACAATCCCTGTTTGGTGAGGCAGCTGATGCCAGCTCCATTGGCTCATAGAGGTTACCACACTTGCTCAATGTCGCACTGCTGGAAAGTAGTAAAACTCCAGTTCAAATCAATTCCAATCCTGTTTTTTTTTGTTTTTGGTTTTTTTGGGTTTTTTTTCTAAGACAGGGTCTTACTCTGTTGCCCAGGCAGGAGTGCAATGGCGTGATCACAGCTCCCTGCAGCCTCAACTTCCCGGGCTCAAGTGATCCTCCCACCTTAGCCTCCTGAGTAGCTTGGACTACAAGAACATGCCACCATGCCTGGCTAATTTTTTTTCTATTACTTTTTTAAGGAGAAAGAGGGAGAAACTACAGCCCCTATTTATTATGCTGGTCTGGAATTCCTGGTGATGGTAACTATAGGCCCTGAAAGCTGCTGCAGAGAAAGATGGTGTTTAAAGGAAAGGGGCTCAGATCCTCCCGTTTGGGGTCAGTGGAATTGAAAATTTCCACCCCTCCACATTTTCAATCAAACCCTAATTTGTCGTTGAATTTAGGTCATGTGCAAGTTCCCTGTGGAGGCATAAAAATTTGTATTACTCCGTCCCTACCCGCTGGGAGACAGACACACATGTATACAATCACCATAAACGCAGGCACAAGAGGAAAGTGTCTGCTGGGTGTGGTGGCTCACGCCTACAATCCCAGCACTTTGGGAGGCCAAGGCAGGAGGATCCCTTGAACTCAGGAGTTTGAGACCAGCTTGGGCAGCAGAGTGAGACCTTAATCTCTATTTAAAAAAAAAAAAAAAAAGAGAGAAAGAAGGTGTCCCAAGAGGAGTGTAGATGACACTTGAAGCATCTGGCAAGGAGAAAAGCAACTCGGGTGCAGGAGCCCCTGGAGAGCCTGGGGAAGGAGCATCCATCTAGCTGCCTCTTCAAAGAGCTCTAAGGTCTGGGGGGAGGCTGGACAGGACAGCTGGGAGTGGTCAGGGACTCACATTTCTTTTTCTTTTTTCTTTGGAGACAGAGTCTTGCTCTGTTGCCCAGGCTGGCGTGCAATGGCGGGATCTCAGCTCATTGCAACCTCTGCCTCCCAGGTTCAAGCAATTCTCCTGTCTCAACCTCTCAAGTAGCTAGGATCACAGGTACGCACCACCACGCCCAGCTAATTTTTGTATTTTGAGTAGAGATGGGGGTTTCACCGTGTTGGCCAGGCTGGTCTTGAACTCCTGACTTCAGGTGATCAGCCCGCTTCGGCCTCCCAAAATGCTGGGATTACAGGCATGAGCCACCGTGCCCAGCCTCCTTTTTTTTTTTTTTCTTTTTTTTTTGAGACAGGCTGGAGTGCAGCAGTGTGATCTCGGCTCATTGCAACCTCCGCCTCCCAGGTTCAAGCAATTCTCTTGCTTCAGTCTCCCAAGTAGCTGGAATTACAGGCACAAGCCACTGCGCCAGCCTTTTTCTTTTTTTTCTTTCTTTTTTTTGAGACAGGGTCTCACTCTGTTGCCCATGCTGGAGTGCAATGGTGCAGTGGTGCAATCTCAGCTCACTGCAGCCTCGATCTCCCTGGCTCAAGTGATTCTCCCACCTCAGTTTCCTGAGTAGCTGGGACTACAGGTGCATGCCTGGCTAATTTTTGTATTTTATGTAGAGACAGGGTTTCAGCATGTTTCCCAGGCTGTTCTGGAACTCCTGGGCTCAAGTGATCCTCCCACCTTGGCCTCCCAAAGTGCTGGCATTACAGGAATGAATCCCGCGGGTACTCACATTTCATCCAGCCAACACTCCAGGGCATTCATTTTGTGGTGTGCAATAGGCAGACGGTAACATCTGGCAACAGTGGTGAGAGGGTATTGGGATCGAGCCGGGGGAAGGGAGACAAGAGTTCCTGAGCCAGGGACAGGCCTGACACAGGGTGCTGGCGGAATCCCCAAGAGAGGCAGGACTCCAGAGATGGTGTAGAAGAGATAGAATCAGCAGGAATTGTAGCTGGTTGGCCAAGGGGCATGGCCGGGGGAGGAGTCAGAGTGACTCAGACTTCCATCCCTGGGGCTGGAAGAATGGCACAGCCATTATTAGAAATCGGAGAATAGGAGGAGGAGAGAGTTGTGGGAGAGGTGTTGACAGCAGAGCTATTTATGGTCATCTCCAAACTTATTTCCCTGCCAGCTGTCTGTGTCCCCTCCCCCACCCAATCTGCCCTACCTGCTGCTTCCAGCACTGTCCTCCTAAAGCCCAATCCTGAGCAGCTACTCCACAGCTCAGATACCCACAGGAGCTTCCCACGCCATACACAATCAACTCTGAACAGCTTCTAACAGTCCATGGCCTCCACCTCCCTCTCCTCTCTTCTCTTCTGCTATTTCCCCCTCCCCAGGATCCCTAAATGTAACATTCTCCTGAATTGTCACTGCCTCTGTGCCCTTGCATTGTGCCCTCCCTCCACCAAACAGGTTCTCTACTGCCCACAGCCGGACCCAACTCACACTTGGTGGCTGCTATGGACTGAATTTTTTTTCTTTTCTTTTTTTTTTTTTTGAGATGGAGTCTCACTCTGTCATCCAGTCTGGAGTACAGTGACATGATCTCAGCTCACTGTGACCTCCACCTCCCAGGTTCAAGCAATTCTCCTGCCTCAGCCTCCTGAGTAGCTGAGATTACAGGTGTGCACCACCATGCCCAGGTAGTTTTTGTATTTTTTTTTTTTTTTTTTGAGATGAAGTCTTGCTCTGTTGCCAGGTTGGAGTGCAGTGGCATGATCTCGACTCACTGCAACCTCTGCCTCCCAGCTTTAAGTGATTCTCCTGCCTCAGCCTCCTGAGTAGCTGGGACTACAGGCACCTGCCACCACACCCAGCTAATTTTTGTGTTTTTAGTAGAGATGGGATTTCACCATGTTGATCAGGCTGGTTTCGAACTCCTAAAGTGCTTTGGCCACCTCTACCTCCTAAAGTGCTGAGATTACAGGTGTGAGCCACCGTACCCAGCCAATTCTGTTTTTTAAGCCACCCAATCTGTGATATTTTTGTTATAGCATCCTGAACTAAGACAATGGCCAAGTTCAAGCCCACCTTCACAAGCCTGCACTGAGGGTAGGGTGCTGCAGGGACAACAGCATTCATTTACCTGAGTCATCATGTAGGGTATCCAACCCCCCAGACCCCTCCAATAAAAGAGCACAAAATCTATTCTGATTTTAGCTTTGGAAAGTGGACATCAATGGGGTTGAGAAGCAAATTTGAAAGATTTTGAAATACTATTTAATTTCTTGAAATTTTCTCTCATCGCTTAAGTTAATCCTAAAAAATACTAATATTCTTAAAAATTCCTAATATTAATAAAACTAGGGAGCCAAGAGCCATTTGCAGTGGCATGCACCTGTAATCCCAGCTATTGGGGAGGCTGAGGCAGGAGGATTGCTTGAGCCCAGGAGTTTGAGGCCAGCCTAAGCAACATAGCTTAATCCAGTTAAAAACCAGAGAGCCAGAGTTGGGGCCACAGGAAATGATTAAAAGTCATTAAAAAGAACCAGGTGCTGGCCAGGAGTGGTGGCCAATGCCTGTAATCCCAGCACTTTAGGAGACCGAGACGGGTGGATCACGAGGTCAAGAGATCAAG
>NW_012116021.1:505756-512720 GCF_000951035.1 Colobus angolensis palliatus | reverse complement strand
GAGATTGCTCCACTGCACTCCATCCTGTTGACAGAGCAAGACTCCATTCTAAAAAAAAAAAAAAAAAAGAACCAGTTGCAACATTATCATATTGCAGCAGATTCCTAGAGTATACAGATTTCATCCAATTTGCAGAGATAATTTGTATGATTCAAGGTCTCATTGCCTGGGCAAGTCAGTAGTTAACCTCTCTGAGCCTCAGTTTCCTCATCTGCAAAATGTGGATAATAACAGCACCTACTCCTAGGGTAATTCTGAGAATTAAATGAACTCATGCAAATAAAATGCTTAGAATGGTACCTGGCACACATTGAGGGGATCTGCTGCTAGTGGTGTTAATATTATCAGATCATTCATGTCTATAATGCACCAGTTTTTATTGTTGTTGTTGGTTTTGTTTTGTTTTGTTTTGAGACAGAGTCTTGCTCTGTCACCCAGGCTGGAGTGCAATGGCGTGCTCTCGGCTCACTGCAACCTCCACCTCCCAGGTTCAACCAATTCTCCTGTCTCAGCCTCCGGAGTAGCTGGGATTACAGGCATGCGCCACTATGCCTGGCTAATTTTTTGTAAATTTTTTTTATGGAGTTTAGCCATGTTGGCCAGGCTGGTTTTGAACTCCTGACCTCAAATGATCCACCCGCCTTGGCCTCCCAAAGTGCTGAGATTACAGGTGTGAGCCACTGCACCTGGCCTACATGGCACCAGTTTACTGAGCCCCTGTGACATGCCAGTCCTAACCAAGGGATGGACAAGAGGGCATGTTCCTTTCCTGAGAGGACCTCAGTCCACTGAGAAACATGGGAAATGAATGTGTCAACAGATATTTCAAAACAGTGGATTAGCCAGGCATGATGGCTCATGCCTGTAATCCCAGCATTAAAGGAGGTCAAGAAGGGAGGATCGTTTAAGGCCAGGAGGTTGACACCGCAGCCATATTTGTGTCACCACCCTCCAGCATAGGTGACAAAATAAGACCCTGTCTCAAACAAGAAGAAGAAAAGAAAGAATGAAAGAGAGAGAGAGGGGAGAGGGAGCGACGGAGGGAGGGAGGGAGGGAGGGAGGAAGGAAGGAAGGAAGGAAGGAAGGAAGGAAGGAAGGAAGGAAGGAAGGAAGGAAAAGGGGAAGGAGAAGGGGAAGGAAATGTAATGGTGGTTACATGTTATTACATTGTCACAACCCCTAGAACTGTATAACACAATGAACCTTAATGTAAACTATGGACTATAGTTAATAATATATATCAATGTTTTTTCATCAATTGTAATAAGTATAACACGGGTAAAATATTAATAGGAGAGACTATGAAGGATGGGCTAGGGTAGTAGGATGGGTATATGGAACACTGTATTATTTTACTCAATTAGTCTGTAAATCTAAAGTGTACTATTAATAAAAAACAAAGTATTAATTATTTTTCGTACTTTTTTTCAAAAGGCATTAACAATAATCTAATGGTGCAGGGCATTCCTTTTGAGCGAGGAAAGAAGAAGGTAAAATGATTTAAATAGTTATCCTTGTGAGATTTTGATCTGTGGTATGTTTATGAAGTGTTGGACAACGGGTGAGGGTGTTGGATTTGAGACATAGAATGAGGCCAGGCATGGTGGCTCACACCTGAAATCCCAGCACTTTGGGAGGCCAAGGTGGGAGGACTGGTTGAGGCCAGGTGTTTGAGACCAGCCTGGGGAACACAGCAAGATCCCACCTCTAAAAAAAATAATAATTTAATTTAACATAAAAAAATAAAAAGAATGGGCCAGGTGCGGTGGCTCATGCCTATAATCCCAGCACTTTGGGAGGCTGAGGCAGGTGGATCACCTGAGGTCAGGAGTTCGAGACCAGCCTGGCCAACATGGCGAAACCCTATCTCTACTAAAAGTACAAAAATTAGCTGGGTGTGGAGGCAGGCAACTGTAGTCCCAGCTACTCCGGAGGCTGAGGCAGGAGAATCGCTTGAACCCGGGAGGCAGAGGTTGCAATGAGCCAAGATTGTACCACTGTACTCCAACCTGGGCAGAAGAGTGAAACTCTGTCTCAAAAAATAATAAAAATAACAAAAAATAAAAATAAATTATTTAATTAAAAGAATGGAATAAAACATAAGGAAGACATCAAAAAAATAAAAAAATGAGGTAGGTCAATATTTGTTGACATCAAAAGATGTTCTGTGTGCCAGGTGTGATGGCTAACACCTGTAATCCCAGCACTTTGGGAGGCTGAGGAGGGTAGATTGCTTGAGTCCAGGAGTTTGAGACCAGCCTGGGCAAAATGGTGAAACCTAGTCTCTACAAAAAATACAGAAATTAGCTGGGCATGGTGGAATGCACCTGTGGTCCCAGCTACTCGGGAGACTGAGGTGAGAGGATCGCTTGAACTCAGAGGCAGAGGTAGTAGTGAGCTGAGATCACACCATTGCACTACAGCCTGGGTGACAGAGTGAGAGAATGAGACCCTGTCTCAAAAAAAAAAAAAAAGTTATATGATATAATAAATAAAAGGAGAAAATTGCAGAGAAGTAACCATATGTACACACACATATACACGAAAAATTGAAGACACTTAAGCCAAAGAGTATGAGGGAGGGGTGGGATTACGCAGGACTCTCAATTTCTACTTTATAGAGTTCTGTGGGGTTTGAATGTCATGTAACAAGCATCTATTACCTTTATAACCAGAAAAAAACAATTGAGATATATATTGTTTATTTTAAAAACAAACAGACACAGCCAGTCTCAGTAGCACATGCCTGTAATTCCAGCTACTCAGGAAGTAGGAGGACTACCTGAGCCTGGGTGGCAGAGGTTGCAGTGAGCCGAGATCATACCACTGCACTCCAGCCTGGGCAACAGAGTGAGACACTGTCTCAAAAAAAAAAAAAAAGATTTAAATGTAATACAGTACAAAATACTCATTATTTCAAATTCTACCTTGCAAGTAACTTTTAAGAAACTATCACTCATGCATTTTGTTACAGAAAATGAGTGCAGTCAGTTCTCTGTAACCAAAGGGGTCTGCATCCATGGATTCAACTAACCATGCATGAAGAATATTCAGACAAAATATTGCTTCTGTATTGAACATGTACAGACTCTTTTTTCTTATCATTTTTCCTAAACAATATAGTATAACAACTATACAGCTATTTACATTGTATTACATATTATAAATAATCTAGAGATAATTTAAAGTATACAGACAGGGCTGGGTGAGGTGGCTGATGCCTGTAATCCCAGCACTTTGGGAGGCCGAGGTGGGCAGATCACCTGAGGTCGGGAGTTTAACACCAGCCTGGCCAACATGGTGAAACCCCATCTCTACAAAAATACAAAAATTAGCCAGGCGTGATGGCGGGTGCCTGTAATTCCAGCTCCTCGGGAGGCTGAGGCGGGAGAATCACTTGAACCCAGGAGGCGGAGGTTGCAGTGAGCTGAGATCCTGCCACTGCACTCCGGCCTGGGTGACAGAGCAAGACTCTGTCTATAAATAAATAAATAATAAATAAATAAATAAATAAATAAATTTATACATACAGATATTTGTTGGTCATATGTAAGTACTACACTATTTTATATCAGGGTCTTGAGCATCCTGAGATTTTGGTATCCACAGGAGGTTCTGGATGAATCCTCTATGGATACCAAGGGACAGTTGTATCCTCAATATCTGAAAAAACTATGAAAATACTCCCCCCGCTTCCTTTTACAGCTGTGTGAGGATGGGTTTTCTTCATATGCTTCAACCCAAACAACATAACAGCAACACGAATGCAGAAGCAGCTATGAGAATCCAGCTACTTTCATTAGTCAGATATTGAGAGAATTGCAAAAATGTAAACAATGCAGTTCTTCTCATGAAGTTTTTTTGGAAACTAGTTATTTTTAAATAAATAAATATTTCTTTTTTTGTTTGTTTGTTTGTTTTGAGATGGAGTCTCCCTCTGTTGCCAGGCTGGAGTGCAATGGCGTGATCTCGACTCACTGCAACCTCTGTCTCCCGGGTTCAAGCAATTCTCCTACCTCAGCCTCCTGAGTAGCTGGGACTTATAGGCGTGTCCCACCACGCCCTGCTAATTTTTATATTTTTGGTAAAGACAGGGTTTCACTATGTTGGCCAGGATGGTCTTGATCTCCTGACCTTGTGATCCGCCCGCCTCAGCCTCCCAAAGTTCTGGGATTACAGGCGTGAGCCACCACGCCCAGCCTAAATAAATATTTCTAAAACATATTCAATTTTAACTTTTAACTTAGTAAATATGGTTATATATAACCCATAAATGCAAAAGCTCTTTGGAATCCTCAAAAGCAGTGTATGTAAAAGGATGCCAATAAAACCACCTCTGCAAAGCTTATAACGGTGAGAGAAAGGCAATGTAACTGACTTCATCTTGCTTCTAACCTCACAAGCTAACTGCCCTTGCTCATTCCTGGGCATAGGCCAAGCTAACTATGGGAAGAATTTTGTTTATAGTTTAACCTTAAAGCAAGGATTAGCCTGGCGCAGTGACTCATGCCTGTAAACTAAGCACTTTGGGAGGCCGAGGCTGGAGGATCACTTGAGGCCAGGGGTTTGAGACCAGCCTGGGCAACAGAGTGAGACCCTGTTTCTATAAAAAAAAAAAAAAAAAAAGGGAGAGAGAGAGGAAAGAAAGAAAAGAAAAGAAGGATGAGGATGATAATAATCCTTTCCCAAAACTAACCCCCATGTGTTTGAAACTGAAACTGCCTTTGCTAATGAAAGACCTTAGAATCATGGGAGGGGTCTGAATTATGCTAAACTGTAGGCATACTTGCTTTTCTATAGTTGCTTACTGCTCAGAGGTCATATAGATTTCTAAGTAACTGCTGGAGGTCACAAGATTTGTAACTTCGCTAGTTGTTGCTATAGATAACATCACTATTGTAAACCTGAGGCTGGTCTGAGATATTTCTCACACTTTTGCATTCTGGCAGACCAAATGACTTCACCGAGACCCATGACCCACACCAAGAGACTGACTCTACCAGTCCTGTGACCCCACCCGGAAACTGACTCAGCACACCAAAACAGTTTAAACATTCCTATTATTTCATCCCCAGCCAATCAGCAGCACTAATTCCCTAATTGTCCCCTGACTGTCAAATTGTCCTTAAAACCCTAGCCTCTGATTTCTTGATGAGATGGATTTGAAGAACATCTCCGGTCCTCCTTGCTCAGCACCCTATGATTATTAAACTCTTTCTCTACTGCAGCACCTTCTGTTTCAATATACTGGCTTTTTCTGTGCGGCAAGGAAGAAGAATCTGTTGGGTGGTAACACCGAAATAAAAACATTTGAGAATAATTATACTAGAACAGAGTAATTGCATTTCAACAAAAATGGAGGCCACATGATCATACACAAGATATTTAATATTTATACATGTCAAAAGACAAAATTACAATAAATTTATAATAAAGATCTCAATTGCCTTTACGTGTGATTCTAGAATCAGGCAACACTTAATTCCATAAAATAGAATAAAAGTGATATAATGAGCTGAGCAGAGAAGGTTGGCTTTTTTTTTTTTTTTAGACAGGGTGTCTGTCACCCAGGCTGGAGTGCAGTGACACAATCACAGCTCACTGAAACCTCGATCTCCTGGGCTCAAGTGATCCTCCCACCTCAGCCTCCTCAGTACTCCCCAGTAGCTGGGACTACAGGCATGCAATACCATCATACCTGGTTGGGTTTTTTTTTTCTTGGTAGAGATGAGGTCTTACTTTGTTGCCCAGGCTGGTCTTGAACTCCTGAGCTTAGGCAATCCTCCTGTCTCAGTCTCCCAAAGTGCTGGAATTACAGGCATGAGCCACCACACCTGGCCATGGAGACTGGCCCTATAGACAGAGAAGGGCTGAAGAAAGCAGAAACAAAGAACAAAGAGTGCATTACAGTTGAGCCTTGAACAACACAGGTTTGGACTGTGCAGTTCATTTATTTGTACTCAGCTCACTGCAACCTCCACCTCCCAGGTTCAAGCGATTCTCTTGTGTTAGTTCAAGATTCACTTGAACCTGGGAGGTGGAGGTTGCAGTGAGCTGACATTGCACCATTGCACTACAGCCTGGGTGACAGAGCGAGACTCCGTCTCCAAATAAATAAATTCATTAAAATAAAATCAAATTACTGTTTCTTGTAAGGCAGGGAAAGGAAGACAGAACAAAATAAAAATAACTGATTAGTTAACAGCAGATTATTTTAGGCTACTTTTTTGTGTAAGGACTTTATTATATCAATTAAAGATTTAAACTGGTCTGTTTAGGAAATCCACTATCCCTTCCTTCTGATTTCTTCAAAGGTCAACCAACAGCTTAGTATGGGTGTGGTGAAAATGGAACTGTAGCATGGGTGACTCCATTTTGATTTTCAATCTGGTCTGTTAGCGCAGGAACTTTGTCCAAAATAATGGGCTCCTATAATTTTTATTTAATATACTGTATAATATATAGTCCATATTAAGTTTCCCAAATTGTCCCAATAATTAATGTAAGCATATTTTTAAATTACAAACACGTAGGATTTAGGAGCTCTCTTTTTGATAGTGATTTTATATTTTATTGCACTAAGTCTTTCTAAAGAAAAAATGATTCATGACACTTGTTAAAGATGGCAAGGCAGGTTTTATCCAAGGTGAGCTATGGTGATAGGTATAAGGACCTCTGTAATGGGGTCTTGTAGTGGGGGAGAGAGTGAACTCAATTCCAACTCCAACAAGAACAAGTGGGGATCTATAACCAAGGAGTCGAGGGTTGGGTGTCAGTGGATGGAAAACTAATACAAAGAAACATGGAGGATAAAAGCGCTTCTGTTCTGGCTAAACTGACTGGTAGCATTATTGCTGAAGGCAGGCCAGGGTGATAAGATATCAAGGGGGGTCAGATACCAAGGTTGAGACTGGCCTGTCTTTCTTTCTTTCCTTCTTTCTTTCCTTCCTTCCTTCCTTCCTT
>NW_012116021.1:495758-504915 GCF_000951035.1 Colobus angolensis palliatus | reverse complement strand
CCTTGTGATCCGCCCGTCTCGGCCTCCCAAAGTGCTGGGATTACAGGCCTGAGCCACCGCGCCCGGCCAACTTTGTGTTTTAAGAGATAGAGCCTTGCTATGTTGCCCAGGCTGGACTTGAATTCCTGGGCTCAATTAATCTTTCTGCCTCGGCCTCTCAAATGGCTGGAATTACAGGTTCATACCACCACACCCAGTTCTAGGTATTCCTTTATTTGTTTTTTATTTTATTTTATTATTATTATTTTTTCTGAGATGGAGTCTTGCTCTGTTGCCCAGGGTAGAGTGCAGTGGCGCGATCTTGGCTCACTGCAACCTCTGCCTCCCAGGTTGAAGTGATTCTCCTGCCTAAGCCTCTGAGTAGCTAGGATTACAGGCATGAGCCACCATGCCCGGCTAATTTTGGTATTTTGAGTAGAGATGGCATTTGGCTATTTTGGCCAGGCTAGTCTTGAACCCATGACCTCAGGTGATCTGCCCACCTTGGCCTCCCAAAGTGCTGGGATTACAGGTGTGAGCCACCACGACCAGCCGAAAGTCTCTGTCTTTTATAAACATATTTACACTGTTCACGTTTATGGAGATTGCTGAATAGTTGTTACATTTCTATCTCTTTATTTTGCACTTTTTCTTTGCCATGGTTTTCTTTTGCTTATCTATTTATTTATTTATTTTAGAGACAAGGTCTCACTCTGTTGGCCAGTTTGGAGTGTAGTCGTGTGGCGATAGCTCACTGCAACTTCAAGCTTCTAGGTCAAGGGATCCTCCCCCCTCAGGCTCCCAAGTAGTCGGGACTATACACCCATGTTACCATGCCTGGCTTCCTTTTGCTTCTTTTTACATCCTTTTAAGCTTTCTATAGGATCAGCCAAGATTTCTTTATTCTCTTCTACCTCCCTTACTGGTATGGAAATGGTATGTTCTATTTTTACCTGTTTAGTTTAAATTCAGACTTGGGAACCCACATCTATAATCTCAGCACTTTGGGAAGCTGAGGCAGGAGGATCACTTGAGGCCAGGAGTTTGAGACCAGCCTGGGCAACATAGCAAGACCCTATCTCTACCAAAATTGAAAAAACAATTAGCCAGATGTGATGGCACACACCTGTAGCTACTCAGGAGACTGAGGCAAGGAGATCCCTTGAGCTCAGGTCAAGGCGGCAGTAAGCCATGATCACACCACTGCACTCTAGCCTGGGTGGCAGAGCAAGACTCTGTATCAGAAAGAAATAAAGAAAAAGAAAGAGAGAGAGAAAAGAGAAAGACAAAGAGAGAAAGAAGGAGGGAGGAAGGGAAGGAAGGAAGGAAGGAAAAAGAAAAGAAAGACAAGACAAGAGGGAAAGGAAGGAGAAATTAAATTCTTGACTTTACAAAGTTTAAAACTCATTTTATTTATCCTTCTTAAAAATATGAGAAACTTAGATTATTTCTCTCCAGTTCTCCCATCTTTCATGTTATTAGTCCGTAATATTTTAGTTCCAGTGGGAGTTCTAAGCCTCCTCATTTTTTTTGTTCAAATAGATTTATAAACATGTTTGCACCTTTCTTTCTTTTTTAATAGAGACAGGGGGTCTTCCTATGTTGCCCAGGCTGGTCTCGAACTCCTAGGCTCTAAGGGATCTTCCCACCTCAGCTTCCCAAAAGTGCTGGGATTACAGGTGTGAGCCACCGCACCCAGTCACGCCAGTTTCTTTACTCAGCATCGTGTCTTGAATTTCACTCCTGCCTCCTGGGTTCAATTTCCTAATAACCAAAAGGTGTCATTCAACAGGTCTTTTAACAAAAGCCTGTGAGTAATTAAGCTTTTCTGTTTCAACTTGTTTTATTTTACTCTCACCGCTAAGGTCTAAATGTCTCAGAATTCATGTGTTAAAATTTAATGGCTGGGCCAGGTGTGGTGGCTCATGCCTATAATCCCAGCACTTTGGGAGGCCGAGGCAGGCAGATAACTTGAGGTCAGGAATTCAACACCAGCCAGGTTAACATGGCAAAATCCCGTTTCTACTAAAAATACAAGAAAAATTAGCCAGGCGTCATGGCACATGCCTGTAATTGCAGGTAACTCTGGAGGCTGAGGCAGGAGAATTGCTTGAACCTGGGAGGCAGAGGGTGCAGTGAGCCGAGATCATGCCACTGTACTCTAGCCTGGTCAACAGAGCGAGACTCCATCTCAAAAAAAATAAATTAATAAAAAATAAATTAATGGCCAATGAGATGGTATTAAGAGCTGAGGCCCTAAAGGCTGAGACAGGAGAATCGCTTGAACCTGGGAGGCAGAGGTTGCAGTGAGCCAAGATCGTGCCTCTGTACTCCAGCCTGGGTGACAGAGCGAGACTCTGTCTCAAAAAAAAAAAAGAAAAGAAGAGAAAACATAACATTACCAGCACCCCAGAAACCGTCCTTAAGTGCTCTCTTAGACATTATTTTTCCAAGTTCCCCAAAGGTCACTACTACTATCCTAACTTCTACTAAAATGATTGATTTTTCTCATTTTTATTTTTATGTAAATAAAATCATACAGTATATACTCTGTTGTGTCTTTTTCTCCATATTACATCATAAAATTCATTCATGTTTTTGCATGTAGCTGTAATTCACTAATTCCGTTGCTACCTAAAATTGCATTTTATGAACCTGCCATAATTTTTTTCTACTATTTGCATTCTACTATTGATGAACATCAAGTGTTTACAGTTTGGGGCTATTACTAATGATGCTTCAATGAACGTTCTTACACTTATCTTCTGTACATATATACAAAATTCTGTGGGATAACACTTAGGAGTGAATTACTCGGTCATAGGCCATACACATACACATATAAAGTGTTTAGCTTTAATAGACACTGCCAATTTTTCAAATTGATTGTCTAATTTATATTCTACCAGCAAAGTATGAGAATTTCAGTTTCTCTACAGCATCGATAACAGCATTGTAATTCTTTTCAGCTTTAGTTATTCTGGTGGGTATAGTGGGAGCGCAGTGTGATTTTTTTTTTTTTTTTTTTTTTTTTTTGAGACGGAGTCTTGCTCTGTCGCCCAGGCTGGAGTGCAGTGGCCGGATCTCAGCTCACTCAGCTCACTGCAAGCTCCGCCTCCCGGGTTTACGCCATTCTCCTGCCTCAGCCTCCCGAGTAGCTGGGACTACAGGCGCCTGCCACTTCGCCCGGCTAGTTTTCTGTATTTTTTAGTAGAGACGGGGTTTCACCATGTTAGCCAGGATGGTCTCGATCTCCTGACCTCGTGACCCGCTCCGTCTCGGCCTCCCAAAGTGCTGGGATTACAGGCTTGAGCCACCGCGCCCCGCCTCAGTGTGATTTTTAAATTGCATTTCCCTGGGGACTAATGAGATTGCGTTCCTTTTCATATGCTTATTAGCCATTTATTAGCCATTTGGATATTCTCTTGTGAAGCGCCTGTTTCAAATCTTTTGCCTGTTTTTCCATTGGCTTTTCTGCTTGTTTGTGATTTGTAGGAGTTCGATATGCATTTTTTTCTTTTTTGTTTTTTAGATGGAGTCTCACTGTGTTACCCAGGCTGAAGTGCAGTGGTGGGATCTCGGCTCACTACAACCTCCGTCTCCCAGGTTCAAGCAATTCTCTTGCCTCAACCTCCCCAGTAGCTGGCATTACAGATGTGTACCACCACGCCCAGCTAGTTTTTGTATTTTTAAAGAAACAGGGTTTTGTCATGTTGGCCAGGCTGGTTTTGAAGTCCTGACCTCAGGTAATCTGCCTGCCTCGGCCTCCCAAAGTGCTGGGATTACAGGCCTGAGCCACCACACCCAGCCTTGATATACATATTGATATGAGTCTCCTTATTTATTTATTTATTTTTTTTGAGACGGAGTCTTGCTCTGTCACCCAGGCTGGAGTACAGTGGCGCGATCTCAGCTCACTACAACCTCCATCTCTCGGGTTCAAGTAATTCTCCTGCCTCAGCCTCCCAAGTAGTTGGAATTACAGGCTCACGCAACCATGCCCAGCTAATTTTGGTTTTTTGTTTGTTTGTTTGTTTGTTTGTTTTTGAGATGGAGTCTTGCTCTGTAGCCCGGGCTGGAGTGCAGTGGCCGGATCTCAGCTCACTGTAAGCTCCGCCTCCCGGGTTTACGCCATTCTCCTGCCTCAGCCTCCTGAGTAACTGGGACTACAGGCCCCGGCCACATTGCCCGGCTAGTTTTTTTGTATTTTTTTAGTAGAGACGGGGTTTCACCGTGTTAGCCAGGATGGTCTCGATCTCCTGACCTCGTGATCCACCCGTCTCGGCCTCCCAAAGTGCTGGGATTACAGGTTTGAGCCACTGCGCCCGGCCGTGTTTGTTTGTTTTTTTAGTAGAGATGGGGTTTCACCATGTTGGTCAGGCTGGTCTCGAACTCCTAACCTCAAGTGACCCATCTGCCTCAGCCTCCCAAAGTGCTGGGATTACAGGTGTGAGCCACTGTGCCCAGTTGAGTCTCCTTTTTGGATGTATGTGTTGCAAATGTCCTCTTACTCAGTGGCTTGCTTTATTTTTTAACACATCTTTCAATGCACAAAAACTCTTAATTTTAATGTAGTCCAACTTATTGACCTGAGAAAAGAAAAATAGCTCAGAACAGTCTATGTGAGGTATACGAAATTGATCAGGCCCAGAGAGACTTGAGTATGGGACTTCAGTCACAGCTCCCCGTGCCCTCCCACATTCATGCCTGGGGCAACTGTTTAAAGGCATTTTTGCTTTTTTTTTTTTTTTTGCCTTTTCTGTTATCTTCATGTCCTGGAATTCCTGATACAAAAAATCAATGGATAGCCAATCAGTAGCTTATGTTATTTTAATGTAAATTCTTGGTAGACCATTTAGGGACGGCTTCCCCTTTTTTCCTTTAAAAACCCATCTGTAACGACTGCTAATTGGAGCATTTATTCAGGGCAACTTGAATCTGTGCTCCTGGGTTACAGTCCTCAACTTGGCCCAAATAAACTCTCTATTTTTATAAATGATTTTCCCTCGCTTTCTTCCTCTAGGTCAACATATCTTTTGTTTTTGTTTGTTTGTTTTTTGAGACAGAGTCTTGCTCTGTCGCCCAGGCTGGTGTGCAGTGGCATGATCTCAGCTCACTGAAACCTCTGCCTCCCAGGTTCAAGTGATTCTCCTGTCTCAGCCTCCTGAATAGCTGTGATTACAGGCATTTGTCACCACACCCAGCTAATTTTTGTTTTTTTAGTAGAGACAGGATTTCACCATGTTGGCCAGGCTGGTCTCAAACTCCTGACCTCAGGTGACCCACCTGTCTTGGCCTCCCAAAGTGCTGGGATTACAGTGTGAGCCACCATGCTCAGCCAACATATCTTTTATGTTTATTATTTATATGTCCTATGTAATAAATCTTTTCCTATCCCAAGATTGTGAAGGTATTCTCCTACAGTATCTTCTAGAAGACTTATGCCTTTTTCAAAACTCCTATAGGCCAGGCGTGGTGGCTCACACCTGTAATCCCAACATTTTGGGAGGCTGAAGAGGGCGGATCACGAGGTCAGGAGATTGAGACCATCCTGACTAACACAGTGAAACCCCATCTCTACTAAAAACACAAAAAATTAGCCAGGCATGGTGGCAGGTGCCTGTAGTCCCAGCTACTCAGGAGGCTGAGGCAGGAGAATGGCGTGAACCCAGGAGGCGGAGGTTGCAGTGAGCCAAGATTGCGCCATTGCACTCCAGCCTGGACGACAGAGTGAGACTCTGTCTCAAAACAAACAAACAAACAAACAAAAACCTCCTATAATATCTTCCTAAAGTACAGAAGCTTTGGAATTTTTAAAAAATTTTACAATGATACCTATAATCCATCTAGAATTGATTTTTATTCACCCTGATTTCAGGTATGTTTAAATGTGAAAAACAATGTGTTCTCAAGAATTAATAAAATAGCTATTTTTTTTAGCCTTCATTTGTTACTTAATACTTTAGGGCATTTTTCTCTGCCATTAAATATTCTTCTACAAGATATTTTTAAATTGTAAATTGGCAAATTGCCATTGTATATGCTTATGGGTTACAAAGTGATGTTATGGGTCGAGCTCCAGTAATTTCAACACTTTGGGAGGCCAAGGTGGGAGGATTACTTGAGTTCAGGAATTCAAGACCAGCCTGGGCAATATTGTGAAACCCGCATCTCTTAAAAACAAAAAACAAAAACTAAAGTATGTTATGATTTATGAATACAATGTAGAAAAATTAAATCAAGCTAATTAACATATCTGTTTTGGTAGTGAGAACATTTGAAATTTACACTTAGTGACTTCGAAATGTATAGCACATTATTATTTACTATATTCACCATGCTGTGCAATATATCTCAAAAAAAAAAAGAAAAAACTTATCCTCCTGTCTAATTGAGGATTTGTACCCTTTGACTATCATTTCTCCCAAGGTTTTTTTTTTTTTTCACTAGAAGCCTAATAGTCCATCATCTGCCTCTCCCTGGAGCAGGGGCTCTGGAATCAGTCAGGTTAATATTCTGTCCTCATCTCTTACGAACTATGTAACTTTTACCTTTTTTTTTGAGACAGAGTTTCACTCTTGTTGCCTCCCAGGCTGGAGTGCAATGGCGCGATCTCGGCTCACCACAACCTCCGCCTCCCAGGTTCAAGCGATCCTCTCCTGCCTCAGCCTCCCAAGTAGCTGGGATTACAGGCATGCACCACCACGCTTGGGTAATTCTGTATTTTTAGGAGAGACAGGGTTTCTCCATGTTGGTCAGTCTGGTCTCGAACTCCTGACCTCAGGTGATCTGCCCACCTCAGCCTCCAAAAGTACTGGGATTACAGGCATGAGCCACCGCGCCTGGCCGAACTATGTAACTTTTGACAAGAATTTTACTCTCTTTAGCTCTTATGGGAGATGGCCAGGTCTTGAACTCAGTTAGTTTCATAGTTGGATCTCAACCCCTAATTGATTTAGAAGCCCTACATCAACTGAAATAGTGGATCATTAACTCTAGAGCAGTCTTATTTACTCATAGAAGTCTCCTAAAGACCTAGGATAGGCCACATTTTGAGAGTCCAAAGTTTTATTGTCTGTGACTAAGAACAATAAAACTACATGAAACCATGCCCTGTGGTATTTGAAAGCTGACGTCAGGGTTGGCAGCATGAAAGAGTGGCAATTGAACCACTTAATTAAATTCCCTTATCAGATGATCAGACTATTGTTTATCACTAGAGCTAGTGGTTAAGTGAGGCCTCCAACCTTGTCCTAGCTGGTTGCCTTGGGAGAGTTTCCAGATTTCTCTGTGGCTCACTTTATCATCATCTGTGAAACGGGCAGAGTAACAGCTTAGTACCAAACTCATGGTAATGTGCTGGTTAAAATATACTCGGCTGGCTTGGTGTGGTGGCTCATCCCTATAATCCCAGCACTTTGGGAGGCCAAGGTGGGTAGATCACCTGAGGTCAGTAGCTCGAGACCAGCATGGCCAACATGGTGAAACCCCATCTCTACTAAAAATACAAAACTTAGCCAAGTGTAGTGGTGCACACCTGTAATCCCAGCTACTCAGGAGGCTGAGGCAGAAAAATTGCTTGAACCCAGGAGGCGGAGATTGCAGTGAGCTGAGATAGCACCATTACACTCCAGCCTGGGCAACAAGAGCGAAACTCTGTCTCAAAAAGTAATAATAATAAATAAATAATACTTAGCTGGCCAGGCGTGGTGGCTCATGCCTATAATCCCAGCACTTTGGGAGGCCAAGGAGGGTGGCTCACTTGAGCTCAGCAGTTCAAGACCAGCCTGGCCAACGTGGTGAAACCTCTTCTCTACTAAAAATACAAAAATTAGCCTGACATGGTGCCATGTGCCTGTAATCCCAGCTACTTGGTAGGCTAAGGCAGAAGAATTGCTTGAACCCAGGAGGCAGAGGTTGCAGTGAGCCAAGACGGCGCCGCTGCCCTCCAGCCTGGGTGACAGAGCAAGATGCCATCTCGTGGGGAAAAAAGAAAGAAATCAGTTGGTCCAATGAGGTGCTGGTAAATGTTTAACAATCAGTTCCAGTAGGGTGTATGTGTGTGTATGTGTACTAACTTGTAGCATTTGCTGATTTCAGTAGTGTAAATATTTCCACCATGGCCAATTTCAAACTACCAACACGGCATCACTGAACAGAGTTGTGTATTTCCATCTATGATATTTCCATCATATAGATGCAACAGACATAAATGTCCTCAAATGCACAGATACTAGTAAAATATAGTAAAATAATTAGAAAGTGATGAGTTTGAGTCTTTTAATATAATCATAAGTTTATATAACTTAATTTTTAATAATGACCATGTGTAACAACTGGCTTGCAAAATTATTGAGAATTTAACAATTGGGCTCTCATGAGCCTGTACAAGCTGGCTCCAGACACCACTCCAGCCACCCCACGTGCCCTTTTGGATCCTGTGGAGTATAACCCAGGACCCGGCAACTGCACAAGTGCTCAGGGCAGCTTCAATATCCTTCTTAGGGACTCCTTCCTCTGGCAATTGTGTCCCCCTCCCCAAGGACATAGCCCCAGAGGTGACCTTTTCCCTTCCAGGCTCCAAGCTGTTTAACATTCTCATCTACCAGCACCTCCCCCCACTGCAGGGCGGCTATTTCAGGAATGCTGGGACATGCACGTAGGGCATCCTGACCAGCCACTCACCGGCCAGCTACTTGCCGAATGCACCCCGTCAGGTGCTCGCAAGGTCATCCAGATGGCTAGAAAGAGAGCAGCAGCCTTAGGAAGGGGCTGCCTGCTCCTAGGCTCACAGCCCAGTGATACCTGCATTCTCGAATTAAGAATGCTTGGGCAAACAGACCCTAGAAGTCCACTGCCCTCATGTATTTGAAAACCTGAATCCAAACTACCATTTCTTAGTTTAATCTCACTCCTGTCCATTGCTTCTCTACCCCTGCAAGTGACAACAGAGACAGTCATAAATAATGTTGGCAACTTCACGCACGGGGTGCTTGCTCTAGAATTATCCTACTTAATCCTCATAACAACCCTATGAAGTAGGTACTATTTTTATCCCAGTTCCGTAGATGAGAAGTCCAGGATTTGGGGTGGTATATATTGCCCACAGTCATATAGAAGGACTGTCTGGGGAACTCAAGTGTCTTATCAGTGTTTTCTCTTTTTTTTTTTTTTTTTT
>NW_012116021.1:479867-495288 GCF_000951035.1 Colobus angolensis palliatus | reverse complement strand
AAGTAGCTGGAATTACAGGCACCCACTACCATGCCCAGCTAATTTTTGTATTTTTAGTAGAGACAGAGTTTCACCATGTTGGCCAGGCTGGTCTCAAACTCCTGACTTCAACCTCAGGTGATCCACCTACCTCGGCCTCCCAAAGTATTGGGATTACAGGCATGAGCCACTATGCCTGGCCCGTTTTCTTTTTCTTTTTTTTTTTTTTTTAGATGGAGTTTTCACTCTTGTTGCCCAGGCTGGGGTACAGTGTTACCGTCTTGGCTCACTGCAATCTCTGCCTCCCAAGTCCAAGCGGTTCTCCTGCCTCAGCCTCCTAAGTGGTTGGGATTACAGGCACACGCCACTACACCCGGCTATTTTTATTATTATTATTTTTAGCAGAGATGGGGGTTTCACCATGTTGGCCAGGCTGGTCTCGAACTCCTGACCTTGTGATCCGCCCACCTCAGACTCCAAAGTACTGGGATTACAGGCGGGAGCCACTGCACCCAGCCTATCAGTGTTTTTCTTTCTCCCTTACCTGTCTTCCTTTACACGGTATCCTTGGTTCATACGTGATTATTTTGCATGTTTGACATGTTGCTTATTACTAAACATTCTCAACACAGAGGCAGTAGTAGAAGCCATGAGTCTGATAAGTTTGCTCAAGGAGAGAGTGTGCTATGAGGAGGGATCGTTGACAAGATCCTGGAGGACATGAGGACCTAAGAGCCCCTAAGAGGAGACAGAGAAGGAGCTGTCCCGCAAAGTGCGAGATGTCCCAGGAGAGAGGTGTCCAGGGGATGACTGTGGGGAGAAGCTACAAAGTGGACAAGTAAACGAGCACCAGAAGGTGTCCCAGGGATCTGGCAATCAAGAGGCCATCAGTGACCCGGGCAGGGTCTGTTTCTTCATTTCTTTGCCAGCGGGTGAGGAGGCTGTAGCGGGGAAGGCAGGAGACCCAATAGGTGGGTGGAGGAAAGGCAGGGAGGTCGCCAAGTGGGGCCACCCAGTGTAGACTTCCCTTCCAAAAAGGAGAAGGAGGGAGAGAGACACTAGGTGGAAGGAGGGCTTTCGGGATTTGGGTTTCAGTTTTTGTTTTTTGTTTTTGTTTTTTAAAAAACACAGTTTCGGCAGGGCACGGTGGCTCACACCTATAATCCCAGCACTTTGGGAGGCCCAGGCGGGAAGATCACTAGGTCAGGAGATCAAGACTACCCTGGCCAACATGGTGAAACCCCGTCTCTACTAAAATACAAAAAAAAATTAGCTGGGAGTGGTGGCACATGCCTATAGTACCAGCTACTCAGGAAACTGAGGCAGAGGAATTGCTAGAACCCAGGAGGCGGAGGTTGCAGTGAGCCGAGATCCCGCCACTGCTCTCCAGCCTGGTGACAGAGCAAGACTATGTCTCAAAAACAAACAAACAAACATAAACACAGTTTCACTCTGTCGCCCAGGCTGGCGTGCAATGGCACCATCTTGGCTCACTGCAACCTCCACCTCCCAGATTCAAGCAATTCTTGTACCTCAGCCTCCCGAGTAGCTGGGATTACAGGCACACGCCACCATGCCTGGCTATTTTTTGTATTAGTAGAGACAGGGTTTCACCGTGTTGGCCAGGCTGGTCTTGAACTCCTGACCTCAAGCGATCCACTGCCTCAGCCTCCCAGTGTTGGGATTACAGGCGTGAGCCACCGCGCCCTGCCGAAACTGTTCTTTAAAAAACCAAACTAAGGCACTCTGCCTTAGTTTTAGTTTAGTTTTGTTTTAAGCTGGGAATGCCCTTAGCAAATTTCTATGCTGAGGAAAGGGAGCTAGCAGAGGTGAGGCTGAAGATGCCAGCAAGAGGACAGTGATGGCTCACACCACAGATGTGGAGGGATCCAAGTCCCAAACCAGAGAATACTATACTCCCCTCCCCTCCCGGTTTGGTGGGAGCTGGGTGGCTCCTGCCTGGTGGCCTGTACTTTCTTAAAGGAGGAGGCAGAGGGTGAGGGGATGAGTAGTTGGGGGACTGAGGATAGTCGAGGAGGCATGTAACAGCCAGTCTGAGAGGACAAGAGAAGGGGTTGCCAAGAGAAACAACTGAAATAGAAAGTGATACAGATGCTCCTCGATTCACAAGGGGCTACAGCCCCATAAACCCATTGTATGTGGAAAATACATTTATTGTGGGCAGCACAGCAGACGGTCCCCCGACTGATAATGGTTTGATTTCAGATGTTTCAACTATATGATGGTGTGAAAGCATTACACCTTCAGTAGAAACCATAACCCCATCGTAAGTCATAAGGAGTTCTTTGACTTAGGTTGGGGCTACATCCTAATAAACCAATCACAAAGTTGAAAAATCTGGAATGGAAGCACTGGAAGTCAGAGACCATCTGTACAGGTGCAGTGGGACCATCTCTGCAGGTGTCAGCGCCTCAGCAGCCGAGACTAGACTTGGCAGATGCTGGTTACAGGGTTCTGTCTGCAGCCCATAAGCTTGTCCATCGTCTCCTTTTTTACTGCTTTTGCCACCAGAGAGGGACACTCTCGCTCCAGGTTCTGGGAACAGTTCACCACGGGCCCCCATTTAAAACCCCGGGAGGCTGGGCACAATGGCACACACCTGTAGTCCTAGCTCAAGCAGGAGGATGGCTTGAGCCCAGGGGTTCTGGGCTGCAGTACACTATGCCAACCAGGTGTCCACACTATGTTCAGCATTAATATGGTGACCTCCCAGGAGCGGGGGACCACCAGGTTGCTTAAAGAGGGGTGAACCAACCCAGGTCAGAAATGGAGCAGGTCAAAACTCCTGTGCTGATCAGTAGTGGGATTCTGCCTATGAATAGCCACTACACTCCAGCCTGGGCAACATAGTGAGACCCTGCCTCTAAAAAAAATAAAATAAAATAAATAAAAAAATTTTAAAAAGGCTGGGCGCAGTGGCTCACACCAGTCAGCCCAGCGCTTTGGAAGACTGAGGTGAGAGGATTACTTGAACCCAGGAGTTCGAGACCAGCCTGGCAACATGGTGAAACCCCATCCGTACAAAAGATAAAAATTAGCCGGGTGTGGTGGTGCATGCCTGTAGTTCTAGCTACTCAGGAGGCTGAGGTGGGAGAATCACCTCGAGCCCGGGGAGGTAAAGGCTGCAGTGAGCAGTGATTGCACCACTGTACTCCATCTTGGGTGACAAAGTGAGACCCTGTCTCAAAAAAAAAAAAAAAAAAAAAAAAAAAAAACCCATGAGGATATCTCTGGATTTCTTTCTTCCTTTTCTTATGAATGGTGCTTTATCACCCTCACTGTGATGGTTAATATAAGTGTCAACTTGATTGGATTGAAGAATGCAAAGTATTGTTTATGGGTATGTCTGTGAGGACGCTGCCAGAGATTAACATTTGAGTCATTGGACTGGGAGAGGCAGACACACCCTTGATCTGGGTGGGCGCCCTCCAATGGGCTGCCAGCGCAGCGAGAATAAAGTAGGTGGAAGGCACGGAAGGAGCTGACATGCAGAGTCTTCCAGCTTTCATGTTTCTCCCGTGGTGCATGCTTCCTGCCCTCAGACATTATCGGGTTCTTCAGCCTTTCGACTCTTGGACAACACAGTGGTTTCCCAGGTGCTTTCCAGCCTTTGGCCACAGACTGAAGGCTGCGTTGTCAGCTTCCCTACTTTTGCAGTTCTGGGGACTGCGCCTCTACTGGCTTCTTTGCTCCTCAGCTTGCAGCCTATCATGGGACTTCACCCAGTGATGGTGTGAGTCGATTCTCCTTAATAAAGTCCCTTTTGACCACGCACGGTGGCTCATGCCTGTAATCCCAGCACTTTGGGAAGCTGAGGCAGGCGGATCACCTGAGGTCAGGGGTTCAAGACCAGCCTGGCCAACATGGTGAAACCCTGTCTCTACTAAAAATACAAAAAATTAGCCGGGTGTGGTGGCGGGCACCTATAATCCCAGCTACATGGGAGGCTGAGGCAGGAGAATGGCTTGAACCAGGGAGGCAGAGGTTGCAGTGAGCAGAGATCACACCATTGTGCTCCAGCCTGGGTGACAATGCAAGACTGTCTCAAAAAACAAAAAAAGAAAATACACTCTTAGAATTGACCTCCCTGTAGTCAACATAGATGGAATTTATTGCAGGCATTGGTCCTTTTCCCTTGAAAAAGATTTGCCTGTTCAGTAATTTAGATCTGAGTTTCATTAGGAGGGAAATAGGTTTCCATTCTGATCTATCAGTAGTGATTGCATAGGAGCCCACCTGGAAAGAGTTCTGTGATCAACTAGTCAGGCCTGCCAAGGGCCAGGCAGTGGGACAGTTAAAGCTTGTGTGCTAAACATGGTGCTTCAGCCCTCAGTATCTGTGGGGGACTGGTTCCAGGACCTTCCTTGGGTGCCGAAATCCATACATGCTCGAGTCCCTGATATAAAATGGCTTAGTATTTGCATATAACTTACCCACATCCTCCCATATACTTTAAATCTCTAGATTTTACACATAATACCTAATACAATCTAAATGCTATGTAAATAGTTGTTACGTTGTATTGTTTGGGAGATGATGACAAGGAAAAAGGTACATGTTCAGTACAGGCACAATTTTTTAAAATTTTTTCCAATTTTTTTCTTTTCTGGAGACAGGGTCTCACTCTGTCACCCAGCCTGGAGTGCAGTGGCACCAACAATAGTTCACTGCAGCCTTGAACTCCTGAGCTCCAGCAGTTCTCTTACCTCAGCCTCCCTTGAGACTACAGGAATGCGCCACCATGCCTGGCTTTTTTTTTTTTTTTTTTGTGGTAGAAATCGGGTCTTGCTATGTTGCCCAAGCTGGTCTCAAACTCGGGGCCTTAAGTAATCCTTCTGCCTCAGCTTCCCAAAGTGCTGACATCACAGGTGTGAGCCACCGTGCATGACCCTTCAAATATGTTTGTTTTATGCTTGGTTGAGTCCATGGATGCAGAATCCACAGATACGGCACCCACAGATACTGTCAGGCCTCTGAGCCCAAGTGAAGCCATCATATACCCTGTGACCTGCATGTATACATCCAGATGGCCTGAAGCAACTGAAGATCCAAAAAAGAAGTGAAAATAGCCTTAACTGATGACATTCCACCGTTGTGATTTGTTCCTGCCCCACCCTGATACAATATATTCTCCCCCTCCCTTAAGAAGGTACTTTGTAATATTCTCCCCTGCCCTTAAGAATATACTTTGTACACCTATCCCAAACCTATAAGAACTAATGATAATCCCACCGCCCTTTGCTGACTCCTTTTTTGGACTCAGCCCGCCTGCACCCAGGTGAAATAAACAACTTTATTGCTCACACAAAGCCTGTTGGTGGACTCTCTTCACAGGGACGCACGTGACATTTGGTGCTGTGACTCGGATTGGGGGACTTCCTTTGGGAGATCAATCCTCTGTCCTCCTGCTCTTTGCTCCATGAGAGAGATCCACCTATGACCTTGGGTCCTCAGACCAACCAGCCCAAGGAACATCTCACCAATTTTAAATAGGGTAAGCAGCCTCTTTTTACTCTCTTCTCCAATCTCTCTCACTATCCCTCAGCCTCTTTTTCCTTTCAATCTTGGCGCCATCCTTCAATCTCTCCCTTCTCTTAATTTCAGCTCCTTTCCTTTTCTAGTAGAGACAGAGGAGACACACTTTTTCCGTGACCCCAAAACTCTGGCGCCAGCCACGGACTCAGGAAGACAGTCTTCCCATAGTGTTTAATCACTGCGGGGATGTCTGCTTGATTATTCACCCACGTTTCAGAGGTGTCTGATCACCGCGGGGAAGCCTGCCTTGATCCTTCACCCTTAGTGGCAAACACCACTTTCCTGGGGGGCAAGTACCCCCCACCCCTTCTCTCCATGTCTCTACCCTCTCTTTTCTCTGGGCTTGCCTCCTTCACTATGGGCAACCTTCCACCCTCCATTCCTCCTTCTTCTCCCTCAGCCTGGCAAGAACTTAAAACCTCTTCAACTCACACCTGACCTAAAACCTAAACCCCTTATTTTCTTCTGCAATGCTGCTTAACCCCAGTACAAACTCGACAATGGTTCCAAATAGCCAGAAAATGGCACTTTCAATTTTTCCATCCTACAAGGCCTAGGTAATTCTTGTCGTAAAATGGGCAAATGGTCTGAGATGCCTGACGTCCAGGCATTCTTTTACACGTCAGTCCCTTCCTAGTCTCTGTTTCCAATGCTACTTGTCCTAAATCCTTCTTTCCCTCCCGCCTGTCCCCTCAGTCCCAACCCCAAGTGTCACTGAGTCTTTTCGATCTTCCTCTTCTACCGACCCATTTGACCTCTCCCCTCCTCCCCATACTGGTCCTCCTCAGGTCGCTCCCTGCCAGGCTGAATCAGGCTCCAATTCTTCCTCAGCCTCTGCTCCCCCACCCAGTAATCCTTCTATCACCTCCCCTCCTCACACCCTGTCCGGCTTACAGTTTTGTTCCACAACTAGCCCTCCCCCACCTGCTCAACAATTTCCTCTTAAAGAGGTGGCTGGAGCTAAAGGCATAGTCAAGGTTAATGCTCCTTTTTCTTTATCCAACCTCTCCTAAATCAGTTAGCATTTAGGCTCTTTTTCATCAACTATAAAAACCCAGCCCAGTTCACGGCTCATTTGGCAGCAACCCTGAGATGCTTTACAGCCCTAGACCTTGAAGGGTCAGAAAGCTGTCTTATTCTCAATATGCATTTTATTACCCAATCCACTCCTGACATTAAATAAAGCTCCAAAAATTAGATTCTGGCCCTCAAACCCCACAACAGGACTTAATTAACCTCGCCTTAAAGGTGTACAATAATAGAATAGAGGCAGGCAGCCAAGTAGTGACATATTTCTGAGCTGCAATTCCTTGCCTCCACTGTGAGAGAAACCCTAGCCACATCTCCAGCACACAAGAACTTCAAAATGCCTAAGCCATACATGCCTAAGCCACAGCAGTCAAGCATTCCTACAGGACCTTCTCCATCAGGACCTTGCTTCAAGTGCCAGAAATCTGGCCACTGGGCCAAGGAATGCCCACAGCCCGGGATTCCTCCCAAGCCGTGTCCCATCTGTGCAGGGACCCGCTGGAAATCAGACTGCCCAGCTTACCCGGCAGCCACTCTTAGAGCCCCAGAAGTTCTGGCCCAAGGTTCTCTGACTGACTCCTTCCCAGATCTTCTTGGCTTAGCGGTTGAAGACTGACGCTGCTCAATTGCCTCGGAAGCCTCCTGGATCATCACAGATTCTTTGGGTAACTCTTACAGTGGAGGGTAAGTCCATCCCCTTCTTAATCAATACGGAGGCTACCCACCCCACATTGTCTTCTTTTCAAGGACCTGTTTCCCCTGCCTCCATAACTGTTGTGGGTACTGACAGCCAGGCTTCAAAACCCCTTAAAACTCCCCCACTCTGGTGTCAACTTGGACAACATTCTTTTATGCACTCCTTTTTAGTTATCCTCACCTGCCCAGCTCCCTTATTAGGTCAAGACATTTTAACTAAATTATCTGCTTCCCTGTCTATTCCTAGGCTACAGCCATACCTCATTGCTGCCCTTTTCCCCAGTTGAAAGCCTCCTTTGCATCCTCCCCTTGTATCTCCCCACCTTAACCCACAAGTATAGGACACCTCTACTCCGTCCTTGGCCACCGATCATTCACCCCTTACCATCCCATTAAAACCTAATCACCCTTACCCCGCTCAACACAAATATCCCATCCCACAGCATGCTTTAAAAGGATTAAAGCCTGTTGTCACTCACCTGTTACAGCATGGCCTTTTAAAGCCTATAAACTCTCCTTACAATTCCCCCATTTTACCTGTTCAAAAATCGGACAAGTCTTACAAGTTAGTTCAGGATCTGCACCTTATCAGCCAAATTGTCTTGCCTATCCACCCCGTGGTGCCAAACCCATATACTCTCCTATCCTCAATACCTCCCTCCACAAGCCATTATTCTGTTCTGGATCTCAAAACATGCTTTCTTTACTATTCCTTTGCATCCTTCATCCCAGCCTCTCTTCACTTTAGCTTGGACTGACCCTGACACCCATCAGGCTTAGCAAACTACCCGGGCTGTACTGCCTCAAGGCTTCACGGACAGCCCCCATTACTTCAGTCAAGCCCAAATTTCTTCCTCATCCGTTATCTATCTCGGCATAATTCTTCATGAAAACACACCTGCTCGGCCGGGCACAGTGGCTCAAGCCTGTAATCCCAGCACTTCGGGAGGCCGAGGTGGGTGGATCACGAGGTCAGGAGATCGAGACCAATGCCTTAACTTGAGCCCTCACTCTTGCAAAGGGACTACACGTCAATATTTATGCTGACTCTAAATATGCCTTGCATATCCTGCACCACCATGCTGTTGTATGGACTGAAAAAGGTTTCCCCGCTATGCAAGGAATCATTAATGCCTCTTTAATAAAAACTCTTCTCAAGGCCGCTTTACTTCCAAAGGAAGCTGGAGTCATTCACTGCAAGAGCCATCATAAGGCATCAGATCCCATTGCTCAGGGCAACACTTATGCTGATAAGATAGCTAAAGCAGCAGCTAGTGTTCCAACTTTTGTCCCTCATGGCCAGTTTTTCTCCTTCTCATTGGTCACTCCCACCTACTCTCCCACTGAAACTTCCACCTGTCAATCTCTCCCCACACAAGGCAAATGGTTCTTGGACCAAGGAAAATATCTCCTTCCAGTCTCACAGGCCCATTCTATTCTGTCATCGTTTCATAACCTATTCCATATAGATTACAAGCCGCTAGCCCGCCTCTTAGAACCTCTCATTTCCTTTCCATCGTGAAAATCTATCCTCAAGGAAATCACTTCTCAGTGTTCCATCTGCTATTCTACTACCCCTCAGGGATTATTCAGGCCTCCTCCCTTTCCTACACATCAAGCTCGGGAATTTGCCCCTGCCCAGGACTGGCAAACTGACTTTACTCACGTGCCCTGAGTCAGGAAAGCAAAATACCTCTTGGTCTGGGTAGACACTTTCACTGGATAGGTAGGGGCTTTTCCCACAGGGTCTCAGAAGGCCACCACAGTCATTTCTTCCCTCTGTCAGACTTAATTCCTCGGTTTAGTCTTCCCACCTCTATACAGTCTGATAACGGACCGGCCTTTATTAGTCAAATCACCAAGCAGTTTCTCAGGCTCTTGGTATTCAGTAAAACCTTCATACCCCTTACCGTCCTCAATCTTCAGGAAAGGTAAAACGGACTAATAGTCTTTTAAAGACACACCTCACCAAGCTCAGCCTCCAACTTAGAAAGGACTGGACAGTACTTTTACCTCTTGCTCTTCTCAGAATTAGAGCCTGTCCTCAGGATGCTAGCACAGCCCATTTAAGCTCCTGTATGGACAGTCCTTTTATTAGGCTCCAGTCTCATTCCAGACACCAGCCCAACTTGAACTGCACTGCAAAAACTTGTCATCCCTACTATCTTATGTCTAGTCATACTAGGAGTAAATACTCAACTACTGGTAAATACTCTGGTAAATATCCTACTGGTAAATACCCTGCCCTTGTTTACACTGCCGGGTTACATTTTTCCTTCAAACCATCATAACTGATATCTCCTGGTTTTACCTCAAACCCCCACCCTTAAGTCTCTCTTAAAGTGGATAATTTTGCTGACAGGGTACACTCTAATACTTTCACCCTGATGAAGTCCTATTCTTTACTTTTATACTCACTGTTATTCTCATTCCTGTTCTTATGCCACCCTCTACCTCTCCCCAGCTATCTCCACCACACTATCAATCTCAGTCACTCTCTCCTAGCTGTTTCTAATCCTTCTTTAACAAACAGTTGCTGGCTTTGCATTTCTCTTTTCTCCAAAATCATTGCTGAGGCCTTGACTTACTCACTGCTTAGAAAGAAAAAAAAAAAGACTCCATGTCTTTTCATGGGGGTCCACTGTTTTAAATAAACAGTGTTTTTTTTTTTTTACCTAAATCAATCTGGCCTGGCATGATAACATAAAAAAACTCAAGGATAGATCCCCAAAACTTGCCAACCAACCAAACAATTATGCTGAACCCCCTTGGGATGTCCTGGGTCCTCCCAATTCTTAGTCCTTTAATACCTGTTTTTCTCCTCTTATTCAGACCTTGTGCCTTCCGTTTAGTTTCTCAATTCATAAAAAACCGTATCCAGGCAATCACCAATCGTTCTATATGACAAATGTTCCTTCTAACAACCCCACAATATCACCCCTTACCCCAAAATCTTTCTTCAATTTAATATCTCCCACTCTAGGTTCCCACGCTGCCCCTAATCCCACTCAAAGCAGCCCTGAGAAACATCGCCCATTGTCTCTCTATACCACCCCAAAAAAAATGTTTGCCACCCCAACACTTCACCATTATGTTGTTTTGTTTTTCTTATTAATATAAGAAGACAGGAATGTCAGGCCTCTGAGCCCAAGCTAAGCCATCGTATCCCCTGTGACCG
Source organism: Colobus angolensis palliatus (assembly GCF_000951035.1). Classification (NCBI taxonomy): domain Eukaryota; kingdom Metazoa; phylum Chordata; class Mammalia; order Primates; family Cercopithecidae; genus Colobus; species Colobus angolensis. Next base: position 484,850 of record NW_012116021.1, on the reverse strand, counting down.
GCAGGTATGCATCCAGATGGCCTGAAGCAACTGAAGATCCAAAAAAGAAGTGAAAATAGCCTTAACTGATGACATTCCACCATTGTGATTTGTTCCTGTGCCACCCTAACTGATATGATATGTTCTCCCCTGCCCTTAAGAAGGTACTTTGTAATAATCTCCCCCGCCCTTAAGAAGGTACTTTGTATGCCTATCTATCCTAAACCTATAAGAACTAATGATAATCCCACCACCCTTTGCTGACTCCTTTTTTGGACTCAGCCCGCCTCCACCCAGGTGAAATAAACATCCTTGTTGCTCACACAAAGCCTGTTGGTGGACTCTCTTCACATGGACATGTGTGACAGATACGGCACCCACAGATACAGAGGGCTGACTGTATTTGCCCAGGCTAGTAAGAGGTGGGGTAGGGGATAGAGGTAAGGATTAGCTTTGCAGATTGGAAAGGGAAGAGATTCTGCAGAAGTCTTATTGGTTTTTCAACCTCTTTTCTGAGTAGTTTAGAGTGGGGTGGTTGCTGATTGAGAATGTTTATGTCTGTTTGACAGAGTCAAGGTGGAAGGTATCCAGAAAAGAGAAGTACACACGGCAGCTCTTAGAGTTTTGATACCCCCTCCCTGCCAATCCAGGGCACTGTTAGCAGGGCAGTCACAAAGACTCTTGGGCCAGGCTGCCTCTCGGCACTCAGGCCTGAAGAGGTGGGGAGAGCAACGGCCTGTAGAAGTGGCCTGGCAGGAGAAATGCTGAGTTTGTCTTTCTGCCAGAGGCAGGCACAGGATGTACTAATTGCAGCCTAGTCCTCTGCTCTAGGTACACATAGATTTAGATTTTATGGAGTCTGAAGCTTTTGGTAGGATTGGCAGGACAAGGGAGTCCTTTTTAAGAAAGTCATACAGAATTAGGTATGGACCCTCGGAAGGGGCCTGTGCAAGTGAAGGGGCCCTGGAGCTCAAGCTTCAGAAAAGGATACATGCAAGAAGAAAATAAAACAGGATGGCTGGGCACAGTGGCTCACGCCTATAATCCTAGCACTTTGGGAGGCTGAGGCAGGTGGATTGCCTGAGCTCAGGAGTTCTAGACCAGCCTGGGCAACATGGCAAAAACACGCCTCTACTAACAATACAGAATCACTTGGCCCTGGGAGGTGGAGGTTGCAGTGAGCAGAGATCGCACCACTATACTCCAGCTTGAGTAACACGGCCAGACCCTGTCTCAAAAAAAAAAAAAAAAAAGATAAACATACTTGGTTTGGCCAATGATGTAATCAATCATGACTAGGACTCACCCACAAAACCCAAAAGGACAGTGTTCAGAGAGCTTCCAGGTGGGTGAACAAGAAGACTTCTATGCGCTGGGAGGGTGGTGCACCCCAACTCCACAGAGATGGAAACTCCTGTGCTGAGACCAGCTCAGCCAGGGAGACCCTAACCCAGTGGCCTTAGAGGAATTAAAGACACACACACAGAAAATCAGGGGTCTCACAGCCTTCAGAGCTGGGAGCCCCGAACAGATATTTGCCCACGTATTTATTGACAGCAAGCCAGTGATAAGCATTATTTCTATAGATTATAGATTAAAAGTATTCCTTATGGGAAACAAAGAGATGGGCTGAAACAAAGGGATGGGCTCTGCTGCTCTCCGCAGCAGGAGCATGTCCTTAAGGCACAGATTGCTCATGCTGTTGTTTGTGGTTTAGGAACACCTTTAAGCGGTTTTCTGCCCTGGGTGGGCCAGGTGTTCCTCGCCCTCATTCCGGTAAACCCACAACCTTCCAGCGTGGGCGTCATGGCCATCATGAACATGTCACAGTGCTGCAGATTTTATTTATGGCCCGTTTTGGGGCCAGTTTACAGCCAGATTTTGGGGGCCTATTCCCAACACTCCTGTGCTCAGGACCTTTCCAGAGCTCACCCCCTGTATCTCCAGGTAGACCATGTCAGAATTGAATTGAATTATAGGAATCCCAACTGGTGTCTGCTGCAGAATTACTTGGCCTATGGAGAAAAAAAAAAAAAAAGCCCAAACATTTGGCATGAGAAGTGTTGTGTTGGCTAAGTGTGGTGACTCATGCCTGTAGTCCCAAAACCTTGGGAGGCTGAGGCAGGAGAATCACTTGAGCCTAGGGGTTCAAGACCAGCTTAGGCAACATAACAAGACCCCATCTCTACAATAAATAAAAAATTAACTGGCATAGTGCACACCAGTAGTCCTAGCTACTCAGAAGACTGAGGTAGGAAGATCACTTGAGCCCAGGAGTTTGAGACTGCAGTGAGTCGAGATCGTGCCACTGCACTCCAGTTTGGGCAGCAGAGTGAGATCCCATCTCAAAAACAAAACAACAACAATAAAAAACTTTATCTGAAGAATGCAAGTCCCAGGCCGGGCACGATGGCTCACGCCTGTAATACCAGCACTTTGGGAGGCCGAGGTGGGTGGATCACAAGGTCAGGAGTTTGAGACCAGCCTGGCCAACATAGTGAAACCCCGTCTCTACTAAAAATACACAAAATTAGCTGGGCATGGTGGCAGGTGCCTGTAATCCCAGCTACTCGGGAGGCTGAGGCAGAAGAATGGCTTGAACCCAGGAGGCAGAGGTTGCAGTGAGCCGAGATCACGCTATTGCACTCCAGCCTGGGTGACAGAATGAGACTCCATCTGAAAAAAAAAAAAGAAGAATGCAAGTCCCCCTTTCGTTATCAGGCCCAGAGAGGCATTGAAATGTGACAGCGGGTTGGGTGCAGTGGCTCACACCTGTAATCCCAGCATTTTGGGAGGCCCAGGTGGGCAGATCACAAGGTCAGGCGTTCAAGACCAGCCTGACCAACATGGCGAAACCCCATCTCTAGTAAAAATACAAAAAATTAGCCATGCATGGTGGTGTGCATGTGTAATCCCAGCTACTCAGGAGGCTGAGGCAGGATAATCACTTGAACCCAGGAGGCAGAGGTTGCAGTGAGCCGAGATCGTACCACTGCACTCCAGCTTGGGTGACAGAGCAAGACTCTGTCTCAAAAAAAAAATTAGCTGAGTGTAGTGGTGCACACACCTGTAATCCCAACTACTCAGGAGGCTGAGGCAGAAGAATCTCTTGAGCCAAGATTGCACCACTGCACTTCAGCCTGGGCAACAGAGTGAGACTCTGTGTCAAAAAAGAAATGCAAGGCCGGGCGCGGTGGCTCAAGCCTGTAATCCCAGCACTTTGGGAGGCCGAGACGGGTGGATCACGAGGTCAGGAGATCGAGACCATCCTGGTCTACACGGTGAAACCCCATCTCTACTAAAAAATACAAAAAAATAGCCGGGCGAGATGGCGGGCGCCTGTAGTCCCAGCTACTGGGGAGGCTGAGACAGGAGAATGGCGTAAACCCGGGAGGCGGAGCTTGCAGTGAGCCGAGATCGCGCCACTGCACTCCAGCCTGGGCGACAGAGCAAGACTCCGTCTCATAAAAAAAAAAAAAAAAAAAAAGAAATGCAACAGCGAATGACAGCAGTCACATCTCACCCCACCCCCGACCACCAAGCTAAATAATTACCTCTTGAAGCCACTTGCTATGTGGGCTCTAGACTGATACCACGTAGCCATAAAATGCCATATTCCAGACACCGTAACTCATACCCCATAGCTCAATAATGCCTAGCCAATCACAAGCCAATGTTATTGCTGCAAACTAATAAGAACATTGTTGAATCACCCACTCCTTGTCCCCTTTTGCCTTTAAAGGCCTGCTTGTAACAAAAGCCGAACACAGAGCATACCCCAAGGCAACTTGAAGTGTGTCCCCAATGGCTGTCCTCACTCTTGGCCCAAATTAACCCTGTATATTGATTTTGCCTCAGCTTCTTTCTCTGGGTCAACACTAGAATGTCCAACAGCCAGTTTGGGGTGGACGAGAGGGCGAGCCCTCTGAGCACCTGCCCTGTTTGTGGTCTGAGTGGGTCTCAGCGGCTGGACGACTTGCTCTCCCCTCGGGCTGTGAAGTCCTCGGCCTCCCAGGGGCTGGCCTCTTTGGAAATCTTTGAGGTCCTCCAGACTCCAACAGGAAGCTTGCGGCAGGGGCGGCGGGGGGATGAAGGAACTGGATTGTGGGAAGTGCCTAATGAGTCAGCCAACTCTGAGGAGGGGAGGGAAGGAAACATGCCGTGGTAAGAGGATCTGCAAGCCAGGGATGGGTGGGAAGTGGAGCCCATGGAGGATGAACAGCTGGGCCATGTGAGTTTCCACTGTCTCGGGGAATGTCACCCGGAGGTCTCTTCAGCAGCCGCCCCACCCCCACCCCTGCAGATTCCACAAGGACCAAGGGCTTCCCTGGACAAGGGCCTGGTCCTTGGGGTCTAAGGCCAGACTCCAATCTCCATAGTCACCCAAGCTCTCTTCCCTGTTTGGGACTTGGGAATGGGACGATTTGGGAGGTGAAGAGCTGGGACTCCCTTTGGTGGAGAAAGCTTGGGTTTCAGCACTGACTTGGAAAGACCAAAACAAAGGACTTTTGGCCAAGCTAGAGTGGTTCTCAGGAGGAAAGGCAGGAAGGCATTTCCCTGCATTCAGGTAAGGAGAGAGAGAAAATTAACAAACTGTTGCTGTGGAGGGAGACAAACCCCTTGATAAACTCAAGAAACTGGTTACAGGAATCCCAGTAAACCTGCCTGCAGCAGAGCACAGTAGTGGAGAGGCCCGGGGAGTCCCAGCAAAAAACACCCCACCTGCCGGGTGCGGCGGCACACACCTGTAATCCCAGCACTTTGGGAGGCCGAGGTGGGCAGATCACGAGATCAAGAGTTTGAGACCAGTCTGGCCAACACGGTGAAACTCAGTCTCTACTAAAAATACAAAAATTAGCCGGGTATGGTGGTGGGTGCCTATAATCCCAGCTACTCAGGAGACTGAGGCAGGAGAATCGTTTGAACCCAGGAGGCAGAGGTTGCAGTGAGCCGAGATCACACCATTGCACTCCAGCTTGGGTGACAGAGCAAGACTCCATCTCA
>NW_012116021.1:451791-479432 GCF_000951035.1 Colobus angolensis palliatus | reverse complement strand
TGAGGCAGGAGAATGGCGTAAACCTGGGAGGCGGAGCTTGCAGTGAGCCGAGATCTGGCCACTGCACTTCAGCCTGGGCGACAGAGCGAGACTCTGTCTCAAAAAAAAAAAAAAAAAGACAAAAAGAAAAACACCCCACCAACCAGCAAACAAGCCAACAAAAACCAAGGGGGAACGACCAGGAACAGTGTCTGTAGCCTCAAATGCCTTCATACCAGTGACAGTGACACCCCACAGTGGGGCCCTGCTCCTAATCAACTGAAAAATGAGGCAGTGACAGTTGTGGGAAGCCATCAGTGGGAGGAGACCAAAAGCCTGGGGTGGATTTTTCTGCTTTGTTGAGATACAATTGACAAATAAAATTATATATATTACAAGCATACAACGTGATGATTTGGTATATGGACACGTGAAATAATTATCACAATCAAATTAATTAACACATTCACCACCTCCCATAGTTACCCTTGTTACCCTTTTTTTTAAAAAAATGAGAACACTTAAGAGGTACTGTCAAAAGACTGTTTTTTAAAGTTATTTTTAAAGGTTGGGATCACCTGGACTCTAATTCAAGTGACCTTATGGGAGCCCAGAAAGACAGGATTGTAAGCAGGTAAAGGAAACCTCTACAATTCTGTTTCTTGGTCGAGAGAAAGCCTGTCTTGAAGGAGGTGTGGAGGAGGCGGGTGCCGGCAGCCAGTTGAGGAAGAGCCAGAAGGTGGCAGTGTCTACCTGGGGAGGAGCAGTAGGCGGAGCCCCACACCACAGCCAGGGCCAATCCTTATGTGCAGCCCCAGATTACTCCTTGGCAAGACACAGTCCTGCCAGGCCCTCCTCGCAGGCCTGTTTTTTACACTGGTCTGGCCATGAGGTAAGATCAGGTAGGGACAAAGTGCCAGAGCATGACAGCTGCCCGGGCTGGGCCCAGTTGCACAGCTTGGGTGGCCTTAGCCTTTGAGCTCTAAATTGAATCTCCTCCTACTCCTATCCCATGGCAGTCCGGCCCCTGACATCCTCCCCACTGCTTCCAGGGTTCTAGAGGGCTTTCCAGTCCCCCTGGCCCCTGGCCTGCAGTGTTGACCTCCTGAGTCCCTGCCTGTCACTTCCTGGTGACGTCCCTCTGCTCTGTGTCCAGCCTAGGAAAAAAAAAAAAAAAAAAGCCCCTTTCTATGCTTTCTTTTTTTTTTTTCTTTCCTTTTCTTTTTCTTTCTTTCTTTCTTTCTTTTTTTTTTTTTTTTAATGAGACAGAGTCTTCCTGTCACCCAGGCTGGAGTGCAGTGAAGTGATCTCAGCTCACTATAACCTCCACCTCCCAGGTTCAAGCAATTCTCCTGCCTCAGCCTCCCGAGTACCTGGGACTACAGGCACCCGCCACCATACCCAGCTAATTTTTGTATTTCTAGTAGAGACAGGGTTTCACCATGTTGGTCGGGCTGGTCTCGAACTTTTGACCTCCTGATCCACCCACCTCAGCCTCCCAAAGTGCTGGGATTACAGGTATGAGCCACCGCGCCTGGCTTTTTTGTATTTTTAATGGAGATGGGGTTTCACCATGTTGGCCAAGCTGGTCTCAAACTCCTGACCTCAGGTGATCCGCCCACCTCAGCCTCCCAAAGTGAAAGTGCTGGGATTACAGATGTGAGCCACCATGCCCGGCCGTTCTATGCTTTCTTGTCACATGAGATACAGCTTTTACTGAAGGCTTGGGCAATAGAGGGATGTACTTAGTAGGAAAACAAACCATTTCAAAAAGAATAGTATAGATCCTGTTCATAAAAGTCCTTTGAGTCCGGGTGTAGTGGCTCACGCCTGTAATCCCAGCACTTTGGGAGGCCGAGGCAGGCGGAACACAACGACAAGAGTTTGAGACCAGCCTGGACAACATGGTGAAACCCCGTCTCTACTAAAAATAAAAAAATTAGCCAGGCGTGGTGGCGTGTGCCTGTAGTCCCAGCTACTCGGGGGGGGCTGAGGTAGGAGAATCACTTGAACCCAGAGGCGGAGGTTGCAGTGAGCCGAGATCATGCCATTGCACTCCAGCCTGGGCAACAAGAGTCTCAAAAAAAAAAAAAAAAAAAAAAAAAAGCCGTTTGGTGTCCCCGCCACTGTGAAATTCTCACTGGACACCCCCCAGGCTCTGACCTTGCCATTTTGTTTTCTGCCCCCGTCCTCCCTCCTTCATTTCTATGACCATCCTTCCGTCTCTTCTTCTGTTTTGGGGTCTCTCACCCCCAAGTTCCGGTTAACGTTCTCTGTAAAGCCGTTTGATTCCTCCTGTGTTTAAACATCTCCCTTCAACTATGTCCTTAGCACCTCCCCTTCCTCAACAAAAGTGGCTGATCAAGATATTTTCCTAAACAAAAACTGGTCTCACCCTGCTAAATGCATGGAAAACTTACCATCTGGTGTATATATTGGCCTCCCGAGCAATTGATTCGTCTGAGTCCACAGCTGGGACCTGGATCTCCTCTCTACCAGCTGCCAGGCTGAGGGCAGACTCAGGGCCCCAGGGGTGAATTTGTCAGGGCAAAGGCCTCTGTGGGCAGCCTCTTGGCAGCCTGCCAGTAGCCCCTTCTGGCAGCGTCCCATCTCTCCCAGCATCACAGATCAAGCCTCAGAAGTGCAGGGCCTAAGGAGAAAACCCGAGAGTGACAACGGCAAGAGTGATCACCACACCCCTGGTGGGTGGACTCCGGGGTAACACAGAGGTGCTTGGGCCCAGAGCTGGTGGGAGAGGGGAGGTGATGGGAAATGGGACACTCAGAAAGTCCCACCAGCATGGAAATTCACTGGGGGGGCTGGGCACCCCTGGAGAGGCACTGGGAGTTGGGAGGATAAAAAGAAAGACAGGGCTCTCACTGCCAGTGAATAGAACAAGCTGGGAAGGAAACAGACAATGCTTTCCAGGTTAGATTGCCAAGGCAGAGAGGCAAGAGAGGGGATGGAGAAAAGTCTTCAAAACTGCCATTCAAAGCCAGGCATAGTGGCTCTCACCTGTAATCCCAACACTTTGGGTAGCTGAGGCAGGAGGATCGCTTGCACCCAAGAGTTCGTGACCAGCCGGGGCAACATAGCAAGACCATGTCTCTAAAAAAAAAAGTTTTTTTAATTAGCAGGGCATGGTGGTGTATGCCTATAGTCAGAGCCATTCAGAAGGCTGAGGTGAGAGGACTGTGTGAGCCCAGGACATCTAGGCTGCAGTGAGCTGACATCACACCACTACACTCATTCAGCCTGGATGACAAAGTGAGGCCCTGTCACACAAAAAAGAAAAAAACAGGCCAGGCTATGGTGACTCACGCTCATAATCCTAGCACTTTGGGAGTTTGAGGCAGGCAGATTGCCTGAGCTCAGTAGTTTGAGACCAGCTTGGCCAACATGGTGAAACCCGGTCTCTACTAAAAATACAAAAAAATTAGCCAGGCATGGTGGGGCGCACCTGTAATCCCAGCTACTCAGGAGGCTGAGGCATGAGAATCACTTGAACCTGGGAGGCAGAGGTTGCAGTGAGCTGAGATCGCACCACCGCACTCCAGCCTGGGTGACAGAACTTGACTCCATTTCAAAACAAAACAAAAACCAAAAAACTGCTGTTCAATAAGCACTTACCATATGTCAGGCACCGAACACTGACAGCAGCTTTCAATTACACTGACTTACTCTACACCAGGCTTGTTCTAAGCAGCTGCTGTCCAATAAACACATAATGCAAGCTACCTAGGTAGTTTTGTTGTTGTTGTTGTTTGGTTTTGGGTTTTTTTGAGACGGAGTTTCACTCTAGTTGCCCAGGCTGGAGTGCAATAGCGTGATTTTGGCTCACTGCAGCCTCTGCTTCCCAGGTTCAAGTGATTCCCTTGCCTTTTTTTTTTTTTTTTTCTGAGACAGAGTCTCACTCTGTTGCCCAGCCTGGAGTGCAGTGGTGTGATCTCGGTTCACTGCAATCTGTGCCTCCTGGGTTCAAGCAATTCTTCTGCCTGAACCTCCTGAGTAGCTGGGATTACAGGCATTCGCCACCACGCCCGGCTAATTTTGTATTTTTAGTAGAGATGGGGTTTCTCCATGTTGGTCAGGCTGGTCTCGAACTCCCGACCTCAGGTGATCCGCCTGCCTTAGCCTCCCAAACTGCTGAGATTGCAAGCATAAGCCACTGTGCCTGGCTTAGTAGTTGTTTTTTAATTTATTAATTTACTTTGCACCATGGCAGAAAAGATCATAGTTTTAAAAACTCTAGTAGCTGCATTTTTAAAAGGAAAAACAAAAAACCCACTGGTGAAATTATTTGTAATAATATATTCTATTTAGACTAGGTGTGGTGGCTCACTCTTGTCCTCCCAGCAGTTTGGGAGGCTGAGGCAGGCAGATCACTTGAGGTCAGAAGTTCAAGACCAGCCTGGCCAATATGGGGAAACCCTGTCTCTACTAAAAATACAAAAATTAGCCAGGCATGATGGCACGCGCCTGTAATCCCAGCTACTCAGGAGGCTGAGGCAGAAGAACCACTTGAACTCGGGAGGCAGATGTTGCAGTGAGCCAAGATGGTGCCACCATGCTCCAGCCTGGGCAACAGAGTGAGACTCAATCTCAAAAACAAGAAAACAAATAATATATTCTATTTAACCCAATATAATCAACAATTAGTGAGTTATTTTACTTTTTTTTTTTTTTTTTTTGAGACAGGGTCTCACTCTGTTGCCTAGGCTGGAGTGCCATGGCATGATCACAACTCACTACAGCCTTGACCTCCCCTGGGCTCAGGTGATCCTTCCACCTCAGCCTCCTGAGTAGTTGGGACTATAGGCACATACCACCACGCCCTGATAATGTTTTGTATTTTTTTGTAAAGATGGGGTTTCACGATGTTGCCCAGGTTGGTCTCAAACTCCTAGGCTCAAACAATCCACCCACCTCAGCCTCCCAAAGTGCTGGGATTACAGATATGAGCTGTTGCACTTGACCTTTTTTGTATGAAGTCTTCAAAATCCAATGTGAATTTATGCATACATCACATTTCAGGGTTTTTTTGTTTGTTTTGTTTCTTTTGAGACAGGGTCTCTCTCTGTCACTCTGGCTGGAGTGCAGTGGCACAATCATGGTTCACTGCAGCTTTGACCTTCCAAACTCAAGCGATCCTCCTGCCTCAGCCTCCGGAGTAGCTGGGACTACAGGCACATGCCACCACACCAGGCTAATTTTTAATTTTTTTTTTTTTTTAGAGACAGGGTCTCACCATGTTGCCCAGGCTGGTCGCAAACTCCTGGGTTCAAGCGATCCTCCCGCCTCAGTTTCTCAAAGTGTTGGGATTACAGGTGTGAGCCACTGTGCCTGGCCTCCCCACTCAGCCTCCCAAAGTGTTGGGATTACAGGCGTGAGCACCATGCAGGGCACATCTCAGTTTAGACAAACCACATTTCTTTCTTTCTTTTTTTTTTTTTTTGAGATGGAGTCTCGCACTGTCGCGATCTCAGCTCACTGCAACCTCCGCCTCCCAGGTTCAAGCAATTCTTGCCGCAGCCTCCTGAGTAGCTGAGAGAGACAAGCCACATTTCAAGTGCTCAGTAGGCACTGTGGCTGATGACTACCCTATCAGATGCGGCTAAGTGCTTCAGATGTGTTAGTCCTCACAACTATGCTTTTGTTATCCTCATTTTATAAATGAGAAAATTTACACAGAAAGTGCTTCAGCACTTTGCCCATTGCCACCCAGAAAGAAAATGGCTGAGCTGGAATCTGAGCCACCAACTGAGGGTCCACAGTCTGGTGTCCTAACAACTGTGCTATGCTGTCAGCTTCACAAATCTCATCTCCCATAGGAGGTCATCAAAAAGCTACTTGCAGCTGGGCGCAGTGGCTCACACCTGTAATCCCGGCACTTTGGGAGGCCGAGGCAGGCAGACCACTTGAGGTCAGGAGTTCAAGACCAACCTGGCCAACATGGTGAAACCCCATCTCTACTAAAAATACAAAAATTAGCCTGGCATGGTGGCACATGCCTGTAATCCCATCTACTCAGGAGGTTCAGGCAGGAGAATTGCTTGAACCCAGGAGGCAGAGATTGCAGTGAACCGAGATCACACCACTGCACTCCAGGCTGGGCAACAGAGTGAGACTCTGTCTCAGGAAAAAAAAAAAAAGCTGCTTGTTATGCTGTTTCACAGAGGAGAAACTGAAGGTAAGAGAGACTAAAGGATCTTGCCCAGTAGGTGCCACAGATGGGATTTGAACTTATATGGAGTGAAAACTTGGGATACAGCAACCACATCACCTCATATCTTCAGGGAGACCAGGCACAGTGTTTCATGCCTGTAACCCCAATGCTTCAGGAGGCCAAGGCGGGAAGATCTCTTGAGCTGCAGTGAGCCATGATCACACACTACACTCCAGCCTGCATGACAGAGCAAGATTCTGTCTCTAAAAAAATAAATAAAGCACCGGGGAGGGAGAAGCTGGACGTGGCCACCCACATCTCATGCTTAAGAAGGGTGACTTTGAAAAGATCAAAGAAAAAATGACCCTGCGGCTTGAGACCAGGGGAGGGAAGAAGATGTCTGTCTGCATGATGTTCTGCACTATCATTTTAGATGGTTAAGTCTATCAAATAATGCACTGACTAGGCATGATGGCTCACATAAGGCGGTGGTACACATCCATAGTCCTAGCTACCCCAGAAGCTGAGGCAGGAGGATCACTTGATGCCAGGAGTTCAAGGCTGCAGTGAGCCATGGTTGCGCCACTGTGCTCCAGTCTGAGCAACAGAGCAAGAACCTGCCTCACAACAAACAAACAAAAACCCACACACAAACAGTCCGCCATAATTTATTTAAGCCATCTGCTATTTGGAGCAATTTTTCACTGGTATAAATACGCCTACAATGAACATTCCTTTTTTTTTTTTCTTGCCCAGTCTGATCTCAAACTCCTGGGCTCAAGCAATCCTCCTGCCTCAGCTTCTAAGGTTCTGGGATTACAGGCATGATTACGGGCCACTGTAACTGGGCCACATTCTTGTAAATTATTTTTTCCAATAATCCAAAGTAAGACTGGGCACGGTGGCTCATGCCTGTAATCCCAGTACTTTGGGAGGCCGAGGCAGGTGGATTGCCTGAGGTCAGGAGTTCAAGACTAGCCTGACCAACATGGTGAAACCCTTTTTTTACAAAAAAAAAAAAAAAAAAAAAAAAAAAAAAATAGCCGGTGTGCTGGCACATGCCTGTAATCCCAGCTACTTGGGAAGTGAAGGCAGGAGAATCACTTGAACCAGGGAGGCAGAGATTGCAGTGAGCCGAGATTGCACCACTGCACTCCAGTCTGGGCCACACAATGAGACTCTGTCTCAAAAAAAAAAAAAAAAGCAAAAAAACCCAGCAGCTCATGCCTGTGGTCCCAGCACTTTGGGAGGCTGAGGCAGGCAGATCACGAGGTCAGGAGATCGAGACCAGCCTGACCAACATGATGAAACCCTGTCTCTACTAAAAATACAAAAATTAGCCAGGTGTGGTGGTGCATGCCTGTAGTCCCAGCTACTCTGCAGGCTGAGGCAGGAGAACGGCGTGAACCCGGGAGGCGGAGGTTGCAGCGAGCCAAGATTGCGCCACTGCACTCCAGCCTGGCAGCAGAGTGAGACTCCATCTCAGAAAAAAAAAAAAAAGAAAAGAAAAAGAAAGCAATAATCCAATATATAAGCAAGAGCCCTTACTTCTCTACTACTTACAGTCTGGTGTTCAGAGAGTGTAGGAGTGAGCCCGGAGAACTCCCCAAGCCTACCATGTCGTCACTGTACACAAGAGTCCCTGAAGATGGCCACACAAAACCCTGGGGCTTACTCATACATGTTCGCAATTTCATTTTCTTACTGGCCAGTTTCATCTACACTGGAACGTGGTTCCACCTATCTTTCCGTTCTCTGAGAAGCTTCAGCTCAAGGGGAAACATTTCTGGGGCCACAGGTTCTGTTGACTGCCTCTGCAATGAGCACATTATGCAAAACAGATGTTCTGTGCCTCATTCAGTCTCTGCTATCAGGAAAGCTGTGTTCAGAGCCACATGGAGCCTGCAGCCTCCTACTTTGCGGGAATGTTTGTGTAAAAGTTCCTGGCTTTCTCTTTGTTTACATCTGACTGTTTACCTTTCAGTCCCGTCTTGTTTCCTGCTCAGTGAACAGTTTTTGCACTGGCAGAAGCCAGGTCGAACAGTTCCATAAACTACTTTTTTACAGTTCTCACTAGAGCAGAGGTTTGAAATTAGGGTGCCTGAATGTTGGCTCAAGGAGGACACAAACTCCCTGAATTAGTGTGCAAAATCTATGTGAGTGTGTGTGTCTTTCTAGGGAGTGGTTCCTTATTTTCATTGGATTTCCAAAGGGGTCTGAAACCCACCGCAGGGTCAGAACAACACCTGGGTATATGGTGGGCCCCGAGAGGCCACCACATGGAACGTTCTGCCGTCTGCACTTTGGAATATTCTTCTGGCCAAGAGCCACCACTTCCCTGACTCTGGACTTTCTCTTCCCCACTGCCACCAACAGGGGATGTACGCTTTCCACTCGGCACCACTCCTCACTGAGAACTGCTCTTAGGGCTTTCTGAGCCTGTTGGTGTGACTGCGGTGGTGGCAGCTTGCAGGAGAGACACCTCACTCTTTGCTTTGTGGGATCCTCTGCTTGGTCCCTGAACCACAGGCTGAGGCTCAAATTCTAGCCACGCACAAAAAAGTGATCGATAGCCAGGTGCAGTGGCTCACACCTGTAATCCTAAGCACTTTGGGAGGCCGAGGCAGGCGTTTCACCATATTGGCCAGGCTGGTCTCAAACTCCTGACCATTGCATTTGTTTGCAATGTAATTTGCAAACAAATCTGGTAGGCTGCCATAACAAAGTACCACAGACTGGATGGCTTAAACCATAGATATTTAGCTTCTTACAATTCTAGAGTCCAGAAGTTCACAATCAATGTTTCCGCAGGGCTGATTTATTCTGAGGTCTCTCTCTTTGGCTTGCAGATGGCCATTTTCTGCCTATGTTCTCGTACTTTTCCCTCTTGCATGTCTGTGTCCTAATCTTCTCTTCTCTTTTATTTTTTTGAGGCACAGTTTTGCTCTTTTTGCCTAGGCTGGAGTGCAATGGCACAATCTCAGCACGCTGCAACCTCTGCCTCCCGGGTTTAAGCGGTTCTCCTGCCTTAGCCTCCCAAGTAGCTGGGATTACAGCCATGCGCCACTACACCTGGCTAATTTTGTATAGTAGAGACGGGATTTCACCAGGTTGGTCAGTCTGGTCTCAACTGCTGACCTCAAGTGATCTGCCCGCCTCAGCCTCACAAAGTGCTGGGATTACAGGCATGAGCCACCGCACCTGGCCCTACCTAATCTTCTCTTCTTATAAGGACAGCAGTCCTGCTGGATTAGGGCCCACCCTGAGGACCTCATTTTAACTTAATTACCTCTTTAAAGACTTTACCTACAAATACCTATGAAGCTAGAACTTCTTGATGAACATAATTTAGTCCATACCACTATCTTACATTTCAGGGATTACAAAAGCAACATATGCTTTATGTAAAATATGGAAACATCATAAATGGAAAACTAAGATAAGAATCTCTGCAAAAATCATTGTTTTTTTGTTTTGTTGTTGTTTTTTGTTTTTATTTATTCATATGTATTTATTATTATTATTTTTGTTTTGAGACAAGAGCTACTCTGCCACCCAGGCTGTAGTGCAGTGGCATAATCACAGCTCATGGAAGCCTTAACCTCCTGGGCTCAGACAATCCTTTGGCCTCAGCCTGCAAGTACCTGGACTACAGGTGTGCACCACCATGCACCATGCCTACCTAATTTTTAAAAGTTTTTTGTAGTGACAGAGTCTCACTATGTTTCCCAGGCTGGTCTTCAGCTCCTGAGCTCAAGCAAGCCTCCTACCTTGGCCTCCCAATGTGCTGGGATTACAGGCATGAGCCACTGCACCTGGCCCTGGCTTTTTTTTTTCTTTTTTTTTTTTAAGTATATAAAGTAAAAGCAAAAATATGCCCTTCGTTCCTCATTTCTACCTTCTCCCCCAGAGAACACTGCTATGATAGTGAGGGACCTTTTCTGGGTTTGTCTAAACTGCTTCCAGTAACATCCTTGCCCTGCAGCTACACCTGTTCCTGCTGGTGCCCTGGAGAACAGACCCCTTGTGCCTGGGTTGCTGGTGGATCAAATCTTTGTGCACATTCATGGTGATTCTGTAGAAGTGGAATTCTTTTGTCAAAGGGTATACAAAATGCTAATAATTAGAGCTCAGATTTAAAAGAATTTTTTTTTTTTGGAGACAGAGTCTCGCTCTGTCACCTGGGCTGGAGTGCAGTGGTGTGATCTCGGCTCACTGCAAGCTCCACCTCCTGGGTTCACACCTTTCTCCTGCCTCAGCCTCAGAGTAGCTTGGACTACAGGCATGTGCCACCACGCCCAGCTAATTTTTTGTATTTTTAGTAGAGATGGGGTTTCACTGTGTTAGCCAGAATGATCTCGATCTCCTGACCTCATGATCCACCCTCCTTGGCCTCCCAAAGTGCTGGGATTACAGGCGTGAGCCACCGTGCCTGGCCTAAAAGGAAATTTTAAAAGAAGGCACGTAAAGATACAGGAGACCTGGCCGGGCGCGGTGGCTCATGCCTGTAATTCCAGTACTTTGGGAGGCCAAGGGGGTCGGATCACAAGGTCAGGAGTTTGAGATCAGCCTGGCCAAAATGGCGAAACCCCATCTCTACTAAAAATACAAAAATTAGCTGGAGTGATGGCAGGGCACCTGTAATCCCAACTACTCTGGAGGCTGAGGCAGGAGAATCGCTTGAACCCAGGAGGTGGAGGTTGCAGTGAGCCGAGATCGTGCCGTTGCACTCCAGCCTGGGCGACAAGAGCAAGACTCCATCTCAAAAAAAAAGAAAAAAAAAAAAAAAGATACAGGAGACCTGTTAAGATAGCTTCCCTATGGTACTGAAATGTTAACTGTGCCTGTTCTTAGGTAATGGGGCAGGAAGTTGTTTTTCCTCCCTTTATCTTGCTACCTACCTGGATTTTCTACATTTTCTTTCATGAGCTTGTGCTACTTTTTATAACGGAAGGAATAAACAACTGTAATAGAATGCTGCCAGAGAGGACAATTGAAAGGAACTTTTGGTTCTGTTCAGAAAGGGCAGGCCTGCTGCTAGGAGCTGCAGGGGACAGAGAGCAGATGGGGCAGGGGGATTTCTGGCAGAGGCTGAAATGGAAGGTGGGACCTGTGACCAGTGTTGGGGGCGGGGCAGTCTCTGCCTTTCAGACCTGGGAGGGAACTGTGTGCATGAACTTTGCCAGGGAGGGAGGTAGCTCTTAGCTGGTCCAAGATGGGCTGAAGAGTTTGTAAACAAGTGCCTGGCCACTCAAAATAAGTTTAGGTCCTTTGGCCCAGACTAATTCTATCCCAGGCTACTGAGAAATGGGATGCTGAGTCCCTGCCACAGGTCTTTGAAAAATGACAATGGAAGATGCGCTGGAAGATTGGAGAGGGTCAAAATGCCATTCCCTTTCCTGAAAGGAAGGCAACAGAAACTTCAAACATTGGGGCAGAGGGCTCAGCGAGTTTAAAGGGGTGACTCAGAATCCCATAGAAAAGGATGTGACAATTCATGGGAGCTAGAATGGGTCAACTGCAGCCCCAGACCAACCTCAGCTTGTGATGTGAGTCACAGAGATCCTAGATTCAGCAGATCTCCTAAGAGACTTATTATTGTTTGCAGCCAAGATAGAGAAATATGGAGTAGATACTAGAACGGTCAGGTGAAATGATAGCCCCCAAATCAGTGGACTGATGCCAAGGTGAGGCAGGTTTCTAAGTCCATGTCAAAAGGCTCTGTTCGCCCTGTTGCCCAGATTGGAATGCAGCAGCATGGTAACTGCTCACTGCAGCCTCAGCTTCTGGGTTCAGGGGATCCTTCCACTTCACCCTCCTGATCACTGGGACTACAGGCACCATCACACCTGACTAATTTTAAATTTTTTGAAGAGACAGAGTCTAATTGTGTGCCCAGGCTGGTCTTGAATGCCTGGGCTCAAACAATCCTCCCACCTGGGCCTCCTAATCCACAGGGATTACAGGCATGTACCATTATGCCTGGTTAATTTTTTTTTTTGGTAGAGACAGGGTCTCGCCATGTTGCCTAGGCCTCGAACTCCTGATCTCAAGTGATCCTCCTGCCTTGGCCTACCAGAGCACTGGGATTACAGGCGTGAACTATCCTACCTGGCCTTCGTTGTTCTGTTCAGAAGCCAGATTAGAGAATCTAAATGGGTCATCCAGTGACTAGCCAAATCCAAACAGGTACGAGTCCAAAAGCTGAGATCATCACTGACAGCAGAATCTCTCCCAGAGAATTGGCGGTGAGCCATTCCAGAGGCAGTGGGTGGGCAACTGCCCAGGGCTATATTCAGTCTTCATGGCCATGGGAGGGTGCTGCATCCTGAGTGTTTAAAAGTCCTGAGGAATCCAGACGTAGGGATGAATGATTCTAAGGCGTTGGAACTTGGCGTGGTAACATGGCTGCCTTGGGCTTTCTTGACCTGATGTCTTTAGCTGTTTGGTTCATCTGATTGTCTTTAGTTGAGTTTCTTAGTCACTGAACAGCTTTATAGGTCTTTTGAGTATTTCCAAATTGTGTGCCAATTGCATTTTCCACTGTAAATGAATCAACTGGCCTTCTGTTTGTGTTTTGAAAATTTACAAGCAACGACTGGACAGGCCCAATGGAATCCTTCAATCTCCCCCATTCAACATTCCTCACTAATGACCTTCCTGGCCTGAGAGGTGGTTAAAAATAGTTGCCTCCTGCTCTCAAGCTACACTGCTTCAGGTATTGTATTTCATAATCCATGCCCTCTATACTGAACCTCGTGACCAGGATAAGCTTCCAGGGCAGTCACAGTCAGAGTGGACAGCTGTCACCTGTAATTGGCCGCAGCCCCATCAATGAGTAGGGCCTGCACCAACTCTGCTCAAGTGTTCTCTGCAGAGAATGAGCAGCATGCCTGGCTTAATGAGTTGGGGACCCTTGTGGCTCTGGGGATCCAAAGGACTTGGTTTCTCCCTTGGAAGATAGAGGCAGGAGTAGGACCAGGGCATACGCAGTTATGCTAGTGAGGTGCACTCTGATACCCCCCGGTACAGTCTGAAGTCTACAGGAGTTGAAAGAGGTGTGCAGGTGGGCCAGGTATCCCTAGCAGTGGTTTCTATTTGTGGCAGCCAAATGGTGAGAGCAAGAAGGTGGAGAGGACTGCGGAACCTTTGCAAGGCAAACCAGTGAGAGTAAGTGCCTGGTGGGCCACAGTGCCTTGGGGGACGTAATGGTTGTATCTCCAGAGATGAGTAGATGCTGGCTTCCTATTTAACATCAATCCAGTCCCCCAAACGCCTCCGTCGGTGGGCCTGGCATTCTTCCAGACTCCCCTCAAACCATGTTTCCAGCAAACGCCCCGCCATCAGCCTTACTCCCACGCTGATTACGGGCTCTCAGCACATGTATGTTTCGTTTACACTGTGCTGCTGTTTTGGAATTGTTTGCAAGTTGTGTCATATGTGTATGTTGTGTCTAAAGTGGATAGAGGCCTCTGAGATCAGGATCTAGTTTTCTTGAATCATCGTCCTCTTCCTCCACAACCACCACCAATAACTGGCACCAAACACAGGGTTACGTAATGTGGACAAAAATGCTTGTAAATGAGTTCATGTCACAGACACTCAGAAGTTTGCCCCCACTGTAAACAATGTAGAGATGAAAGCCTTTGTTTCCAAGCCTCTCTCATGTTCTCAGGAACATGGAGAGAGGAGCCCTCTACCTTTGCAGTTCATTCAATGGACTAGGGATCGACTTGCCCTCATAGGGTTCTTAGAATAAGGAAAAAAAGCAGAAGGCATGTTCCGCAACCTCACAGAACATATTTAGCTGGGAAGATTCTTCACGAAGCTGGCAAATAATTTTTTTTTTTTTTTTTTTTTTTTGTGAGATGGATTCTCACTCTGTCACCCAGGCTGGAGTGCAGTGGCACAATCTTAGCTCACTGCAACCTCTGTCTCCTGGGTTCGAGCAAGCGATTCTCCTGCCTCAGCCTCTGGAGTAGCTGGGACTACAGGCCATACCAACACTCCCAGCTAATTTTTGTATTTTTAGTAGAGACGGGGTTTCACCATGTTAGCCAGGCTAGTCTCAAACTCCTCACCTCAGGTGATCCACCCGCCTTGGCCTCCCAAAAGTGCTGGGATTACAGGCATGAGCCACCATGCCCAGCCAGAGCTGGCAAATAATTAAAACAATTTTCAGGCATCCCATCCTCCCAACTTCACAGTTAAGTGTTAAAAGAAATTAGGCCAGGCTGGGCGCAGTGGCTCATGCCTGTAATCCAAGCACTTTGGGAGGCTGAGGTGGGCGGATCACAAGGTCAGGAGTTCGAGACCAGCCTGGCCAATATAGTGAAACCCCATCTCTACTAAAAATACAAAAATTAGCTGGGCATGGTGGCACACGCCTGTAGTCCCAACTACTCGGAAGGCTGAGGCAGAAGAATCGTTTGAACCCGGGAGGTGGAGGTTACAGTGAGACAAAATTGTGCCCATTGCACTCAGGTCTGGGTAACAGAGCAAAACTCCATCTCAAAAAGGAAGAAAGGAAGGAAGGAAGGGAGGAAGGAAGGGAGGGAGGGAGGGAGGGAGGAAGGGAGGAAAAGAGAGAGGGTAGGAGAGAGGAAGGGAGGGAGGGAGGCAAAAGGAGAAGAGAAGAGAAGAGGAAAAGAGAAGACAGAAATTAGATGCCGGACATGGTGGCTTATGCCTACAATCCCACCACTTTGGGAAGTCTAGGCGAGAAGATCACCAGAGGACAGGAGTTTGAGACCAGCCTGGCCAACATGGTGAAACCCCGTCTCTACTAAAAATACAAAAATTAGCCAGGTGTGTGCACGCCTGTAGTCGTAGCTACTGGGGAGACTGAGGTAGGAGAATTGCTTGAACTTGGGAGGCAGAGGTTGCAGGGAGCCGAGATCGTGCCATTGTGCTCCAGCCTGGGCCACAAGAGTGAAACTCTGTCTCAAAAAATAAACAAGCAAAAATAAAATAAATTAGAGTCAGAAACATTTGCTTTGGTTTTGGCAAATCCAGAACAGCTTTTTCTCTTTCTTTCTTTTTGAGACGGAGTCTCACTCTATCACCCAGGGTGGATTGCAGTGGCATGATTTCGGCTCACTGCAACCACTGCTACCCGGCTTCAAGCAATTCTCCTGCCTCAGCCTCCCGAGTAGCTGGGATTACAGGCAGCTGCCATCGCGCCCGGCTAATTTTTGTATTTTTAGTGGAGACGGGGGTTTCACCATCTCGGCCAGGCTGGTCTTGAACTCCTGACCTCGTGATCCACTCGCCTCAGCCTGCCAAAGTGTTGGGATTATAGGCATGAGCCACCTCACCCTGCCCAAAACAACTTTTTCAAAAATTCTTTACTATGAGATTCTTTGAGATATCAACCTGTATAACTTAAATGACTTATTGATATTCTCGACTTTTCAGAAATGTATTTTGTTTAAATAAATAAATAAAGCAAGCAAGCAAGCAAAGGTGCAAATTCTCCAAAAAGGCCAACATGCTGCGTGGCTCCTGGCCACGAGGGGGCATGGTCTCCCTAGTCCTAGGCTAAGGAACCAACGATGGGGACCCCCGCTGTGTCCAGCCTCAGCCTAGTGGAGCTGGGAGGAATGCCCTCTTGGCCAAGGTCCAGAAGTTCCAGGAGACTCCAGATCTCTTCTCCGGTGCTAGCAACTCCCCCGCAGCAGAGTGTATGTCTGCGGTGTAGAAAGCCACGCGTGCGGCCGGGCGCAGTGGCTCAAGCCTGTAATCCCAGCACTTTGGGAGGCCGAGACGGGTGGATCACGAGGTCAGGAGATCGACACCATCCTGAGCTACACGGTGAAACCCCGTCTCTACTAAAAAATACAAAAACCAGCCGGGCGAGATGGCGGGCGCCTGTAGTCCCAGCTACTCGGGAGGCTGAGGCAGGAGAATGGCGTAAACCCGGGAGGCGGAGCTTGCAGTGAGCCGAGATCGCGCCACTGCACTCCAGCCTGGGCGACAGAGCTAGACTCCGTCTCAAAAAAAAAAAAAAAAAAAAAAGCCACGCGTGCTCTAGGCTGAAGAGGAGGTCATGTTTAAATTACAGACTGAGCAAGAGTGCTGTGCTGGCAGCTTTGCCCAGGAGCCAGCAGGGCGGGTGGTGTCTGGGGCATGACCTTGGGTGGCTGTGGTGCTGGTTAGGGTGCTGGGTGGAGCCTGGCTGGTGAGGTTGGAGAGCATGGGCGTGGCAGCCACAACACAGATGGGACTACACAGAGCCTGTGGGAGCCACTCTGCCTGGCCAGCTGCTCCCAGCCCTGCCAGCATTGGGATTGTGTGGTCAAGGCAAAGACCATGCTTTTCAGCAAGGTCATCTGCAGTCTGGCTTCAGTCTCCCTCCCTCCACATTACCTTTTCCAAAAGAACCTCATCTCCAGCGCAGCTGAATGACCTGCTCTTCCCAAAAATGACTTAAACTTTGCTTCATCGATTCATTTTTGCACTTACTTCGACACACAGCAAACACTAATAGAACGCGTATGGTAGCCAGACACTGTGGAAATACAGGACCTTGTCTCTGACTTCATAGACATGATAGTTTTTGTTTGTTTGTTTAACAGAGTCTCACTCTGTTGCCCAGGCTGGGGTGCAGTGGTGTGATCTCCGCTCACTGCAGTCTCCACCTCTCAGGCTCTTCTGCCTCAGCCTCTCAAGTAGCTGGGACTACAGGCACGCACCACCATGCCAGGCTAATTTTTGTATTTTTAGTAGAGATGGGGATTCACCATGTTTGCTGGACTGGTTTTGAACTCCTGACCTCAAGTGATCCACCCGCCTTGGCCTCCCAAAGTGCTGGGATTATAGGCATGAGCCACCGCACCCCGCCCATAGGCACTACAGTTTTATGCCTTCGAATCTTTATTCATGTTTTTCTACTTGTGGAAAATTCTCCTCGTTCCTCTCTGCCTGGCCAGATTTTACCATCTTTCAGTGACCTCCTCATACCTCACCAACTCCAGGATCCCCACTCTGATTACTCCAAAGTGAGAAAAGGGACCAGGTCCTTCTCATTCACTGTTATATCCTAAGTGACTAACAGGTGCCTGGTACAAGCAGGTGCTCAAAAATATTGACAGAAAGAGTGAGGCAGTCTTGTCCATCTCTGACTTCACAGCCCTATTGCCCAAAACTTTCACTTCCAGTCCTGCCTATGACATTTCTCCTACTGAACTCTTGCGTTTATTACTACTCAGTGCTGGGTGGTTGGATTAGGCAGGGCTCTGGATTTGCCAGGAACAGAAAGGAATGTATTGGTTCATTGAACCACACCATGGGAGGGGCAGCAGGAACCACAGGGGTCTGAGAATACAATGTCTGGACACACCGCCACTGGCTTCTCTCATTGGTGTCTTCATCCCCTACTACTGCAGAAAGCCTTTTGCCACCCAGAAAATGGCTGTCAGCTGGTCAGGATTCACATCCTACCAGTTTAGCAATCCAAGAAGAATAGAATTTTCTCCTCCAATTACTTTTTTTTTTTCTTTTTGAGACAAGTCTCACCCTGCTGCCCAGGCTGGAGTGCAGTGGCACAATTATAGATTACTGCAGCCTCAACCTCACGGCCTCAAGTGATCCTTCTACCTCAGCCTCCCAAGTAGCTGGAACTACAGGTGTGTGCCACCATGCCTGGCTAATTTTTTAAATTTTTTGTAGGGGCGGGGCGGGGGGGGGTCTCGCTATATTACCCAGGCTGGTCTCGAACTCCTGAGCTCAAGCAATCTGCCCACCTTGGCCTCCCAAAGTGCTGGGATTACAGGCGTGAGCCACTAAACCGGGCCTATTTTATTTATTGTTTGTTTGGGTTTTTTGTTTTTTTTTTGAGATGGCATCTCACTCTGTTACCCAGGCTGGAGTACAGTCACACAATCTTGGCTCACAGCAACCTCCACCTCCCAGGTTCAAGCGATTCTCCTGCCTCAGCCTCCTGAGTAGCTGGGATTGTAGGCATGTACCACCACACCTCACTAATTTATGTTTTTAGAAGAGACAGGATTTCGGTATGTTGGCCAGGCTGGTCTCAAACTCCTGACCTCAAGTGATCCACCCACCTCGGCCTCCCAAAGTGCTGGGATTACAGGCGTGAGCCACCGCGCCGGGCCTTTCCCTAGACTTTACAGGAGCCTACAACAGTCCATCTTGTCCTCTTGTCACCACTGCTGCGGGTAGGGTCATTTGTCCTGTCTGAAGGTGTGGAAATAGAATCCTGGTAGCTATGTTATGACTTGGGCAGTCACTTCTGGTTTTCCTTCTGAGAAAATCTTCTGAGCCCAGCTGTATGAGTAATATTGGCTTTTTGTCTCAAGTGGGAAATGGCTCTAAGACCGGTTTTTCTATTTGTGTTTCTTTGTTTATTTTGGTAGAAAGCAGACGGCAATATGTAAAACGGCATCTTCTTCGATGGTCTCAGGAGCACAGTCATCTCTAAAGAAGTATTCCTCTCCAAAGAGCTGCAGGCCTTCAACAGCCTTATTAGGGAATACTATTATACCTGTTTACTTGAGTGGTAGTAACTAGCCGGAGGTCACAGAACCATGGTGGGAGAGAGGGGTGAAGACAAGACCTGTGGATCTAGATCCTGGTGCCAGAAGTTTTGCTTACATCCAGTTATTCAATCCGCACTGCAGTCTTCTGAGGTCAGAATCAGGTGACAGGTTCTATGAAGTTTACATGTCTTACCCAAGGTCACAGAGGCAAACAGGGCTGAGATCTGCTGATTCCAAGCCCATAGTATTTTCACTTCAGGTCACCTTACCTCTCTGTGCTTGCACTTCCTAATCTATGAAATGGGAATAATAATAGTCCATGCCTCTGGGTTTGTTGTGGGAGTTAAATGGAATGACATACCTGGCCCGTAGTGAGCTCTGTAAGTGGATGCTACTGTTGTTATCATAATTTTATCACAAGACCTCCCTCTGGTCAGGAGTTGGCCACTCCCTGTTGCAGGAGAGCCAGATTCCGTGGGAGCCTCTTCGTGGCCCAGGTGCTCCTGAGGCTCAATGCAGGTGCTGGGAAAGTTTGCAACAGGAATAAAGGGAACAAAGGCTCCAGGTGCCTGTCGATGCTTTGTCTGGCTGGAGGCCAGCTTCCTGCTGGATCAGGTTGCTCTTGGCTGTCTGGGTTCATGGAGCTGACCCCTCCTCCCTGTCCCTGCCAACTGAGGGCTGAGGAATAAGCCTGGTGACACCACACAGGGTCCATCATGGGCAATGTACTTCCTTTCTGGAACCCAGTGCTGGGATCTCACTGACTGAACCAGGAAACTTTGGGGCACTGAGAGAGACCTATTCTGGGTCCTCATTCCACAGTGTGGCCTCAGTGAACCGCCTCCCAACCTCTCCTGGAGGGGTAGTCTTGGGTGTAGAGACCTGGAGTCTGAGACCTGGGTTTGAATGCCAACCCAGGATGGAGCACTGAAGTGACCTTAGACAAGCCAACTCTCTCTCTATCTCAATTTTCTACTATGAAGGTTCAGGAGGTTGTGCTGGTTCGTGCATAAAGCCCTTGCAAGCCCTTAAAATTCAGTGCTGTCCCCAACACCACCTATAGGAGATGAAACTTTTTTCTTTTTCAGACGGAGTCTCTGTCGCCCAAGCTAAAGTGCAGTGGAATGATCTCAGCTCATTGCAACCTCTGCCTTCCAAGTTCAAGCGATTCTCCTGCCTCAGCCTCCCAAGTAGCTGGGATTACAGGCACGTACCACCACACCTGGCTAACTTTTATATTTTTAGTAGAGATGGGGGTTCACCACGTTGGCCAGGCTGGTCTTGAACTCCTGACCTCAGGTGATCCACCCACCTTGGCCTCCCAAAGTGTTGAAATTACAGGCGTGAGCCACTGCACCTCAGCCTAGGAAATGAAACTTCAAACCCAGCAGAGTGTGATCTTTGCATAACACAAACTAGACTGTGTCGCCTGTCCTCAAAACCTGCCACAAGCCCTGGCCTGCTCCCTTCCAACTTCTGCTGTAGCTCCCAGTCACCAGGCTTCTTTAAGTTCCTTGAATAGGACTTTGTTCCTGCCTTAGGGCTTTTGCACTTACTGTCCCTTTGTCCTGAAACACTTTGAGCTCCAGGTCTTTCCATTGCTGTCTTTATCACTCAGGTCTTGTGCTCAGGTGTGACCTCCTCAGAGCAGCCTTCTTCTGTCACGCCTGTCTTGTCCCTCTCAACCAACATCATCCAGTTTTATATCCAGAGCATACCTCTCTCTGAAATTATCCTGTCTGTATTTATCTACTTTTTTTTTTTTTTGAGACAGAGTCTCGTATTGTCAGTCACCTGGGCTGGAGTGCAATGGCGCAATCTTGGCTCACTGTAACCTCCATCTGCCAGGTTCATGCAATTCTCCTGCCTCAGCCTCCTGAGTAGCTGGGATTGCAGGTGCCCGCCACCATGCCTGGCTAACTTTTTGTATTTTTCAGTACAGATGGGGTTTCACTATGTTGGTCAGACTGGTCTCGAACTCCTGACCTCGTGATCTGCCTGCCTCGGCCTCCCAAAGTGCTGGGATTACAGGCGTGAGCCATTGCACCTGCCGTGTCTCCCTTTTTATTGTCTACTTCCCTCCACCAGAAGTTAAGCTCCGTGAAGACAGGGAACCTGTCTGTCCTTTCTCCCTTTATTTCCCCAGAAGTGCCCAGTGCAGTGCCTGGCACAGTAGGCACTCAGGGACTCTTTGTAGGCTTCCCATTCTGTAAGACCCACCTTGAAGTAGGGTCTGGGCTGCCTGTGCCCATCATTTCTCTGTGCTCTGGGGCAGTGGCCTGGCACTGCAATGAGGCAGCTTTGTGAGTGTGAAAAACACTGTCCCTTTCCAAAATACTTTCACATGTGGTGCCTCATTTGCACCTCCCAATAACTCTGTGAGACAGGTAGAGCAGGATCATAAACTCCATCTCATAAATGAGAAAATCGACGTGTCCAGAGGCTTACAGGAACTTGCCTAAGGTTATATCCCTCATTTGGTGCAGAACCAGGAGGAGAACTATTTGTCTTAGGAAGTTCCAGGACCTCCAGCCAGACACAGAATGCCGAAGATCCACATATCAATCGCATTTCTCCATTAGGTCATGTTATCCATGTACACGTGTTTAGAATTACTGCAATGAGGGGGTACTATTCTGATCTCTGAAATGCTTTTGAGCTCTAAATTTTTCTAGGACTCTTGGATATATCTGATGAGACTTACCTTTAGGTCTCTTCCAGGGAAACTAAAATTCTTGCCTTCTTCCTGGACTGAGAAATCAAAGTGTCTGCCCTATTCTGCCACAGAATCCCAGTAATGCCTCTACGGAGTACATAGCACATGCCATTTAACAGCCGGTTTCACATATATTCAACTGCAGATGTGGTTCAGAGACGTGAAGGGACTTGCCCACATAGGAAAATGGCAAAGGGAAGTCTAGAACTCAGTTGGTCTAACTCCAAGCACAATGTTCCTCCCGCCATGACCATATGCTTGTAAATTCACTTCCAGTTTCACAGAAGATGGAGTTCTTCACGGCTAAATTGTTAAAATAATAACGCCATCTTTAGATACCTTTATTAGGCTCATTAAAAGCTTATCTGGGCCAGGCACAGTGGCTCACGCCTATAATCCTAGCATTTTGGGAGGCCGAGGAAGGTGGATCACTTGAGGTCAGGAGTTCAAGACAAGCCTGGCCAACATGCTGAAACCCCGTCTCTACTAAAAATACAAAAATTAGCCAGGTGTGGTAGCACATGCCTGTAATCCCAGCTACTTGGAAAGCTGAGGCAGGAGAATCACTTGAACCCAGGAGGTGGAGGTTGCAGTGAGCCCAGATCGCGCCATTGCACTCCAGCCTGGGTGACAGAGTAAGACTCCATCTCAATTTAAAAAAAAAAAAAAGGTTATCGGCCAGGAGGCCAGCCATGCTGGCTCATGCCTGTAATCTCAGCACTTTGAGAGGCCAAAGCAAGAGGACTGCTTGAGCCCAGGAGTTTGAACCAGCCTAGGCAACATGGCAAAACCCCATCTCTACCAAAAATACAAAAATTAGCCAGGCATGGTGGCGCACACCTGTGATCCCAGCTACTCAGGAGGCTGAGGCAGGAGAATCGCTTGAACCTGGTAGGTGGAGGTTGCAGTGAGCCGAGATCATGCCACTGCACTTCAGCCTGGGCAACAGGCCAAGACCCTGTCTCAAAAAAACAAACAAAAATTAGCACTATGGTGGCATGTAGCTGTAGTCCCAGCTACTTGGGAGGCTGAGGTGGGAGGACGATTTGAGCCTGGGAGGTCAAGGCTGCAGTGACCTAAATTAACATCACTGCACTCCAGCCTAGGCAACAGAGACAGACCCTATCTCAAAAAAAAAAAAAAAAAAAAAGCTTATTAAGCGCTTGCCATGGCCTTCTGTTAGATCTGCAGCAGGAGAGGGAGGAGACGAGAGGCACCCTTGTGATGGAATACGGGGCAGCTCCTCCAAATGAGGGCAGAAATCTATACTTATTGGTAACTTTGCAAATATGTGTCTCCGTTGTGTGCAGACACACAAAGAAAGTCTGGAAGGGTGTGCTCCAAAATGCTAATAGCAGCATGTCTGGAAATCACCTTATGAGTAATTTTTCACTCCTTTTTATATACTTATCTGTAATGGGCAAGCATTTTCTTTATAATCAGCCTTTTTTTTTTTTTTTTTTTTTGGAGATGGAGTTTTGCTCTCATTGCCCAGGCTGGAGTGCAACCTTGACCTCCCAGGTTCAAGTGATTCTCCTGCCTCAGCCTCCTAAGTAGCTGGGATTACAGGTGTGTGCCACCATGACTGGCTAATTTTTTTGTACTTTTAGTAGAAACAGGGTTTTACCATGTTGGTCAGGCTGGTCTTGAACTCATGACCTCAGGTGATCCACCTGCCTCGGCTTCCCAAAGTGCTGGGATTACAGGCATAAGCCACCACAACCAGCCAATAAAGCCATTTTCATTTTGAAAAATAATTGAAAAAAGCTAGTGAACAGGCCAAGCTTGGTGACATGGGCCTGTAGTCCCAGCAACACAGGAGGCTACGGCAGGAGGATCACTTGAGGCCAGGGACTGGAGGCTGCAGTAAGCCATGATTATGTATGTAAATAGCCACCACACTCTAGCCTGGGCAACATAGTGAGACCCTATCTTATGAAATAGGAAGGACGGAAGGCCACTGAATAAAAATAAAAGAATGGGAAGAAGTCCTGATACATGTGTCTAATGTTTTCAGTCATGTCACTCCAGGGATGCAGGTGGAATCTGTGTCACTCACGAATGGATCCTTTACTTGGGGGGCATTCAAAATATTAAGGTAATGAGGACTAAGTAGACATCTTCCAGTGAATGACACAGAAATTATAAACCTCTTGGCAGTCTTTTTGAACAACTCTCATCTTTCTCAGGATCCTAATGATTCATGTCACAGGCCCTTCCCAAAGATTGTGTGGTGGCTCTGGAGGAAAATCAAGGAGTGATATGACTCGTTTCTGGATAATTGTCAGTGAGTCAGACCTCGTTCAGCGCTCTGGAGTTTCCAGGCCGTTAACTTCTCTGCCTGAATTCGTGAGTCAGGGTCAGTCAGCCGAGAGTTGCAATGTGTACGTGCTTCCGGCCCTGCTCTTCTGGCCCGCCCCCCAGCCTTCACGCATGCACGCCTGCAGGCACTTACAGGCCTTCTTATCCATATATCCCGGAAAGGGTGCAAGCATGCCTGGCTTAGTCATCCATCCACAGGAGGTTTGCACAACCCTACCTGAGTGCTAAGATCAGGCTGTAAACTGCCAGAATGAACCAAAAGAGGGAAAATAAATATCAGCACTCTCCCATAAATTTTGCAATAGTCAGCTGTAGTCTAGCTGTGATTTAGAGCATTTGTTTTGTGAATAACCGGATGTGAATAATCTATATGTGAATAACCTATACATCTGTCAATAGTGATCCATTATGATTCATTGTAGTGGTGGGTACCTTGTAATCAGCTACTCAGGAGTTTTAGGTGGAAGGATCGCTTGAGTCCAGGAGCTCTGAGCTGTTGTGCTCTATGCTTATAGTGTGTCCGCACTAAGTTAGGCATCAATATGGTAACCTCCTGGGAGCTGGGGGACCACCAGGTTTTCTAAGGAGAGGTGAACCAGCCCAGGTCCGAAACAGAGCAGGTCAAAACTCTGGTGTTGATCAGTAGCAGGATGGTTCTGTGAATAGCCACTGCACTCCAGACTGTGCAACTTAGCAAGACTCTTTCTCTAAAAAAGTGTGTGTGACGGCCGGGCGCGGTGGCTCAAGCCTGTAATCCCAGCACTTTGGGAGGCCGAGACGGGTGGATCACGAGGTCAGGAGATCGAGACCATCCTGGCTAACACGGTGAAACCCCGTCTCTACTAAAAAATACAAAAACCAGCCGGGCGAGATGGCGGGCGCCTGTAGTCCCAGCTACTCGAGAGGCTGAGGCAGGAGAATGGCGTAAACCCAGGAGGCGGAGCTTGCAGTGAGCTGAGATCCGGCCACTGCACTCCAGTCTGGGCGACAGAGCGAGACTCTGCCTCAAAAAATAAATAAATAAATAAAATAAAAGAATGAGGTAGAGCTATGTAAGTTGACACAGAAAGGGTCAGTTTGGCTGGGCACGGTGGCTCACACCTGTAATCCTAACACTTTGGGAGGCTGAGGCAGAAGGATCATTGAGCCCAGGGGTTCCAGGCTGCAGTGAGCTATGATCACACCACTGCACTCCAGCCTGGGTGATGGAGCAAGATCCGGTCCCTAAAAAAAACCCAAAAACCAAAAACAAAAACAAAGGGTCAGTTTTAAGAATAAGAGGAATATTGCATAGCAGTGTATATATTATGCTCCCATTTGTGTGCATGTCTATTATTATTATTTTTTAAATTATTTTGCTCACTCTATCACACAAGCTGGATAGAATACAGTGGCACAATCTCGGCTCACTGTAGCCTCGACCTCCCAGGCTCAGGTGATTCTCCCATCTCAGCCTCCCAAGTAGCTGGGACTACAGACACATGCTACCATGCACAGCTTATTTTTGGGGTTTCACCATGTTGCTTAGATTATTCTCAAACTGCTGAGATCAAGAGATCCTCCGGCTTCAGCCTCCCAAAGTGCTGGGATTACAGGTATGAGCCACCATGACAAACATATTATTTTTATTTTTAAAACTTATAAATGGCATTTTCTCATTGTAAAAGGATAAACATACAGAAAAGGCTAGCAGAAGACAGGAAACTCTCTCATCACCCCTTGCATCAGTCAGGACAGGCTAGGCTATGCTGTGGTAACAAACATCTCTAAAAATGTCAACGGCTTAAAACAACAAAGATGTATTTCTTGCCCATGCTTTATTCCTAACATGGACTCAGAGATTCAGCTCATTGTAGCCAGCACCATAGTCACAGCACCACCAACATATGATGCCACCATCCCAACACGAAACTTTACAGTTCACCATTATAGAGGAAGAAAGCATGAGAACAAACACTGGATCTCAAATGCCTCCCCTGGAAGGGACACTTGACACTTTTCCTCACATTTCACAAGCAAATCACAAGGATACACCTAACTTCAAGACAGTGTGTGAAAGTATAACCTTCCCATGGACACAGGAAGAGAGCTGGAAATATTGATTCACCTTGGGAATGTCTACCACCCCATCCCAAACCACCCTCCTTTCCAGAGGGGAGTTAACACATTGCTACTGAATCCCTCCAGGCCTCTTTGATATATAGGCATACCTTGGAAATATTGCAGGTTCAGTTCCAGACCACTGCCGTAGAGCAAGTAACATGAATTTTTTGTTTCCCAGTGTGTATAAAAGTTATGTTCATACTATCCTGTAGTCTATTAAGTGAGCCATCGTATTATCTCTAAAAAATACGCAGATATCACAGAAATATTAGCCAGGCATGGTGGCGGGTGCCTATAATCCCAGCTACTTGGGAGGCTGGGGCAGGAGAATCGCTTGAACCCAGGAGGTAGAGGTTGCAGTCAGCTGAGATCGTGCCATTATTGCACTCCAGCCTGGGTGACAGAGCCAGACTCTGTCTGGGAAAAAAAAAAAAAAGAATATGTCTTTTTAATTTTTTAAAAACTTTAAAAACTTTTTTGAGACAGGGTTCCACTCTGTTGCCCAGATGGGAGTACAGTGGCACAGTCATAACTCACTGCAGCCTTGACCTACTGGGCTCAAGTGATTTTCCTATCTCAGCCTCCCAATTAGCTGGGACCACAGGCGTGCGCCACCATACCTTGCTAACTTTTATATTTCTGGTAGAGATGGGGTTTGACCATGTTGGCCAGCCTGGTCTTGAACTCCTGGGCTCAAGCAACCTGCCCACCTGGACACCACAAAGTGCTGGGCCTACAAGTACAAGCCACCAAGCCCAGCCTGTTTTGGCTACTTATTGTTTGTGTGTTCACTGTAGTAGTGCCTTTAATTTTCCTTTGCCTTCGGAACTTGACTAATTGGCTCAAGAAGGGTAGTTTTTTAGCCTGTTTTGGCTTTCAGCATGCCTTCCTCACTAAGCTTAATCATTTGTAGCTAGAGATGTGGAACTCTTGCTTTTATGTGAACACTTAGAGGACTTAGAGGCCATTATAGGGTTATTAATTGGCCTAATTGCAACATCTTTGTGTCTCAGGGAATAGGGAGGCTCCAGAAGAGGGAGAAAGAAGGGAGGGAGAATGACCCATTGATGGCCATTTGATGGAGCAGTCAAAACAAGCAAAACATGTATCAATTGTGGCTGGGCACGGTGGCTCATGCTTGTAATCCCAGCACTTTGGGAGGCCGAGGCTGGTGGATCACCTGAGGTCAGGAGTTCGAGACCCACCTGGCCAACATGGTAAAACCCTATCTCTACTAATAACACAAAAATTACCCGGGCGTGGTGGCGCACTCCTCTAATCCAAGCTACTACAGACACTGAGGCAGCAGAATTACTTGAATCCCAGAGGCGGAGGTTGCGGTGAGCCAAGATCACACCACTGCACTCCAGCCTGAGCAACAAGAGCAAAACTCCGCCTCAAAAAGAAAAAAAGTTTATCAATTAAGTTTGCCATCTTATATGGGCCTGGTTCATGGTACCCCAAAACAATTAAATAGTAACATCAAAGATCACGAATCACAGATCACCATAACAGATATATTAATAATGAAAAAGCTTGAAACGTTGAAAGAATCAGCAAAATGTGACACAGACACTAAGTGAACACATGCTGTTGGAGAAGCTGTGCTCATAGACTTCCTTGACCTCGCCACAAACCTTCAATTTATAAAAAAAATGCAGTATATACGAACCGCAATATCTTCAAAGAGCAATAAAACAAAGTTTGCCTGTATATAGTTTTGACATAAATTAGTAGTTTTACAATAATTTTAAAATATATCTGGCGAGGCACAGTGGCTCATGCCTGTAATCCTAGCACATTGGGAGGCCAAGGTGGGTGGATCACCTGAGGTCAGGAGTTTGAGACCAGTCTG
>NW_012116021.1:444099-450991 GCF_000951035.1 Colobus angolensis palliatus | reverse complement strand
AAAAAAATATATATATATATATATACACACACACACACAAAATATATATATATATATATACGCACACACACATACATATATATACACACATACACACATATATATGTGTGTGTGTGTCTGTGTGTGTGTGTGTGTGTGTGTGTAATACAAGTTTTGGAGTCAGACCTACATTTGAATCTCAAATAGGTTATTTACCAGCCATGTCCCCTGAGATAAGTTCCTTAATCTTTCCAAAACCCAGTTTTATTTTCTGTACCTTCTTCCTGGATGCATGTGGGGATTAAATGTGATGGTGTAAATGAGGCTCTTAATAAACAGATGCTTACAAAAGTTGTAATAGTGATGTCTAACTTGGAAATGAAGAGCTTTTGAAAGTGACTGTTTAGAGCGCTGGGGGTAGGATATGCAAAAACATATGCAACAACAAAAAATCCATCCATCAGAGTTTTCCAGGTCAATATCTGGACCAGTTTCTCTTATATTCTGTAGCCCTTGTTGTGATGTGGAGTGGGAGAAAGGGACATGGACATCTTACTGGCTACTGGCCAGGTCTTATCTGTTTTGTTTTGTTTTTATGAGACAGAGTCTTGCTCTGTCACCAGGCTGGAGTGCAGTGGGTGCAACTTCGGCTCACTGCAACCTCCGCCTCCTGGGTTCAAGCAATTCTCTTGCCTCAGCCTCCTGAGTAGCTGGGACCACAGGTGTGCACCACCATGCCCAGCTAATTTTTGTAGTTTTAGTAGAGACAGGGTTTCACCATGTTGGCCAGGATGGTCTTGATCTCCTGACCTCGTGATCCTCCTGTCTCAGCCTCCCAGTGCTGGGATTAAGGTGTGAGCCACAGTGTCTTAATGGCGTCTTAATGGTGTCTTAATGACTGGGGACATGGAGGAGTAAGTCAGGTACAAAAAATAAAAACAAAACAAAAAAACCCCTGCTCAACCCTGCTCTCTGTCCATGGACCAGTACCTGTTCAGCTTATCTGGGCTCTCCTTCCTACACCCTCGGGTTTCCCAAAGCTGAGTGTCATGTTGAAGAGAGCAGCTTTCCAGGTAAAGAAGGACTGGCCAGGAACAGTGGCTTATACCTGGAATCCCAGCACTGTGGGAGGCCAAGGCAGGAGGATAGCTTCGGGGCAAGAACTGGAGACCAACCTGGGCCACATGGCAAGACCCCCATCTCTACAAAAAATAAAAAATTATACTTTTGGAATATTCAGAAAGAAAAATAAATAAACTAATTAAATAAATAAAATAAATTATCCAGACCTGGTGACACACACCTATAGTCCCAGCTACTCAGGAGGCTGAGGTGGGAGGATCACTTGAGTCCAGGAAGTTGAGGCTGTAGTGAGCAATGAGCCATGATCACACCATGGCACTCCAGCCTGGACAACAGTTTAGCCAGACCCTTTCTCAAAAAAAAAAAAAAAAAGAAGCAGCAGCAGCAGCAAAGAAAGAAGAAAGGACAAGTCTTCATATAGAAATATGTTGAAATATGTTGTTTTAAGAAATAACAATTTTCACAACATTTCTCAAGAACAGTCTGACAGTGTATCAGACGCCTTTAAAAAATATGGAGATCCAAGCCAGGCACCACCTGTAGTCCCAGCCATTTGGGAGACTTAGGTGGAAGGATCACTTAAGCCTAGGAGTTTGAGTCTATCTGGGCAACATAGCAAGACTTTGTCTCTTTAAAAATATATGTGTAAAAAAATAGACAAAAATTTTTTTTTTTTTTTTTTTTTGAGACGGAGTCTCGCTCTGTCGCCCAGGCTGGAGTGCAGTGGCCCGATCTCAGCTCACTGCAAGCTCCGCCTCCCGGGTTTAGCCATTCTCCTGCCTCAGCCTCCCGAGTAGCTGGGACTACAGGCGCCCGCCACCTCGCCCGGCTAGTTTTTTGTGTTTTTTTTTTAGTAGAGACGGGGTTTCACTGTGTTAGCCAGTATGGTGTCGATCTCCTGACCTCGTGATCCGCCCGTCTCGGCCTCCCACAGTGCTGGGATTACAGGCTTGAGCCACCGCGCCCGGCCGACAAAAATTTAAATTAAAAAAATATATATGTGTACATAT
Source organism: Colobus angolensis palliatus (assembly GCF_000951035.1). NCBI lineage: Eukaryota > Metazoa > Chordata > Mammalia > Primates > Cercopithecidae > Colobus > Colobus angolensis. The sequence goes on along the minus strand of NW_012116021.1, from coordinate 448,919 downwards.
TGGCTGGGCTATGGCTCACACCTATAATCCCAGCACTATGGAAGGCCGAGGTGGGAGGATCGCTGGAGCCCAGGAATTCGAGACCAAAGTGGGCAACATGATGAAATCCCATCTCTACAAAAAATACAAAAATTAGCCTGGCAGGGCGGCAAGCGCCTGCACTACCATCTACTCGGGAAGGTGAGGTGGGAGGATTGCTTGAACCCAGGAGGCAGAAGTTGCAGTGAGTAGAGATCGCGCCACTGCACTCCTGGCTGAGTGACAGAGTGAGACCTGTATATACACACACATACACATACACAGACCCTTTGATCCAGCAGTCCACAGAGCATAATTTATTCTAAGAAAATAAAATAAGTGAATAAAGATGGGTTTATCTTGCTCATAATAATGTAAATATTGAAAACCTAAATATCTAGCTAGAGGAGATTAGACAAACTATAGAATGCTTTACTTATCTATCTAACTACAGGTAGACATTATGGATGTTAATTATCCACTGAAATGTTAAATAGAAACAAAAAGAGCTAGTTCATGGCAGGGTTAGGCAAAAAATGAATAAATAAATAAGAGCAACAGGAATGTAAAAGCACATGTATCCTATGATCCACTTTCAAAAAAAGTTTATAAAGACACACCTTGAAACTACGAAAGGATAAACACCAGAATTTTAGCAGTTATTAACTCTAGGGGATGGGAACATAAATTTATTTCTCTATGTGCTTATCAGAATTTTCTTTTCTTTTTTCAATTTTTTTTTTTTTTGAGATGGGGTCTCACTCTGTCACCCAGGCTGGAGTGCAGTGCTCCAATCACAGCTCACTGCACCCTCAACCTCTCTGGGCTCTGATGATACTCTCACCTTAGCCTCCTGAATAGCTGGGACTACAGGTGTGCGTCACCACGGCCAGCTAATTTTTGTAATTTTTTGTAGAAAAAGAGTTTCACCATGTCACCCAGGCTGGTCTTGAACTCCTGGGATCAAATGGTCCATCCATCTCAGCCTCCCAAAGTGTCAGGACCACAGGCCTGTGCCACCATTCCTTGTCAGAATTTTCTAATTTTTCTACAAAGAACATGATTAAGTAATAAAAGACAAAGATTGTTAAAATATGTCTTCAGCCACTTTTATTTTTTGAGACAGGGTCTTGCTTTGTTGCCCAGGCTGCAGTGCAGTGGTGCAATGGCGGCAGTGGTGAACTGCCACCTCAACCTCACAGGCTCGAGCCATCCTCCCACCTCAGCCTCCTGAGTAGCTGGGACGTGCCACCATGCCCAGCTAATTTTTTAATTTTTTGTAGAGATGTTGCCCAGGCTGCTCTTGAACTCCTGAACTTAAACCATCCTCCCCTTTGCCTTCCCAAGGTGTTGGGATTACTGGTGTGAGCCACCACGCCCAGCTTCAGCCACTTCTTATTTTCTATAATATCAATGCTCAAGGTAATCTGTGGGCAGAGGTGACTTGAGACTGGGATCAGGAAGCCTTGTTTTATGCTGCGTGTGACCTCACCTGGCGGGGAGGTATTTGCATCCACTTTTTACAGATAGATAACCGATGTGCAGAGAGGACCCATGCTGTGCTCAAGATCCCAGAGTTCTTAGTGCTAGAGCTGGATTTTTTTTTTCTTTTTCTTTTTTTTGAAACGAAGTCTCGCTCTTGTCCCCCAGGCTGGAGTACAATGGCGCGATCTCAGCTCACAGCAACCTCCGCCTCGCGGGTTCAAGCGATTCTCCTGACTCAGCCTCCCAAGTAGCTGGGATTACAGGCACCTGCCACCATACCCGGCTTTTTTTTGTTTTTTAAGTAGAGACGGGGTTTCACCATGTTGACCAGACTGGTCTCGTACTCCTGACTTCAGGTGATCCGCCCTTCTCAGCCTCCCAAAGTGCTGGGATTATAGGTGTGAGCCACCGTGCTCGGCCCCAAGGCCGGATTTTGAACCCAGGTTTCCTGATTCTGGTTAAGTATTTTCTCAACTACACCAGAGGTACCCTTTTCTGAGCCTCATCTCTAAAACAACAGGGTCAGGATACAGTCCCTTCCAGCTGAAATATTCAGTGTCCGCAGGAAGCTTTTCCCCTCCCCCATCACTCTTGGCACGTCTGCCTTCCTGAACAGTTGGTGTATGTGCCCCATTTATCGGATGGGGCTGATAATTCCCTGGCCTGCCGGATTTCAGGCTGGGTTCGGACAACTCCAGCCTGCTCCATGGCCACAAAGAGGGTGAGGGTGGGGGTGCTCTATGGTTGGGCATCTGGCCGGGTGCCTGCAGAACCAGGCAAGAACTGCCCATGAAAGCTGGCTGGCTGCCGGGAACTCGTTGTCTTTCCATTTAAACAGACACTGGCTGTCTGTTGAGTTTCTGGAAACATCTGACCTTTTGCAGAGCATCTCAAGAGTTGTCAGGGAGGGCTGGAGGGAGGCTTCTCACTTTCTGTAAACGGTTTAACCCTTCCTACAAAACCCTTAACAATAAAAAGAAGAGGTCAATTTCCAGGGAACTAGAAAGGTTTGTTTGTCTTTTTTTTGTTTGTTTGGTTGGTTGTTTTTGGGACAGGATCTCGCTCTGTCACCCTGCTTGAATGCAGTGGCTTAATCTCGGTTCACTGCAACCTCCCAAGTTCAAGCGATTCTCCTGCCTCAGCCTCCTGAGTAGCTGGGACTACAGGCACGCGCCACCATGCCCAGTTAATTTCTGTATTTTTAGTAGAGACAGGGTTTCACCATGTTGATCAGGATGGTCTCAATCTCCAAACCTCGTGATCTGCCCGCCTCGGCCTCCCAAAGTGCTGGGATTACAAGCGTGAGCCACCGTGCCCGACCTGTTCTGTTTTGTTGGCTGGCGAGGTAGATCATGCCTGGGAGCAGGGAAGAGACATTGAGCCCAGAGACCTCCTGTGTAATTTTTTCTGATCCCCTGTTTCTGGGACTGGAGGCTGCAGCTGCCGGGGGAGTGAGGGGGAGTGGGTGGGTGAGATGGAGGTCCTGGAGGAAGGTGAGGGTCTGAAAGGAGGCAGCTCCCTCTGCCCTGAGCAGAGGCTCTACCGAGGACAAGAGTTTGCCCACTAGAGCAGGAGCTACTTCTCTGCCGTAGTGAGCAATGTACTTTATCCTGCAAATGTTTTAGGGCACCTCCTATGTGCCAGATGCTATGTGAGACACCGGTGACATGACAGTGAGCAATCTCAGACAGACGTGTCCCATGCCTTCGTGGAATGCCTTTTTTTTTTTTTTCTTTTTCTTTTGGGACAGAGTCTCACTCTGTCACCCAGGCTGTAGCGCAGTGGTGCGATCTCGGCTCACCGCAACCTCCACCTCCCTGGTTCAAGCAATTCTCCTGCCTCAGCCTCCCGAGTAGCTATGTCTATAGGCGCACGCTGCCACGCCCAGCTAATTTTTTGTATCTTAGTAGAGACGGGGTTTCACCCTGTTGCCCAGGGTGGTCTTGAACTCCTGAGCTCAGGCAATCTGTCTGCCTCAGCCTCACAAAGTGCTAGGATTACAGACGTGAGCCACCGTGCCAGGCCAGAATTCCCATTTTATGGAGGAGTAAACTGGGAGCACGAGCACAAATGCCAAAAAAGCCTTAAGTGCTATGAAGGAGACTTTAATGTAGGAAAGCCGGGGATGCTTTCCCAAGGAGCCTTTTGAACAGAGACTTAAATCTTTACTGCTTCAAGATAGTGCACAGCATCGCCCTCATAGTGCACAGCATCGCCCTCATATTGAAATGTGTTAAAATGAAGAATCTTCAGCCCCACCCCAGACCTACAGTTTCTAAACATGCTTGGGCATGTTGGTGGGCACCGGTAATCTCAGCTATTCTGGAGGCTGAGGCATGAATATCACTTGAACCCGGGAGGCAGAAGCTGCGGTGAGCCGAGATTGCAGCACTGCATTCCAGCCTGGGCAATAGTGCAATAATCCATCTCAAAAAATCAAATAAATAAATATTGATGTTGGTTGGGCACGGTGGCTCATGCCTGTAATTCCATCACTTTGGGGGTCAAGGCGGGCAGATTACCTGAGGTCAGGAGATCGAGGCCAGCCTGGTCAACATGGTGAAACCCTGTCTCTACTAAAAATACAAAAATTAGCTGGGCATGGTGGCACACGCCTGTAGTCTCAGCTACTCGGGAGGCTGAGGCAGGAGAATCGCTTGAACCCAGGAGGTGGAGGTTGCAGTGAGCCAAGATTGTGCCATTGCACTCCAGCTTGGGTGACGGAGTGAAACTCTGTCAAACAAACAAACAAGCAAACAAACTGATGCCTGGATTCACCCCCAGATAATCTGATTAAAATGATGTGCAGAATTGACCAGCTCCTCCAAGCAATTCCAATGTGCAGCCAGGGTAGAGAACCATTACTTCGGTGGGAAGATGGCTAGGAGGGGACAGGGCGGTGGGGGGCTTGCAGGGAGTGGCTTGGAAGTGGATGAAGCCTGTTAGGTACCAAGGAGCGCCCATTTACCCAGGTTCCCAATTCAGAAAGGGCTTCAGATTTAGACTTTGCATATTACTGCAAAATGTATTTGCACCTATAGCCATTGTACTTGCATGTGTTAAAGAGCACTGTTTTGTTGTGTCTAAACACGTAAAATAACTGCATTTCTTTTTTTTTTTTTTGGGAGTGCAGTGGCGGGATCTCAGCTCACTGCAAGCTCCGCCTCCCGGGTTTACGCCATTCTCCTGCCTCAGCCTTCCGAGTAGCTGGGACTACAGACGCCCACCACCTCGCCCGGCTAGCTTTTTTTGTATTTTTTAGTAGAGACGGGGTTTCACCGTGTTAGCCAGGATGGTCTCGATCTCCTGACCTCGTG
>NW_012116021.1:427726-444049 GCF_000951035.1 Colobus angolensis palliatus | reverse complement strand
GTGTTAGCCAGGATGGTCTCGATCTCCTGACCTCGTGATCCGCCCGTCTCGGCCTCCCAAAGTGCTGGGATTACAGGCTTGAGCCACCGCATCCGGCAACTGCATTTCTTGTAAACAGTAATGTAGAGAAAAAAATCAATGAGTCAATGAGGCAGGCTCACGCCTGTAATCCCAGCACTTTGGGAGGCCAGTGTGTGGTGCAGTGTGGGTAGATCACCTGAGGTCGAGAGTTTGAGACCAGCCTGCCATGGCCAACATGGTGAAACCGTCTCTACTATAAATACAAAATTAGCTGGGTGTGGTGGCACATGCCTGAAATCCCAGCTACTTGGGAGGCTGAGGCAGGAGAATCGCTTGAACTGGGAGGTGGTAGTTGCAGTGAACCAAGATTGAACCATTGCACTCCAGTCTGGGCAATAAGAGTGAAACTCCCTCTCAAAAACAAAACAAAACAAACAAACAAACAACAAATGAAAAAAATCACAATGAGATATTATTATGTACCTATAAGATCAGCTAAAATAAAAAACAGTGATAACAGGAAATGCTGGCAAGAGTGTGGAGAAAATGGATCTCTCTCCACATTCCTGGTGGAAATATAAATGGTACAGCCATTCTGCAAAACATTATGGCAATTTATAAGACTAAATATGCACTTACCATAAGACACAGCAATGGCATTCTTTGGATATCTCAGAGAAATGAAAACTCACATTCGTATAAAAACCTGTACACAAATGTTCAGAGTAGCTTTATTTGTAATAGCCCAAAACTGGAAACAACCCAAATAGCCTTCAATTCAATGGGTGGATGAACTTGAGCTGAATGTGGTGGCTTATGCCCGTAATCCCAGTACTTTGGGAGACTGAGGTGGGAGGACTGCTTGAGCCCAGGAGTTGAAGACCAGCGTAGGCAACATAGTGAGACTCCCATCTGTACAAAAAAAAAAAGTAAAAGTTAAACTCTAGTACATGCATTCCATGGGATACTACTCAGTAATAAAAAGGAAAGAACTATTGATACATACAATGACTTGGATATATCTCAAAGGCATTGTGATTATCGAAAAAAGCCAATCTCTGCACTCTAGGCTGAATGACAGAGAGAGACATTGTCTTAAAAAAATTTTTAAAAAGAAAAAGGAAAAACCCAATCTCAAAAGATTATGCACTATATTTACATAACATTCTTGAAATAACAAAACTATACAGATGGAGAAGAGATTGATGGTTGTGAGGGGACAGTGGCAGGAGTGTGACTATAAAGAGGTACCATGAAGGATTACCCCACGGGGATGGAACAGTTCTTGATGGTGGTGGTTGGTACACAAATGCATTCATGGGTTCAAATTACGTAAAACTATACCCACATATATGTGTACATGCACAAATAAGTGCATGCAAAAACTGAACGATAAGGTCTGCAGTCGATTTACAACATTGACCAATGTCAATTTCTTGATTTTGCTAGTCTGCTACAATTATATAAGTTCATCACTGGGGAAAGCTGGTTAAGTGTTCATGGGACACTATGTACTATTTTTGCAACTTCCTGTGAATCTATAATTATTTCAAAACTAAAAAGTTAACAGGCCAGGAGCGGTGGCTCAGGCCTGTAATCCCAGCACTTTGGGAAGCTGAGGCGGGCAGATCACAATGTCCGGAGATCAAGACCATCCTGGCCAACATAGTGAAATGCCGTCTCTACTAAAAATACAAGAAAAATTAGCCAGACAAGGTGGCGGGTCCCTGTAGTCCCAGCTACTTGAGAGGCTGAGGCAGAAGAATTGCTTGAACCCAGGAGGTGGAGGTTGCAGTGAGCCAAGATCATGCCCCTGCACCCCACTCTGATGACAGAGTCAGACTCCGTTTCAAAAAAAAAAAAGTTAACAAAAACATGTATCTAATTCTAAAGTTACACATTTTAAAGAACGTGTAAGAACAATAACATGTATATTAAACACCTTAATGGTTTTCTATTGGGAGAGGGAGCGGGAGGAGGAATGACAATAAAAGGAAACAAACAGCTACATTAATCAAGGGTCCCTGTGCAAACAAATGATAATAATGTGCTGTGAACCGAAAAGGTATTAACTCAAACGTCTCTGCACCTGAGGTCCTGCAGAGAGGAAAGCGTATGTGTATTGGGGGTCGGGGGAGGAGATGGGAGAAGGGGGGATCAATAACATTAAAGACAGGGCTTTATTTCAACAACATTAAAGATTTTTCCCTTTATTCAACAGAAGACTGGAGGAAGTTGGAGGAGGAGAAGGAGCAGGAAAAGGGAGGAGGGAGAAGGCGCTGGAGTAGGCAGTGGAAAGTACTCTTCTGGTCTGGGGACCAGTAGCTGAATCCCTGCGGAGCTCTGAGGCCCCACGGGGGAGTCCTAGTTTCCAGGTGCTCTTCTGAGCAGTGATGCTCCCAAGGTGCTCTGTGTGTTGGAAAATTGGAAGTGCTGATTTTAATTTTTATTAAATCTGTTTTTAATAATTTTAATATTTTTTTCTAGACGGTGTTATGGAGAAAGAAGTGCTGATTTTTAACATAGCCTCTTGCAAGGCACAGCTTGCGGGGGCTGGGTGACCTTAGGCAAGACCTCTAATTTAGCTGTGCTTTCCATATCCTTAGCAAGGAGTGTCCCCACGCCAGCACTGTTTGAAAGGCAGAGCTAATAAGAGGATTGAGAGTCTTTCAAAAGTCGTTTTGCACACAAGTTCACGGCCTTAGTTATAAACACAGTACGTATTGCTACTAATTGGATGACTATAAGGAGGAAGAATATAAAGGGCAAAAGGAAATAATTCAGGAAGTGCATAAACATTTATTGACAAGGATGCTCATCTCAACATTACTTAAGATAATAAACAATTAGAAACAACTTAAATATCCACTTGATTAAAAATGTATGCTACATTTCGTGTGATATAATACATAAAAATGAAAGTATGCAAGAATTCTTTTATTTATTTATTTGTTTGTTTATTTATTTTGAGACGGAGTCTCACTCTGTTGCCCAGGCTGGAGTGCAGTGGTGTGATCTCAGCTCACCGTAACCTCTGCTTCCCGGGTTCAAGAGATTCTCCTGCTTCAGTCTCCTGAGTAGCTGGGATTACAGGTGGGCACCACCACGCCCGGCTAATTTTTGTATTTTTAGTAGAGACGGGGCTTCACCCCATCTCTACTAAATACCCCATGTATTTTTAGTAGAGCCAGAGTTGGTCCAAGTTGGTCTCGAACTCCTGACCTTGTGATCCGCCCACCTCGGCCTCCTCAAGAGCTGAGATTACAGGCGTGAGCAAATGTGATATAGGCTGGGTGCTGTGGCTCACACCTGTAATCCCAGCACTTTGGCAGGCCAAGGCAGGCAGATCACTTGAGGTCAGAAGTTCGAGACCAGCCTGGCCAACATGATGAAACTCCATCCCTACTAAAAATACAAAAATTATCTGGGTGTGGTGGTGGGTGTCTGTAATCCCACCTACTTGAGAGACTGAGGCAGGAGAATCGCTTGAATCCGGGAGGCAGAGGTTACAGTGAGCGGAAATCGCACGACTGCACTCCAGCCTGTGCAACAAGAGCAAGACTCCATCTCAAAAAAAAAAAGAAAAACGTAAAATAATGCTGTCTTAAGTAAAAGTTAGAAAAAAGTATGTACTGAATCATCTTTTTTCTAAAAGATGTAAGTGTATACTTATGCATAGGAAACACACAGGAAGATATTCACCAAAATATTAACACCAGTACACCTAAGACTTGTGCAGTTTATTACATGCAAATTAATCTCAATTTTTAAAAAGTTTTAAAAAATATTAATGCTGCCGGCCGGATATGGTGACTCACGCCTGTAATCCCAGCACTTTGGGAGGTCGAGGCAGACGGATCACGAGGTCAGGAGTTCGAGACCAGCCTAGCCAATATTGTGAAACCCCCATCTCTATTAAAAATACAAAAATTAGCCGGGCGTGGTGGTAGACGCCTGTAATCCTAGCTACTTGGGAGGCTAAGGCAGGAGAATTGCTTGAACCCGAGAGGCAGAGGTTGCAGTGAGCTGAGATAGGGCCACTGCACTCCAGCCTGGGTGACAGAGCAAGACTCTCGGGAAAAAAAAAAAAAAATGAACGGCCGATGCTGATGTGTAGGTAAAATGAAATTATGAGTGATATTATTTTTAATTGTGTTTTTCTGTTGTCTAACTTTCTTGTACTAAATATGTGTTTACTTTTATAGAGACGTAACAAAAGTAATCACTTTTTTCTTTCTCTGGAGGAGCTAGGCAGCAATTCCCGGAGAGGAGAGGCTGTAGAAGGACAATGTACACTTAGGCCAGGCCCGCCCGGCCTTGGAACGGGCTGCCACTTGGCCTCTGGTTTCTGCAGTCCCTTGACCAGCCAGCTCAGGCCAGCTCAGCCACTTACAAGTTCAGAACTGGTTGTTTCAGTAACCGCCCTGAAAGCTGCTGTTGCTTTCCTGGAAGATAGGAGCACCAGGACCCAAGAGCAGGAGAGGGAGGAGCCAAGGTCACTTGATAAATGCGGGATATTTATAACCCTATCTTTCACCCCCCCTGCAGATCTCCGTTTCGTTTTACTCTCTGAGCACGCCCGCCCACTGCATGGTAAGGCAGCAGTGAGCAGCATTTATCTCGGGTGGAGACGTGGGTGGTTTCACAGAGTGTGGCTCTGCCCTCCTCTCTCTCACTTGCCTCCTTCTGTAAACAATACTACCATTCTTGAGAGCCGACCATGTGCAGGTGTGTGCCTCCACCATTGCATTTCCCACCACAACCTTGTGAGGTCTCTAGTGTTCTGATGCCCACTTTACAGATGAAAAACTCAAGGCTCAGACAGGTTAAGGAACCCGTCCTAGGTGACACAGCCAGTTAGGTGAGAGTGGATCTAGGATTTCAACCCGGGCCAGCCCAGACTCCAGCCAGTGAGGCCGCCCACTGTGGCCCAGGTCCAGGGAGGCCGAGTCTCCCAAGGTGAAGGACCGCACAGTCCCTTGGGCTCCACGGCTAACTTGGGCCGACAAGCGGTTGTGGCGAGGGGGACCCGACAGGCCAGGGTGGTCGTGGCATCGAGTCCAGCGTTGCTGCAAATGGCCGGGGGCCGGGGGCCGGTGGCGGTGGTGGGGCGGGGGGCACGGCCCGCATCAGGGAAGTCCCGGAGGCGCCCTACGGACAATTCCCGTAAACACGGGCGGGGCGGGGCGGGGCTTGGCGGGGGCCCAGCATTTCCTGGGACGCCGCGCCGGACCGAGGCTGTGCGCCCGAGACTCCGGGTCCCCAGGGACGGCGCTGGGCTGGCCTGGCAAGGGGGACGAGTCAGTGGACACTGTAGGAAGAGCGGCCCCGCGGGGGGCGATGACCGTGCGTTGGCCCTGACTCACTCCAGGTAGGCGCGGGGGGTGCCCAGCGAGGTGGGAGCCGCAGCCCGGGAGGTGGCGGAGCAGGAGGAAACCGCCGCGCAGCCGCCGCCCCCACCCTTGCACCCGCACCTCCTGCCCGGCCCCTCTCCCCAGAGGGCGCCACCTGCACGCTCTGATGGGCACTGGCGCCGGCCGCCGGGGGAGCCTGTTACCATGGCAGCGCAGGAGGCTGGGCCCATGTTCCCATGGCCACCGGGGGCCTTTGAGCAGCGTTCACATAGCGCCAGTGCACCACCCCTACTCCTAAATCCGGGACCTGGCCCTGGGAGGAAGTCTTTTGGAATTCGGAAAAGGCCTGGGCCCCTGCGGAATGGTAATGGGTATGACCTCCGAGTTAGGCCCTTTGTCATGGCTTCTTTCTTGTCACTGAGCACCAAGGTGGTGGATACAAGGCTAGAAGAAGGAAGCTGGGGTTCTGGGCATGAAGCTGCTGTTGCGGCTACTCGGGAGTTACTCTGGTCTAGCAAAAAGGCGCAGGAGCCCTGGGTCACCTCGGGAAGGTCACCAAACCTCTGCCCACATTTCCTCACCTGTAATATGAGTATGTTATTTGAGTTAAACAATTCTTCTAAAGGTTGAAATGCCTTAAAATTTTGTGTGGGAAGCATACAAAGTTTTAAAAAGTTTTTTTCCCACAATGCCTTAGAACTGGAAAAGATTTAGCAATCACCTTGGACCATCCCTCCTCATTTTCATAAGGAAAACTGAACCCAGAGAGATTAAATCGCTTCCCAAGATGACAATGAGTTAGTGGGAAGGTCAGGATTTGAATTCGGGCCATGGCCATTTCTTTTGGTGATTATACTTTTTTTTTTTTGGAGACATAGTCTTGCTCTATCCCCCAGGCTGGAGTGCAGAGGCGCGATCTTGGCTCACTGCAACCTCCACCTCCCAGGCTCAAGTGATTCTCCTGCCTCAGCCTCCCAAGTAGCTGGGACTACAGGCATGCGCCACCATGCCCAGCTAATTTTTGTGTTTTTAGTAGAGACAGGGTTTCACCATGTTGGCTAAGCTGGTCTCCAACTCCTGAGCTCAGGTGATCCGCCCCCTTTGGCCTCCCAAAGTGCCTGGTTTATAGGCTTGAGCTGGGGCGCCTGGCCTTTTTGGAGATTATACTTTCTGAAGCACAGGAAAATCTGGGATATGTCTCCTTGCACCCGGGGCTCAAACTGTTGGTGACAGGCAATCTAAATATGGGGACATTGGCCAGGCATGGTGGCTCACACCTGTAATCCCAGCACTTTTGGAGGTCGAGGTGGGTGGATCACCTGAGCTCAGGAGTTTGAAACAAGCCAGGTCAACATGGTAAAACCTCATCTCTAGTAAAAATACAAAAATTAGCCGGGTGTGGTGGCGTGTGCCTGTAATTCCAGCTACTCAGGAGGCTGAGGCAGGAGAATGGCTTGAACCTGGGAGGTGGGGGTCGCAGTAAGCTGAGATTGTGCCACTGTACTCCGGTCTGGGTGACAGAGCAAGACTCTGTTTCAATAAATAAATAAATAAAATAAGGCTGGGCATGGTGGCTCATGCCTGTAATCCCAGCACTTTGGGAGGCCAAGGCAGGTGGATCACCTGAGGTCAGGAGTTCGAGACCAGCCTGACCAACATGGAGAAACCCCATCCCTACTAAAAATACAAAATTAGCTGGGCGTGGTGGCGCATGCCTGTAATCGCAGCTACTTGGGAGGCTGAGGCAGGAGAATCGCTTGAACCTGGAAGGCGGAGGTTGCCGTGAGCCAGCTGAGATTGCGATTACATTCCAGTCTGGGCAACAAGAGTAAAACTCCATCTCAAAAAACAAACAAAAAATAAAATTAAATTAAAATTAAAAATTAAAATAAATAAGGATTGGGGACATTGGCAACAGCTGAACTAAAGATGGGAAATGGAGACTTGTGCCTTGGGGAGAGCTGAGTCTCTCCTCCTGCTTCGTGGGTCTTGTGCCTTGAGGCTCCTGCTTTAATGTAGTATCTGACTACATTGGACAGGATGGTCCAATATAAGTCCCTAGGAGCCAAGCATTCAGCCACTGTCCAAAATACCATCTCTTCTGATGCCAGCAAAGCTGGTGAGCCTGGAGCTAAGCAAGAAAACTGTTTAGCTTCCCTAAAGCAGGGAAGTGGGACTCTAGTCCTGCCTCTATCAGTGTGGTGCTGCTTCCTTTGAAAGGGATAACAGAAAAGTGGGGGAAAAGATTCAGGAAGGAAAACTTGAATGGATCCTTTGGAAACGATTTGAGACAGTCAGCTAGAGCAGAAAACATTTGCTGGGTACCTGATATTTCCATATTCTGTCCTGGGGCTGGAGATGAAAAACCTGAGTTAGGCAGGCCTTGTCCCTGCATTTAAGGAGCTTGTAGAAGAGAAGGGAAGAGAGGGATGTGATGTGTAAATGAGTATTTCACTGCAGCATAATGAGGTCCTAATAGGAATCTGAGCAGAGTGCAGAGGGAACTCACAGGAGCAACTGTGGAAATTAGTTGAAAACAGCAGGATTCTAGCCTATGCAGCCTGGGAGCACTTCTAGAACTGCCAAATTGGCCCTGGCCACTACCTTTGCTGGAAACAAAGGATAAGGGAGTGAAAGTGTCTAAAGAAATGTGGGGGCCGGGTGCAGTGGCCCACGCCTGTAATCCTAGCACTTTGGGAGGCTGAGGCAGGCAGATCACAAGGTCAGGAGATCGAGACCAGCCTGATCAACATGGTGAAATCTTGTCTCTACTAATTAGCCAGGCATGGTGGTGCCTGCCTGTGATCCCAGCTACTCAGGAGGCTGAGGCAAGAGAATCACTTGAACCCGGAAGGCGGAGGTTGCAGTGAGCTGAGATCATGCCATTGCACTCCAGCCTGGGTGACAGAATGAGACTCCATCTCAAAAAAAAAAAAAGAAACGTGGGCCAGGCATGGTGGCTCATACCTGTAATCCCAGCACTTTGGGAGGCCAAGGTGGGTGGATCACTTGAGTCCAGAAGTTTGAGACCAGCCTGGGCAACATGGTGAAACTCGGTCTGTACAAAAAATACAAAAATTAGCCGAGCATGGTGGCCCACGGCTATAGTGTCAGCTATCCGGGGCGCTAAGGTAGAAGGATCACCTGAGCCAAGGGAGGTTGAGGCTGCAGTGAGCCATCATCCTGCCACTGCATTCCAGCTTGGGCAACAGAGTGAGACACTGTCTCAAATAAAATAAAATAAAATATAAAATAAAATAAAAATAAAATAAAATAAAATAAAAGCCAGGCGAGGTGGCTCATGCCTGTAATCCTAGCATTTTGGGGGCCAAGGCGGGTGGATCACCTGAGGTCAGGGGTTCAAGACCAGCCTGGCCAACATGGTAAAACCCTGTGTCTACTAAAAATACAAAAATTAGCCAGGCGTGGTGGCATGTGCCCGTAATCCCAGCTACCCAGAAGGCTGAAGCAGGAGAATTGCTGGAACCTGGGAGGCAGAGGCTGCAGTGAGCTGAGATCGTGTCACTGCACTCCAGCCTGGGCAACAGAACAAGACTCCGTCTCAAAATAGATAAATAAATAAATAAATAAATAAATAAATGTAGATCAGAATGATTATTCTCTGAAAGAACAGTTTAAAGGATCCTGATAAAGTAAGCTCTGTGAAGGCAGCAGCCTTGTCAGTTTCCTTAACCTTGAGCAGTGCTTAGAAGGCAGCAAGTGCACAAGAAATACGTGTTGCATGAATGAAAGAGGGAAGGGAGGGGGAAGGAAGGTAAAGGAGGAAGTGAGCGAGGGAAAGAAAAGGGAAGGAAGGGAGAGGAGAGGAGTGAAGGAAGGAAGGAAGCAAAGGTAGAAAGGAGGGAGGGAAGGAAAGAAGGAAGGACAGACATTGGCTTATAATAATTATCAGAAGAGGTGGATGGCTATAACTTGAGACAAAATGCTGTTGAAATTCTGACTATAGGTTGAATATCCATATGGGTTCTGGAGTCAGCAGATCTGGGTTGTGGTCCTAGTCCTGACTTATCACTTATGTGACCTTAGTAAGTCCTGGAACCTCTCTGTGCCCCAATTTCTCACTTCTGAAATGGGAATACAATAATAACTCATATCTCACCCTGTTGTGAGCATTAACTAACTGATTGAATGTAAAAGTTTGGCACAGTCCTCACTTATAGTAGGTGCTCAATAAATATTAATTAGCTATATAAATGACAATTTTGATGTAGGTGGAAAGAATTTGCCAAATATTTCATGTCAAGGTTATATAACTATTGCAAACTGAGGTATAATTTTTTTTTTCTGACAAAGGCTAATTTTGAAAGTTCCCTGTGTCTGCAGACTAACACACCTTAGAGAAACGGTTCTTCACTTTTTTTGGGGGGGAGTGGGGGCTGGTAGCAAAGAGCTTTTGAAATTAAATGAAAGCTCTGATTCCCTCTCTCCTGAAATGGCATCTCATTCTTGGGGTTCACAGCTCCCTGAAGCCCACCCTTGTGGTGAAGGGGCTCCCTGCTCTGCTGCACTGCTCACAGGCTGTAGTGAAAGAACTCAGGCAGCATTCATAGAAGAGATGGCTGGGAGGAGCAAGCAGGGTCAGCTGTCTTTCAAGGGGTTTGTGGAAACCAAAATATGAGATGGCTAGAGATAAGCCCTTGTGGCCCCATGGGTGGGTCGCCTTAGAGCCTACTCTCCTGCTAGGGCCAAGCTGGGCTCACTCAGAACCTTGTGGGCTCCAGAGTCCCTGGTGTGGTGCCCACCAGCCAGACCCTCATTCACAGCACATAAATGGTGCTGCAGGGTGGCTGCTGTGTGAGATTCCTGTCCAGGCACGGATCTTTGGTGCCACCCTCACATCAGCTTTCTGTGCATGTTGTCTCCTAATACCACTGCTTTAGGGTGGCAAGTGGGCACACTGCCACAGGTGGTACATTCCTCAGAACCTCCACCCTGGCAAAGCAGGGTGAGAGTACAGCCTACAGAGCCTTAGGAAATCCGTGGCAACCCATCTATGCATCTCTGCCACCCTCCTAGGCATACCTGTTCCTGCCCACTCTCTGGGATCAGCATCAGACCAAGAGCAAGACTCTATCTGGGAGTAACAGTGGCAGCCACCAGGTGACCTGAGGTGATGGGGAAACTCCAGGGTCAGAGAGCTCCTCCTCCCTGGGAAGGAAGAGGCAGAGGGGAGAGCCTTGGGCCTTTGGGAAGGAAGGTTGGTTTCCTGAGGTGGAGGGAGGGCCCTGTCCTGTTCTTCTTTCCTCTCACAGGGTAATAGCCAGGGGTCCGGGGCTCAGACTGGGATTTTAGAGGGAATAACTCCATAGCAAATGGGGAGGTAGATTCCTGACTTCATGGGATCTTTGGAACCGGGATATGTGTGTGTGTGTGTGTGTGTGTGTGTGTGTGTGTGTGTGTGTCAGTGTCTTGCTCTGTCGCCGAAGCTGGAGGTGCCATCATGACTCATTGCAGCCTCTACCTCTCAGGCTCAAGTGATCCTTACACCTCAGCCTTCCAAGTAGCTGGTACCACAGGAGCACACCACCAGACTTGGCTAATTTTTAATTTATTTTTTGTAGAGACTGGGTCTTCCTATGTTGCCAGTCTAGTCTCCCCTGGACAGGCGAGTGGGTGCAAAGGCAGAGGCAGACAGCAGCTCCTGAACTCGTATTGGGGAGCAGAGGAGTGACAGTGGCAACTTCATGTTCTACCCTGTCAGGGCAGGGACAGGTTGAGCCCTGCTGATTGCCCCACAGCTCTGTGGGGCGGGGGGATCCCCTCCCAGGGAGTGGCCAGCTCAAGCCCCAACAGGCCCCAGTGGGGGTGGTGCTGGGTGTCGGGCTCCTCACCACAGCGGGTGCACCTGGGACTTGGGCTGGGCGGGCTGGTTCTTTCTGCCCATGAGAGTTGCAGCCTCAGCACCAGCTTTTCAGGAGGTGGCTGAACTTGAGGGAGTACCCAGAAGGGCGTCCTCAGAGATGGGCACCTAAGATATTTCAGAGTTGTTGACACCATGGGACAACTTTCAGATGGGGAGGTGAACCAATAACATAGCATGCATGGATTTGTTCATTGAGCATTCACTACATGCCAGTGCTGCCCGTGGCTTTATATGTACTCTCTCTAGCCACTCATGAAGTGCTGCTCATAGCACTCCGTCTTAGATGAAGAAGCTGAGGTTCAGAGTGGTTGTATGGCTTGCTAAAAGTCCACAAAATACGGAAGGTGCTGAATTCTTTTGACAAAAGAACCTGTATGCTTAACCACTGGATTCTACCACTCCAGAAGCAAGAAAAACAAGAGGCCAGTAGCGGGGAAAATGGTTTGGGGAACGGAGATGAAGCCATTTATTTACATTTGTTGCCAGACCCTGGGTAAAAGCTGCCATTGACTTTTGAAGGCAGTATAAGTGCTGACCCGGGGTGGATGCCCTCTGCTGCAGAAGGCGCTGGCCCAAGGAAGCTCCCAGCCCTGAGGACTTGGCAGCCATTGGCTGATTTGAAAATATACACAGGGTGTGCCAGCTGGTGTCGCTTCCTCTTCAACGTGTATTAATGCTGCAGCTGAGCTGTTGCCCAGCCCCTAGGGAGAAGACACCAGCAGTGTGCCCATCCAGGGCAGGGTGGAGAGCTGCAGCTGCAAGTTGGCATAAGAGGAGGGCTCAGGGCTACAAGGGGATGGTGGTGGGGAGCCAAGGCCTGGAGAGCTGGGCTGCAGCCAGTGTATGTCTGTGAGGCCTTGCTGGGCAGCCTGCCAAGCTCCTCCCCATTCCCAGCCTGCACCCGAGAATGGGGAGGAGCTTGAGTGCTACCCCAGGAGGGGGCGGGTGGGACCTTTGGGTTCAAGCTCCACTGGGCTTGGCAGGAGGCCCCTCCCCCACAGTCAGCAAACAAAGTAATGACTCCCAGAGTAGAACTATGGAAGCCAGAGATCTAGGTTCCCCTGGGTGGGAATTAGAGCAGGCAGACCTGGCCAGGAGCCACCTGGCAGGGGCCATCCGTATCCAAGGACATGGCCTGCATGCAGCTGGGCAGAGGCTGTACCCATGGATGATTAATGGGTATTGATCACTGGGGAGGCCAAATGTAGCCTGGACACTGCTGGCACTTGCCCTGCGTCTGTTCCCTTTGTACTGGGTAGGGTAGAGAAGCAGCAAGGATATGTGTTCATTTGCTTTATACTTTTAGCCATGCTTCCCTTTATTTTCTTTCCCTTGTAGCTTTTTTTTTTTTTTTTTGAGACAGAGTCTTGCTCTCGTCACCGAGGCTGGAGTGCAGTGGCATGATCTCAGCTCACTGCAGCCTCCACCTCCTGGGTTCAAGCAATTCTCCTGCCTCAGCCTCCCGAGTAGCAGGGATTACAGCCTCATGCCACCATGCCCGGCTAATTTTTGTATTTTTAGTAGAGATGGGGTTTTGCCATGTTGGCCAGGCTGGTCTCGAACGCCTGACCTTGTGATCCTCCCACCTCGGCCTCCCATAGTGCTGAGATTACAGGTGTGAGCCACCACGCCTGGCCTCATTTGGGCCTCTTTATGATAGATTCCTATGTACAGTTTATCTCTCATTCTTGTGCTTCTGTCCTTATGTGTGTATGTCTGTGTGTATGAGAGAGAAAAAGGAGGAAGGTCCATGGGGAGGAGGTGCCAGAGCGTGTATGAAGAAGGGGCCAGCCTTTATGATGACTTCATATTGCTGGCCGGGGCACGGAGGAAGCAGTGCCCCATCTCTTCGTCTCTTATTTTGGTACTCCCTTTCCAAGCTGCCTCCTGAGCTCTTTATAAACACTGGCATTCTGGCCGAGAAAGACTCGCCAACATCCAAGAGTGGCAAAGGGGAACAGGAGACACATCGTTGGCTTGGGAACCGCTCCCGCTCGCAGGAAGTCAGCTCACAGGAGATTTTTCTCTGTCAGTGTCCTCCTGTGGTTTCTGGTCTGGGGAGAACACATCAGCACACTAACGGAAGAAAGGGGAGCCCGTGAAGACCAAGGCTGCCGCACTGAGGGCGTGGATTTGAGGGCTCTTCTCCAGGCTGACAGTTGGGATCCTCATTTTGTCAGCCCTGTGGAGTTCCTACTAGAGTGCCATGCAAGGCAGTGGGGGTTTGGAAGACGGAAGTCCTGTCACTGCCTTCAAAGGGCTTGCTGCCCAGTTGACATAAGACATACTGGAAGCATTTGAGCAGGATATAATTATCTGCTTAGTGAGGCCGCATCAGCCCCTGTCTCCTCTCCTCTGAGATGAGCACAGCAGTCACACAACTTATGTGTTGCCAAGACACCAGGGCAAAGCAGCCCTGCTGCCATTTTAGGATCTGCTTGATACGGAGATTCAGGCACTCAACAAATAGTGATTGAGCATGTGGCCACACATCAGGTGCTGTTCTAGGTAAGTGCAATAGACAGAAGGTAGAAGAAGGAAATGTTGTAGCTAGCACCTTGACTTTGACAAGATTTCTTGCAATTTTGTTCATAATATTCTCTTTTCTTTGGCGGGTGTTGAGGGGGGATGGAGTTTCCCTCTTGTGCCCAGGCTGGAGCGCAGTGGCAGGATCTTGGCTCACTACAACTTCTGCCTCCCAGGTTCAAGCGATTCTCCCGCCTCAGCCTCCTGAGTAGCTGGGATTACAGGTGCTCACCACCACGCCTGGCTAATTTTTGTATTTTTAGTAGAGACAGGGTTTCACCATATTGGCCAGGCTGGTCTCAAACTCCTGACCTCAGGTGATCTGCCCATCTCAGCCTCCTAAAGTGCTGGGATTACAGGCATGAGCCACTGCTTTCGGACCATAATAGTCTTATGGATAATATGGAGAAATGTGGGCTGAACAGTGCAGTTAGGAGGACACATAGCTAGTTGTTCAGCCTATAAAAGATATTGATCAGGCCAGGTGCGGTGGCTCACACCTGTAATCCCAGCACTTTAGGAGGCCAAGGCAGGTGGATCACCTGAGGTCAAAAGTTCCAGACCAGCTGTGACCAACATGGTGAAACCTCGTCTCTACTAAAAATACAAAATTAGCTGGGTGTGGTGGTGCATGCCTGTAATCCCAGCTACTTGGGAGGCTGAGGCAGGAGAATTGCTTGAACCCACGAGGCAGAGGTTGCAGTGAACTGATATCATGCCATTGCACTCCAGCCTGGGCAACAAGAGAGAAACACCATCTCAAAAAAAAAAAAAAAAAAGATACTGATCTGTTTTAACCTTGATGGGGGTCTCTAGTGGTGTGCCATTGGGCTCTGTTTGTGACTCTGTCTCATCCATTTATTTATTTGTTTACTTATTTTCAGCCTCCCAAAGTGCTGGGATTATAGGCATGAGCCACTGTGCCTGGCTGTCACCCATTTTTTTTTTTTAATCACTCAAATGTTTAAATGAAAAGATTAGTACAAAAACACCTAATAACTCTTCACCTATATTGACCAGTTTT
Source organism: Colobus angolensis palliatus (assembly GCF_000951035.1). NCBI lineage: Eukaryota > Metazoa > Chordata > Mammalia > Primates > Cercopithecidae > Colobus > Colobus angolensis. The sequence goes on along the minus strand of NW_012116021.1, from coordinate 429,240 downwards.
TGCCAGTCACATTCATATTCTTTCTCTCTAGTACATTCACATACATATATATGCACATCTGTTTTTGCTGAATCATTTGAAAGTAACTTGTAGACATCATGACATTTCACCTGTAAAGCTTCAGCAGGTGTTTCTGAAAGACCAGGACTTAATCACATCTGAGAAATACCATTATCATACCTAAAAAGATGAAGAATGCCATAATATAATCTAATACATAGTCCATATTAAAATTTCCCCAATTGCTCCATGGCTTTTTTTTTTTTTTTTTTTTTTTTTCAACATTCAATCAAGGTTCACACATTGCTATTGATTTTGTTTGTTTTTTTAGACAGGGTCTCATTCTGTCCCTTAGGCTGGAGTGCAGCAGCACCATCATGGCTCCCTGCAGCTTTGACCTCCTGGGCTTAGGTGTTCCTCCACCTCAACCTTTCGAGTAGCTGGGCCAACAGGTACACACCACCATGCCTGAGTAATTTTGTATTTTTTGTAGAGACCAGTTTCACCATGTTGCCCAGGATGGTCTTGAACTTCTAGGCTCAAGCGATCCACCTGCCTTGGCCTCCCGAAGTGCTGGGATTACAGGTGTCAGCCACCTCGCCTCGCTGCATTTGATTATTATGTCTTTTTAGTCCCTTAACCTAAAACAGCCCCACCCCTGTCTGTTTTGCCTCTCACTAGATTGCCGTTTCTGAAGAGTCCAGGCTAGTTGTCTTGTAGAATACTACTCATGCTGGATGTGTCTGATTGTGTCTTCATTATTAGATCTGGGTTATAACACACCTTTGACAAGAATGCTGCAAAAATTGATGATGTTTTGTACTTGTTTTTTGTTTTTTTTTTTTCTTTTTCTGAGATAGGGTCTCACTTTGTCACCCAGGCTGGAGAGCAGTGGCGTGATCTCAGCTCACTGCAGCCTTGACCTCCCAGGTTCAAGCAGTCCTCCTGCCTCACCCTCCGAAGTAGCTGGGACTACAGGCATGCACCACCATACCTGGCTAATTTTTGTAGAGACGGAGGTTTGCTGTATTGCCCAGGTTGGTCCCGAACCCCTGAGCTCAGGCAATCTGCCCGCCTTGGCATCCCAAAGTGCTAGGATTCCAGGCGTGAGCTGCTGGGCCCAGCCTGTTTTGTACTTCTTATTGCATCATATCAGAAGGTAAATTACGTCAAATAGTCCCATTACTGTGATGCTACTTTTGTCTACTTGGTTAAGATTGTGGCCACGAGATCTCTCCCTTAGAGATAAATGTTCCCTTTGGTAATTAGTAAGTCATCTGTGGGACAGACTTTGTTAACATATAGTTTTCTAACAATCTTCCACCCAATGATTTCCCATCCACTGATGATTCTTACTTGAATCTAGATTTTCTAATTCCATCACCATTTCTTCTACAGTTTTTTTATTTATTTATTTATTTTTTTTGAGACGGAGTCTCGCTCTGTCGCCCGGGCTGGAGTGCAGTGGCCAGATCTCAGCTCACTGCAAGCTCCGCCTCCCGGGTTTACGCCAT
>NW_012116021.1:423609-425892 GCF_000951035.1 Colobus angolensis palliatus | reverse complement strand
GTTTCACCATGTTGGCCAGGCTGGTCTTGAACTCCTGACCTCAAGTGATCTGCCCACCTCGGCCTGCCAAAGTGCTGGGATTACAGGTGTGATCCACCACGCCTGGCCTGGCTTGTGTTTTAAAGACTCACTCCAGCTGCTGTGTTAAGAATAGATTGTAGGGGAACCAAGGAGGAAACGGGGAGAACAGTTAGGAGGCCCTTCCAGTAACCCTGAGAAAGAGGGTGGTGCCTGGGCCCTAAGGAGCTGGGAAGTGGTCAGATTATAGATTTGCTAATGGATTGGATGTGAGGAGTGAGAGAATGAGAGGAGCTGAGGGTTTTGGCCTGAGCAACTTAAAGGTGGAATTGCCATTAAATGAGATGGGGAAGGCTGTAGGTGGAGCACATGAGAAGGGGGAGAGATCAGGAGCTTAGTTTGGGACATGTTGGGCTTGAGACGCCTTTTAGACAGCCAAGTAGAAATGTTGAGGCCGGGTCAGGCGTGGTGGCTCACGCCTGAAATCCCAGCATTTTGGGAGGCCAAGGCAGGCGGATCCCGAGGTCAGGAGTTCAAGACCAGCCTGGCCAACACTGTGAAACCCTGTCTCTACTAAAAATACAAAAAATTAGCTGGGCATGCTGGCATAAACCTGTAATCGCAGCTACTCAGGAGGCTGAGACAGGAGAATCGCTTGAACCCAGGAGGCAGAGGTTGCAGTGAGTGGAGATTGCACCATTGCACTCCAGCCTGGGCGACAGAGCAAGACTCTGTCTCGAAAAAAAAAAAAAAAGTTGAGGCCATTTGGCTGAGCAGGGCTGGACTAGGCTGCAGATAGGAGTTTGGCTATCACTGGTTGTAGTGGATTGACCCCATTTAGAGTAAAGCATCCAAACCTGGGCAAATAGTAGCACTGTGGGTGCTTGCTGCTGTCCACATCCCATGTGGAATTATGTGTCCAGTGCTGGGAGCCCCTTTAAAAGGGATGCTGCTAGCCTGCACCATGTCCACAGAAGGGTGATGGTGGTACAGAAATCATGGAGCATGAGGAAGCTTAGCTATAAGAAAGGAGACCTGGGACCATATGGGTGCTGTGCCCACCCTCTTGACAGCATTCCTGTTGTGGGAGCAGATATGGCAGACCCTGGAAGTGGGGAGGAGAGGAAAAGAGGTGCTCTGAGGAGGCTGATTTTGGCTGGGGGTGAAGAGGAGCTTTCCTGCAATTGCAGCAAATTTGGAGAGAGGGTCTCTACTGCCATAGAAGTAACTAGCAGAGGCTTTCACTCTTTTGGACTCTAACTACAGGAGGAACTACTACAGTTTTCTGTAATCCTGTGCACACTTAGGAAAAGTTGAAGTAGCTTTCCCAAAATTACTTATCCTTTGAGATTATTGCTTAGATAGTTTCTATGTTTTGTTTGTTTCTTATTGTTGTTGGGATCCACTAAATTGATTTCAGAATCTGCTAATGGTCTAGGCTGCAGTTGGAAACCCCTGGTCTCAGCAGAGCTGAGCTCCTCCCGTGATGTTAGAAGCCAGGAGAATTAGGGGTGGGTGCCTCTGGGCTTCCACTCCAGTCTTAGGGGTTCCCTTCCCCTGCCAGGCCACGTGCAGGTTGTGAAGGTCTTACCTCCTTAGCAGTACATGAAATCCTATTATCCCACTTAAGCTAATCTTGCCCTTCCCCCACCCGAGGGCTTCGCGTGGACAGAAGAGTAAGTGGACAAGCCTGCAGGGTGCCTGGACTAAGTGCTGAGCTTGTAGTGAATGCCCAGCCATGACTTGCAGTGGACTGACCTGTGCAACAATTGGACTCTCAAGCTGCTAGCCCCGGTGTCAGCACGAGCTCGGCCGAGTTCATTTGGTCGCAGGAACAAGGGGGCCAGGAGCAAGAGGGGAGGGGGCGCCTAAAGCAGGGGAGACCAACGCCTAATCACCAGTCGCCCCCCAACTCCCTAGGCGCATAGTGGGGACGCAGCGTGTCCCCAAACCAAAGCCACTAGCAGAAGGTCCCAGAGGAGCCGGAAGGGGCCGGGGCCTGAGCGGCGGTGGGAGGGTCTGAGCAGTGGGGGCGGGGAGCTGGGGGTCGGCTTTTGTCAGTGTCTCAGCGCTCGGGCGGCCGCCGGGGCTCACTGGCTTAACCCCCTGCGGCCGCGCCCCGAGCTGCTGCCTCCCCTCGCGCTGCTAGCGCCCGTGAAGGTGGAAAGGGGAAGGGGGAAGGGGCGGGCTGCCCGGGCTCACCGCCGACTTCCTCCTTCGGCCCCGCCCTCCGCCGCTTGCGGGCGAGCTCTGCCCAAGCCGAGG
>NW_012116021.1:389375-423284 GCF_000951035.1 Colobus angolensis palliatus | reverse complement strand
CCCCCGGATCAGCCTGCCGCTGGGTGAGTGCCGGGGACCCGGGGGCGCGGACCGGGGGAAGGAGGGCTGCCGGGGACGTGCCTCGTGCGGAGGTGACCGTGACAAAGGACCAAGGAGGGGACCTGTCGGAGGCACGGGGTCCATTAGGACCCCTTCTTTTTTCAAAGCGCTGCGCTCAGGGAGGGAGAGGAGAGGGAAGCTGTGGGGCTGCGGGCCCCTTTCTTCAGTTTTCTTTCTGGGCAGGAATGGGGTCTAGCCCGCTCTGTCGTCCCCGCTAGTTCCCTTAGGAGGATGCACTTTCGGCGGGGTCTGCCTGTCCATCTACTTGTCTTTGATGCTGACCAGAGCCGACCGCGGTGCCGCCCCCGATGGCGGCTGGGGGTAGAGGGAGGCCAGTGCTTGCAGTCCTATAAACACTGGGGTTCTGGCATTCCCAGCAAGTCGCAGCAGGGCCGGGAGCTGTGGTGGGGCGGGCGGGAGCCCGATCCTCCCTCTCCGCCCCTCCATCCCTGGCTTGCCAGTGCAGCCCCAAGCCCCAGCATGGAGAGACCTCCAGGCCCCGGGAGCGACCAGACTGCGGATAGGGGCAGCTCTGGGTGCTGACATTCCCAAGTCCTGGGCGCGACCCCTCCTCAGAGTGATCTGGGAGTAGCATCCTGGTTGTCTGGGTTCCTTTCCTGGTACTCACATCTGCTTCTGTGGCCACCTCCTGTTTCAGCCCTGTGCCCTTCCCTCTCCTTTTCCCTTCCATCCGGTTGCTTCTCCAGCTCTTCTTGGGACACTTGGGCTTTGGATTCAGAGGGTTCTGGATCCCAAGCCCATTTCTTCCACTGGGCAAGTAAGTGCCTTCTGCTCCCAGTGCCCCACTTTCCTCAGATGCAAAATAGGCAGAGTCATAGGTGCCTTGCAAGGTGTGTTACTCGGATATGAAGTTTATAAGTTCCCAACAGATGTTGTATCCGCAAGCCCTTTAACTTGTTGGTTGTCATATTGTCTAAATTGGAATAAAGCATGTATAAATTAGAGGTTACAGACTGAAACTGTCCCAGACTTCCATCTCCTCACAGCATCCCCCCCCCCCCCCCGCGAAAGCATCCTATTTACAAAAGAAAATAGTAGAATCAGCACTTAAATTAAGGCAGGGCCCTAGTGGCTTCAAGTAACCCTATCTGAACCCCTGTCTGAAATATTGCAGATGACCTGCGTTCAAATGCTACCTCAGCCACTTAGTAACCGTGTGACCTTGAGCAGGCTACTTAAAGTTTCTGGGTCTTGATTTCTTCAACTGTAAAACAGGTATAATAATAGAACCTACCTTAAGGTAGTGAGGATTAAATCAGCTCGTGTTTGAAAAGTCGTTGGGACAGGGCCTGGTACAGGAACCGCTGAATGAGTGTTATTCAGCTCAGAGTTTATTCCTGTACATCCCGCCCAGATCTGGGGTGATTCTGTCTGGGGTTAGGACAGGATTGGGGTGTTAGTTTGACTGTAGCCCCTTGGGTGCTTCAGCTTGTGAAGTCAGGATAAACAGGTGTAACCAGCCCCAGGCCTGCTGCGTTGCTACTTCTGTTGTGGCCACAACTCCGTTTGCCCTCAGACCCTCTCATTTTTGGGAGAAGGCAAGGTGAGATGGGGGCAGATGCTCCAATGGACTCCACTTATGTCCTTGGGAAAGCTGGGCTAGCTCATGGGACCATGTCAAAAGACAGTAGGTTTCTTTTTTTTTTTTTTTTTTTTTTTTTTTGAGACGGAGTCTCGCTCTGTCGCCCAGGCTGGAGTGCAGTGGCCGGATCTCAGCTCACTGCAAGCTCCGCCTCCCGGGTTTACGCCATTCTCCTGCCTCAACCTCCCGAGTAGCTGGGACTACAGGCGCCCGCCACCTCGCCCGGCTAGTTTTTTGTATTTTTTAGTAGAGACAGGGTTTCACCATGTTAGCCAGGATGGTCTCGATCTCCTGACCTCGTGATCCGCCCGTCTCGGCCTCCCAAAGTGCTGGGATTACAGGGTTGAGCCACCGCGCCCGGCCGACAGTAGGTTTCATGTCCAACTCTGGAACTGGATGGTACAATGACAGGGTAGCTAGAAGGCAAAACTGGAGAGCAGTAGGGGCATCGAGGGGACCTGCTTCCCGAGGAGCAGCTAGAATACTTGGTTATTATTACCCATGCACCTGTAGGACCTGGCCCACTTCTACAAGCCTGTGACTGTTCTCAGACTTCTGTCACACGCCAGCATTCACCTGTCAGGGCTGCTGTAGGCGGACTTGCATTTTGTGCACTGTACCAAAGTGCCCAGCTGAAGGCTGAGAGGACCTGAAATGCAGTCCACACTCAGCTCTCCAACCTGGGAATCCTGGAGCAAAAGACCCCTTCTGCTATGTTCTTGGGGCTAGGTCTGCCCAGAGTGGCCCATTTTTCCAGTCCCACCAAAACCCTGGAATAGTGTAGCAGCACCCAGCTACCTGAACTTGTGAGCACGTATCTAGACTCTACTGAGTTGCCACTATACCCTGGAGTGCCCCCTCTCTGGGCTTCCTCCTGGCCCTCATACCCACCTCCCACTCTTACCTACGTGCAGGTCCTAGGACTGGCTGGGGGTCCGGGAGGGGAATGCCCTGGTAACTGAACAGGCTCACCCTTGAGTGTGGCCTAAGGCGGTTTCCTGCCTCATCCCAGGGGGCTCATTAGATGTTCCTGGCAGTGTGCCCATCCTGGGCAGGCTCGTGGTGACCATCGGACGCCGGGTCCAGGGCCCTAGTGCCCTCCCTCACATGCATCTTAGGAAAAAGGGTCATGGAACTGGAGATGACACACCTCCCTTTCCTCCTGCCACTCACTCCTCTACTGAATTCCCACCCACACCCCATAAGGACCCAGATGCCTAGGGACAGTGGGGCTATGTCTGTGGTTTAAAACAAAATCCCTTGAAGTGGAGCGTCCAGCTTGCCCTGCATCTGGGGTCCTTCATAGGGAACCCTAATTATTGTTGATGAACAGCACATTCCTGGGGTGCTTAAGATGCAGGGGACCTATTTGTGGCCTCGCCCAGTGGCCAGTAGTGGGAGGAGGATGGGGGGACAGCCACTAGGGGCTCCACAGTCAGCTGGAAGTCTCTGAAAGGAATGCTTCAAAGAAGCGTGTGGAATTTGGGTTCTCTTGTGTTGGAACTACCATGCAGAGCTGCATGACCAAAGCCTCAGTCAGGAGCTGGAGTGGTGCTGAGTAGAAGCAATGGCACCCAGTGCCTCCCAGCCTGGCCATGTGGGGAGAAACAAAACACACCCGCTCTCATGGTCCTCCAAAGTCTTGTTGGGCCACCTTATTTGGACACTTAAAGGGAATTATTATTATTATTATTTTGAGATGGAGTTTCACTGTCTCCCAGGCTGGAGTGCAGTGGCGCCATCTCGGCTCACTGCAGCCTCTACCTCCAAGGTTCAAGTGATTCTCCTGCCTCAGCCTCTCGAGCAACTGAGACTACAGGTGCCTGTCACCATGCCTAGCTAAGTTTTGTATTTTTGTAGATATGGAATTTCACCATGTTGGCCAGGCTGGTCTTGAACTCCTGACCTTAGGTGATCTGCCCATCTTGGCCTCCCAAAGTGCTGGGATTACAGGCATGAGCCACCACGCCCAGCCTTAAAGGGAGTTATTAATTCCCTCCTGCCCCAGAAGTGCCAGGCGGGAAAGCTCTGGATGCAGTATTTCTGAAGCAGATTGGACAGAAATCTGTAGGCCTGCAAACTGCAGTCAACAAAACCCCATTGAGCAGAGAGAATGGGGCATTTGGTACAAATCAGCTGCTTGCCCTCTGGCCCTGGAGGAGGCAGCCAGGGTCAAGGCTGCCCTGGGAAGCCTTGATGCTGGTCGCTTGTTGAGCCCTCACCCCGGTTACTGGCTTCCCTCCTTGACATGGTCTCAACTGGACATGAACGTTTGTCTCCAGCTCTGTCCTATGGGCCGGCATCTCTCTGGCTCTGCAGAGGCAAGTGGAAGGCGCTCTAACTGTGGATGCTCAGAGCCTGGCTTTATAAAGTAGCTTGCCACCCTTACTAACTGCACAACCTGGGGCAAGCTCCCAGTCTTCTCCAGGCCCATTTTCACATTAGCAAGATAGGAATAATGGCCATCTTCACAGTGTTCTGAGAGGATTACATGAAATAATGTATGTAAAGTGTTTGGCATGGTGCCTGGCACGTGCTGCGTCTATGGTAAAAAGGTAGCTTCTGATTTGTTGTGCTAGAAATCCTCTGCCAGCCTTGCTTGGTGAGGTTATTTGCATCCATTTTGGTGCACACTGGTGGTATGCAGTCCCTCTGCTAGGTGCCAAGCCTGTAGGGCTTAGCGCCTGCCCTGGTAGAAAAGACAAAGCAAGGCCCGCAGGGACTGATTGGAGGTCATTATCAGGGGTCCTTAATTATAGCCCAGTTATTAAGTGCTTCTGATTCAGCCTTTTCACAGTCCTCCTTTGCCTGAAGAACCTCTTCTGCATGGGGCTGGACATGCCTCTCCCTGCCTGCCCCTCACTGGTTCTGCTCTGCCTTCTGCACAACCCACATCCAGCTGGTGTTGAAATACCTATTTGCCAACCCAGGAAAGCTGTAAACTTGCACAACTTTTGGGGCACATCTGGATATACCAGCATGTTCATCCTCTAGGCAAGAGACAGAGGGTGGCACGAGGCCTGGAGAAAAGGCTAGACTTGGGTCTTGTCATCAATCACTCCTTCCTTTATCTTCTTAGAGCCTGTTGCCTCTCACTCCACCCCCATGGGTGCTCAGGCTGGCACAGGACTCAGGGGGCCTATGATGTGGCCCTCCCTGGGGATCAGGGGGAAGAGGAACAACACAACGTGAGACTCCAGTGGTCGAGGCCTGCCTTCCCTCAGATTAGCTTTTTGGGAAATCTACTCCCTTGGACTGCATTCTCTGTTTTTCCCCAGCTGGTCTCCCTGCCCCTCCTCTTTACATTCTGTCCTCCGTGTGCTGGGAGCAGGACAGCTATCCTGTCTATAAGATAAGATAATTAAAAGCCTGGTGGCTCTTTCCCTGCTGCCACCAAGTTGTGCAGAGACGGAGGCTCGGGCTCGGGTGCATTCACGATTCTGCTTCACCCATAACCCACTGCCATGGCCGAGAAAGGCATTGCTGCTGGAGGTGTAATGGACATTAATACTGCTTTACAAAAGGTGCTAAAGACAGCCTCATCCACAATGGCCTAGCACATGGAATTCGTGAAGCTGCCAAAGCCTTAGACAAGCACGAAGCCCATCTTTGTGTGCTTGCATCCAACTGTGATGAGACTGTGTATGTCAAGTTGGCGGAGGCCCTTTGTACTGAGCGCCAAATCAACCTAATTAAGGTTGATGACAACAAAAAAAGGGGGGAATGGGTAGGCCTCTGTCAAACTGACAGAGAGGGGAAACCCCATAAAGTGGTTGGTTGCAGTTGTATAGTAGTTAAGGACTGTGGCAAGGAGTCTCAGGCCATGGATGTCATCGGAGAGCGCTTCAAATGCAAGAAATGAAGAAAACATCTTTGACTTACAAAAAAAAAAAAAAAAAGCGCCTGGTGCCCACACTGGCTCTATACTTGTTAGCTCACCATCGACCCTCTTCTGGGCACTGAATACTGGAACTCTTAAGGGCTGGCTCCTGCCCTGTGGCAGAGATAGTCACAGAAGAGTAGTGACTACAGAGTAATACACAGAGGTGGAATGTTTTGTTCAACTGCTAGAGTTCTGCCTCTCAGGCCTGTGATCTGACCTGTTGTGCATGGAAGCTCTATTCTGCACTCCTGGATCCATCTGGAAGCCCATCCTGTAGTCTAACAGGCTTCAGAGAGGTGGGGGGCCTGTGGTGAGGGAGTTTCAGTGGGATGGTAGGTAGGAGACAGAAGCCATCATTTTATCATACTCCTAAAGAGAAGCCAAATTAGCCTACTTGTGTCCTCTTTTTTTGGCACCTTTTGGCCCATCCTCTAGGAAGGGGGCCAACAGGAAGAGCAAAGAAAAGCAGCCATTGCGGCACCGCTGTTGGATATGGAAGTGTATTGCTTTATCTCATGCAGATGAGGAAACCAAAGCTCAGTGAAGCTAACTCATTACCAAGGTCATGCAGCTATAGAAGAGTTTGGGACCAAGCCTTGGGCCACAGTTCTCGATTCAGCAACCACATTCTTTCCGTTAGAACAGCTGCCTCCTGCTTCACCTGTGAATCGTACAAAAGCAGCAAGATGACCTGCCTCAGCCCTTGAATAATTGCAGATACATTTCCATCTAGTAAAGAAATCTGTTGAGGTTAGTCTAGATGGGGCAAGGGATCCAGCCGAGGACCCTGGTGGCACGGCATGGCATGGCCATGGTTGGAAATAGGCAGAGCTGGCAGACTTGGTCAGGAATGTGGCACACAGGAGACTGGGGCACACGTCTCAGACAAAAGTTTACAGACTGAGGGGTAGTGGGTCACAGCCAGCCTGGGGATATATTTTGTTTGACTTCCAAGTTCTTTAGAAAAATTTTAATTAGGCCAGGTGCGGTAACTCACACCTGTAATCCCAGCACTTTGGGAGGCTGAGGCGGGTGGATCACCTGAGGTCAGGAGTTCGAGACCAGCCTGGCCAACATGGTGAAACCCCATCTCTACTAAAAATAGAAAAATTAGCTGGGCATAGTGGCTGGCACCTGTAATCCCAGCTACTCAGGGGGCTAAGGGAGGAGAATTGCTTGAACCTGGGAGACAGGGGTTGCAGTGAGCCGAGATTGTGCCATTGTACTCCAGCCTGGGCTACAAGAGCAAAACTCTGTCTCAAAAAAAAAAAAAAAAAAGAAAAATTTTAATTAGTTGCTAATATTTAAAACTTCCTAAGTCAAACTCCTGTCAGCTGTTATACTTCTATGTGTTCAGTGCTTTTGGGAGGGGTCAGAGTGGAAGCAGTGCTTCTCAGACACAATTTTGTGAGTATGAAGCTTCAAGACCTCCACATTCCCCCATTTTTATCTGGGGCCCCTCTCTGGGCTGGGGCATTCTGACTGGGACTGTGTCATTCATTCGTTCGGTCAACAAACGTTTATGGAACAACTGCTGGGAGCCCGCCTGACCAGTTGATACAAACATGAATAAGACATGGTCTTGATCTTGAAAGTGCTCTCAACTTGGTGGAAGAGAGAGCGCAAAGGCCAGGCATGGTGGCTCATGCCTGTAATCCCAACAGTTTGGGATTACATCTCTACTAAAAAAAAATAAAATAGAATAAAAAACAAACAAAAATTAGCCAGGCATGATGGTGGGTGCCTGTAATTCCGGCTATTCGGGAGGCTGAGGCTGAGGCGGAAGAATTGCTTGAACCCAGGAGGCGGAGGTTGCAGTGAGCCAAGATCATGCCATTGCACTCCAGCCTGGGCGACAGAGCAAGACTGTCTTGAAAAAAAAGAAAGAAAGAGCACAGATAGACCATCAGACCATCATCATCATCATCAAACATCAAACATTGCCATCATCAGACAGTGTCACCAGTGCCCTGCAAGACATGTGAACAGGAAATGATGGGCATACGGAGAAGGGCCCTTGCCCAGCTGGAGATTCAGGAAGGCCTCCTGGAGGAGGTGGAACTGAGCTGAGTCTCAAAGGATGAGTGTGAGTTAGTCAAAAGGAAAGCCTTCTGGGCGGAGGGGACTTCCTGAACAGACCGGAGATGAGAAATGGGCCCTTGATTTGCAGTTCCATGTCACTTGGTTGAACCAGGAGGTGGGTGGGTGGCAAAGGCTGGCAAGTTAGGACCTCAGATGACGGGGCGCTATTGAAGTTTTTAGGCAGAACAGTGACGGCTCCCAGACAGCCCTCTGGCTGCAGCATAGCAGCTGGCCTGGAGGCGGGAGGCTGGTTGGGAGGCTGCTGTGGTGGTGGCCTGGGTGAGAGAGGATGGTGCCTGGCTCAGGACTGTGGTAGTGGGGATGGTAAGGGGAATGGACGTGGAAAATATTGAGAGAAAATTGGCAGGATTTGATTATAGACTGGACTTAGGAGGGAGAGGGAGAAGGATGGTGAGACACCCAGGTGAGTGGTGCCACACACAGACACAAAATCCCAAGCCAGGGAGTGGGACTGGAACGGGGCAGTGAGGTGGTGGGAAGCACCCACAGAAGCCCTCCTGCACTGTGGGGTCTGGTGTATTAGAGAAAGATCTGCACTTGGATGAAGAGATTTGGGGATCGCCAGCATCCATGTCATCGACGTGATGAGCATGGACCCAGGAGCTTGAATGGAGTAAAAGGAGCAGGGCCAAGAGCGGACGGACCCAGAGAGTAAGAACATTCAGGAGCAAAGCCTGAGGCGGGAGGGTGGTCAGCGACACAGACTCTGCAGCCAGGTGGCCCAGGGTCAGATGGCATCCCCACCACTCCTCCCAGGGCTGACTCACACCTGAAACGGAGGTAATAAACCACAGCAGCCTTGTGAGGATGGCACGACTTAATCCATTTAAAGGGCTGAGGAGGTGCTTACATACTTTAGCTCTTTGAGGGCTGGAGACCCAGAAGGCATGTGAGGGAGACACGGGGTGATGCTTGAGACTGGGGGCACAGACACCTAGAGGATGGGGCGGCATCACCCGTGTCTGGGGTCTGGCAGCGAGGCGATCCCTGGGCTCTTGGCAGGGCTGTCCCTGCTGAGCATGGGGCTGGCTGAGGCCCAACTTCTGTGGAGGCGGGAGTGGAAGGTGAGAGGCAGAGATGGCATGGGGTGGCTGTTCTCTTTGGGAGCTTGTCTAAGGCAGGTGGAGGGAGGCACAAAAAATTTCTAGAATGGACATTGGAACAAAAACTGCTTTCTGAGAGGTAGAGTTGGTCACATAGGATTTGGTCTCTGAGGAGATGGGGACGGGAAGTTGAGGTTGTTTATGCCTGATGACCCCGATTTCCTTGGAAGAAGTGGAGACATCTATAAAGGCAGGAAGGCAGAGCCAGGGCAGAGGCCCTAGGAGCGGAGTTGTTAGTGGGGAGCCAGCCCCTGAGCAGAGAGATTGAGCTGGCCCTGGGTAGGCCTGTGAGCAGGCAGGCAGCAGGCAGTCTCCTAAGGTGACAGCGGTGGTGTGTGCAGCCATGGCACAGGCCCTAGGTCGGGGCTGGGACTGCCTGGGGGTTCCGGCAGAGGCTCTTGGTCTGCCCACTTGGGGCTGTAGCAGTGGCTTTCCAGGACATGCCCCAGGAGCACAGATGCTGTGAGGCCGGGTTGCCTTGCCCTCGTTGCCACTTTCTTGGTGACCTCAGTCCATGGGAGGACCCTTGGCACACAACATCCCCAACGAGGGACTTGACTCTGGCACTGGGCTGGTGTCAGCAGAATGTGGCCCCCTCCTCCATGCTCCATGAGGAAGAGGTGGCTGCCCTGCCCAGCACAGGCAGGGCCGTGTGGAGGAAGGAAGTGCACCCAGGTTGGCTGTGTGTCCCAGTTTCCTGCTGACTGCGGCCCTGTCAGCACTCCTGCCCTGGAGGTGGGGCTGCTGCTGGGATAAGTGGGTCCAAGGTTCTGGTGACTTAAGTTGTGACATCCCTGGGGACGAAGGGCTACAACAGTCTTTCAGGAGGCTCTCTGGGGACTTGTCCCACCCAGACCCCTTTCTGAAAGTGGGGGAGGCCACTGGCTGCCTCCTTGCATTGGAGGCCCCTTCCCCACCGACTCCACAGGGAAACTGGTGTTTTCTGGCCTGATCCTGCTGGGGCCTGTAGCGGGTGGGATGTTAGGGCCAGGTCAGCGTCTTGCTGCCGAGCCCGGAGCCACAGTAGAGAGAAAGGTGGGGTGGGGCTCTGAGTCACAGCGCTGCTACAGCTCGCTGGCTGGCCCGGGGTGGGGACTGCCCAGGGTGGGGATGGTGCCGAGCCCTATTCCTGTCTAACCCCAGAGAGCTCCAGGCTTCCGGCTGAGTCACAGGGAAGGAGGACCCTTACATGGGGCTAGGGGCTGAGTATTCCCACATCACTTCCTACTCAGAGCCCCACTTCCTGGGGTAGGGAGTGGGGACCCTGCAGGTCTTATGTGCCCACTCCATATGCTGTCTCCCTCCAGGGAGGGACACGGCAGCCCCAGACCAGCCCCATTCTGCCTTCTTGAAGGATGATCTGCCTAGTGGGATGCATTGGCCCTGGAGAAGCCCCTGGCTGAAGCCTGTCGGGGTGGAGGGAGAGGGTTCATCCTGAGCAGGAAAACTGGCTGCAGCCTCGGCGTGTCCTGCTTTCTTCATACTGGACTAACCCACTGGATAGATGGATTTGGAGGATGTCCGAGCAGCACAGGCAGCCCAGGAGAGCGAGCGAGACGCTCTAGCACAACGGAGAGCATAAAAGCTAAGACTGACCCCAAGGTGCACCAGTCCCTCGCAGGAAGTAAAGTGCAGAAACACCCTCTCCCCATCACCCCTGCACAAAGAGCACCTAGGAGTGAGTGCGCAAGCGTGGACAAGCCCTGCGGTACCGTGTACACACACACACACCACAGGCAAGCTCAGGCAGGGCCCTGCACAGACGTCTGCAGTCACTCTGGAGGTGACCCAAGCACCTGGGCCCTTAGACAGTAACACCACTCACACTGAGCACAGACCAGCTCACACCCACAACATGAGCCTGTGACACACAAGTCTCTGTTTCTGAGCTGATGCTCTCTGGCTTTGGCCTTGAGACCCTCACATGACCAGGTGTGTGCCTAAGTTAGAATCTCCCAGGCTAAGTTCGTGAACCCCCCGGATGAGGGAGGCCCAGCTCCCCCAAGGAGCCCTGCCCCTCTGGCAGCTCTCACCAGGCTAGATTTTCCTGCGGGGTTTTGGATTTTGTTTTTGAGTCACTCATTGAGTGTTGGTCGTGTGCCAGACACCGTGCCCCACTGCAAACCATGTGCAACATTGTTTTGAGCAAAGCTGTCTCAGTAAATGTGGGTTATTATGTATATTATTATTTACATGCGTAATCTAATTTTTTCTAATAACAACCCCATGAGGCAAAGTGTTATTATTTTCCCCATTTTACAGATAAGGAAAATGGGGCTTTGAGAGGTTAAGTGGCGTGTCCTGGTGGCACACAGCTAGTAAGTGGTAGAGGATGGCTTTGAACCCAGGTCTGTAACTCTACTCTGCACACCATGGCTTTCAGTCGGAGTCTCAGGGCAGAGAGATGAGGGCAAGTATGGAAGGGAAGCCCCAGAAGGAGAAAGCCTGGTTAAGGGGCCCTTCACCCGCCTCTCCAAGGCACATTCCACTTTCTGTCCCTTTGTCATTCCATTCACTCTACTCCTCGCATGGCTGGAGGGCTGGAGGCCTGGGCTGAACCAGGGGCTGGCTGGTCTGTAGGGCTGCACTCTGTCTATAGTGCCCAAGGCAGGTTTCCACCCCTTCTCCCAGTCGTAAGTGGGGTTGAATTGCCACCTGGGACTGAGGCTTATCTCTGATCCTTGGCATTTCTGTGTCTGGACAGATTCCAAGGGCGGTCTGCTGCCCAGACTTACAGGGCCCGCCCAGGTGGCTCTTCTGCAGGTAGATAAGCATGGGCAACCAGCTTATCTGAACCAGCCCTCGTTTCCAGGTAACTCTGGAAAAATCCAAAAGATGAGGAGGAACCGCAGTATCTGTTTGTCCTGGTCTCACTCATGAGACTCCTGTTATCTTTATATGTCTCATTCCTCCTGTGACATGTATGAGAATGTACAGCTCAGTGAGATGATGCCTCTGCTGCCTAACAGAAGCGCCTACTTGAGGGCCGGGTGCGGTGGCTCAGCCACCTGACCCCCGTCTTCCTGTTGACTAGTGTCACCCCCACCCGAGGGCTTCCTTCCTCATTTGCTGCCAGGTGTAAAGCTGAGCTTCAGCTGGGCACAGTGGCTCACACCCATAATCCCAGCGCTTTGGGAGGCTAAGGCGGGCAGATCACCTGAAGTCACGAGACCAGCCTGGCCAACATGGTGAAACCCTGTCTTTACTAAAAATTAGCCAGGCATGGTGGTGGGCACCTGTAATCCCAGCTCCTTGGGAGGCTGAGGCAGGAGAATCGCTTGAACCTGAGAGGTGTAGTTTACACCATTGCACTCCAGCCTGGGCAACAAGAGCAAAACTCCATCTCAAAAAAAAAAAAAAGAGGCTGAGCTGCTGGGCATGGTGGCTCATGCCTGTAATTCCAGCAATTTCGGAGGCCAAGGCAGGCGGATCACCTGAGGTCAGGAGTTCGAGACCAGCCTGACCAACATGGAGAAACCCCGTCTCTACTAAAAATACAAAATTTGCCGGGCATGGTGACTCATGCCTGTAATCCCAGCTACTCAGGAGGCTGAGGCAGGAGAATCACTTGAACCTGGGAGGCAGAGGTTGCGGTGAGCCAAGATCATGCCACTGCGCTCCAGCCTGGGCAACAATAGCAAAACTCCGTCTCAAAAAAAAAAAAAAAAAGGCCGAGCTTCCCGCAAACGCAAACGGCTGCTATGTGTGCCCCCTTATGGACATTGAGGATGGAGTAGCTTCATTTCCCATTTTTCTTTGGCCACCAGGAGGCTTAGCACTAAAGGCGCAGCCGTTCTCTACCAGCTGTGTGCAGACTCAATGACCTACTTGTGTGAATTTTTACTTCCTTGCTGGTTGAGATGTTTTTCTTCAGATTTGGGTTTTCTCTGCTCCTAATTTTAATGTTTATATTTCACTACTTTCTTTTCTTCATGTCTCCTCACCCTTTATGGAACCAGGCTGGGGGTATGTAAAAACACTCCACAGGTAAACACACATGAAGTCATCTTCACAGCTGCTTGGTTGGGCATGTTGCACTTTTTGCTTCCTCAGCTTTGGGAGAGTGTTTGTGTGGTCATGACCCACTGGTCAGCTACAGCGTGCCTGAGGTTGATCAGGGTGCTGCTCTTTACTTACTTTTCTGTTCTCATCAGCTGCTTAGAATTTTAAAAATAATTGCTCTCCAAACCCATTAGTTACCCAAAGCATAAACAGTACCCTGGTGGGTAAGTGTGTGTGTTTCTTTTTTTTTTTTTCTTCTCTAATTTATATATTTCACATCTTATAAGGATAACCTGCTTATTATAGAATCTAAAAATGATAATAAGTAAAAAAGAAAAGAATGCTACCTATAATTCTACCAGGAAGCCCATGGTTTAGTATTTTGTGATACATCCTTCTGGATTTTTTTTCTATGCTTATATTTTTCCCAAAATAGGATTTGACCATATATACTGTAAATATAACCTTAATTTTCACTTAGTGGTAGATAATTTGTCTCTCTCCTTGTTGTTATTCTGCAAAAACAAAAGATATTTAAAATGTGTACCAAGGTCTGGGTGCAGTGGCCCACACCTGTAATCCCAGCACTTTGGGAGGCTAAGGCGGGTGGATTGCTTGAAGCCAGGAGTTCAAGACCAGCCTGGCCAACATGGCAAAACCCTGTCTCTACTAAAAATACAAAAATTAGCCGGGCATAGTGGCACATGCCTGCAATCCCAGCTACTCGGGAGGCTGGGGCAGGAGAATTGCTTGAACCTGGAGGGTAGAGGTTGCAGTGAGCTGAGATCATGCCAGTGCACTCCAGCCTGGGCAACAGTGTGAGACTCAGTCTCAAAAAATAAATAAAAATTTTTATCAAGGAGACATGCACGTATATATATATATATTTTTTTAAGTATAGAAGGGCTTATTATAACAAACAAAAACATGTGTCCTCTCCCGCCCCAGGCCAATTTAAAAGGGACTTTTAATCATTTAGGGTTCTTAGGGTTCTTGTTCTACCATTATTTCCTCCATTTTTTTTTTTTCTTTTTGAGATGGAATTTCTCTCTTGTTGTCTAGGCTGGAGTGCAATGGCGCGATCTCAGCTCACCCCAACTTCTGCATCCCAGGTTCAAGCGATTCTCCTGCCTCAGCCTCCCGAGTAGCTGGGATTACAGGCATGTACTACCACGCCTTGCTAATTTTATATTTTTAGTAGAGACGGGCTCCATGTTGGTCAGGCTCGTCTCAAACTCCCAACCTCAGGTGATCCACCTGCCTCAGCCTCCCAAAGTGCTGGGATTATAGGCGTGAGCCACTGCATCCGGCCCATTTCCTCCATATTTTTAAGTAAAATACTTATACCACTATTTCTTGGTTTATTTGACTTCCTGACTTGCCCTCACTTACATCTCCCTTCCCTTCCTCCCTGCAACATATTCTGTCACCGTACTGTATTCACTTCCTTTATTTGGTTACCTTTGCAATATAAAACAGTACTCTTGACCTGTATTTATTATTCCATTAGCCATTGACAGCAGCTTGTGACAACCCGGCTGCCATATTATGATGTCTGTCTGTTGTCAGTTCTGGTTTCTGAGGTCAAAATTGAAAACACTCTCATTCTGTGTAATAACCATCAGTCTCAAAGTTAAAGACCACTGCTTTTTTGGGAGGCTGACGTGGGCAGATCACTTGAGTTCAGGAGTTCAAGACCAGCCTGGCCAACATGGTGAAACCCCATAGCCACTAAAAATACAAATAAGCTGGGTGTGATGGTGCATGCCTGTAATCCCAGCTACTGGGGAGGCCGAGGTGGGAGAATCGCTTGAACCTGGGAGGTGGAGGTTGCAGTGAGCCAAGATCATACCACTGCGCTCCGGCCTGGGTGACAGAGCGAGACTTCGTCTCAAAAAAAAAAACCAGTGCTGAACATTTGCGTTACTCTGTCAATGCAAATCACATTCACTGCAAGGCCCACTTACATTTTCTTCTCTTTGGGTCTAATGTTACTCAAAGGAAAGTGTTAAATATATTTTCCTTTCTTAATATTCTATTATGTGCTCAAAACTCATCACTTTATATTTTAGTTTGCTTGATATTTTGACCATGCCTTTCTTGCTTGTTTTTCTGGAGCTTCTAATACATCATTTTTTTTCCCCCAGCTGTGTAGTATTCAGTTGGATTGGGGCATCACAATTGATTCTGGCAAGGTCCCTTCTGGTTGGACGGACTCTTAGGTTTCCAGCTTTTTATTAATGTGAAGGGTGCCGTAGTAAGTATTCTCTTACATACATCTCTGCATTGTTTCTTATGCAATGTTTGAGAGTCCAGGAATGCTGCTCACCCATCAAACCTGATACCCTGCCCTCAGCCCCTTGCTACCCTTTGTCTTGCTGATGACCTTCCTTTAAATCAGTCCATCTAGAGGTTGGTGTTAAGAGGCTTCCCGTGGGAGGGGTGGCCCCAGATAATATCCATCTTCCTCTCCCCAGGCTCTGAAGAGCGGCCATTCCTTAGATTCGAAGCCGAAAACATCTCCAACTACACGGCCCTTCTGCTGAGCAGGGATGGCAGGACCCTGTACGTGGGTGCTCGAGAGGCCCTCTTTGCACTCAATAGCAACCTCAGCTTCCTGCCAGGCGGGGAGTACCAGGAGGTGAGAGATGTTGCCTGGAGCTGGCTAGGCTGGGCAGAGGACCGCAGAGGGAAGATGGACTGGAAGCTTGACCTTCTGGTCTGAGGATGATGCCGATGGGAGAGGAGGGAGGCTCAGCAAACCCTCCATTTTGTCCACTACCTTCCCCTTTCTCATTCCCCAGCTGCTCTGGAGTGCAGATGCAGAGAAGAAACAGCAGTGCAGCTTCAAGGGCAAGGACCCACAGGTGAGCCCGCACCTGGAAGGGAGCTGAGCTGCAGGAGGGATGGAGGATGGTAGACTTCCATCCAGGCCAGAGGTGGGAGGTGGGAGCAGATACAGCCAGGCAGGGTGGAAAGGGCATAAGCTTCTGAGATGGCCAGGCCTGGGTTTGAGTCCCAGCACTACACTTACGTCTCTACAACCTTTGACAAGTAGATTCACCTCTCTAAGCCTTAATGGGCCCACCTGTAAAATGAGGATAATGATCCGGTCTCACTGGGCTTACAGTGGGGATTCAGGAAGCTAATAGGTGTAAGGCACCTGGCTCATAGACACAAGGACTAACAAGTCAGCTTCCAGCATGAACAGGGACTGGGCAGGTTGAGAGTTGTGTCCCTCTGCAGATGATTCCTGATGTAGCACATCTGACAGATTCTGATGTGGTTTTGGCCAGAGCACAGGATGCAATCTGGTTCAACCCAGGTTCTCCTGGAGGACTCATCATCATCCCTAGAGACCTCCTGCTCCTGCTCCTAAGTGCAGCAGGTGCTGGGTAAGGTGAGGGCAAAAGAGTGCCGGACTTGGGATCAAGACACAGGTTCAAGCCCTGGCTGCCATTCTGTTATTCAGCTAACATTGATTAAGCACCCACTGTGTCCATGTACTTGTAGGTACTGGAGATTTAATTGTGAAAAAGCAGGCTTGGTGCAGTGGCTCACGCCTGTAATCCCAGCACTTTGGGAGGCCGAGGCAGGTGGATCACAATGTCTCCGCCTCACGGTCTCCTGAGTGGTCTCAGGAGTTTGAGACCAGCCTGGCCAACATAGTGAAACCCCATCTCTACTAAAAATACAAAAAACATTAGCCAGGCATGGTGGCGGGCACCTGTAGCCCCAGCTACCTAGGAGGCTGAAGCAGGAGAATTGCTTGAACCTGGGAGGCAGAGGTTGCAGTGAGCCGAGATCGCACCACTGCACTTCAGCCTGGGTGACAGAGTGAGACTGTGTTTCAAAAAAAGAAAAAAGAAAGAAAAAGAAAAAGTAGTCAGTTTACAAATGTTATTGGTGGTGGGTGGGGTGGAATAAGGTGGTCAGGTTATATTTCTTTAAAAAAGTGACATTTGAGCCAAGATCAGGAGAGGGTAAGGAGCCGACCGTGGCATATCTGGAGGAGGGGCAGGACTTTTGATTTCACTCTGAGGGAGGTATTTGGGAGGCCAGGGGAGGGCTGAGCAGAGATGTGACTGGTCTCACCTGTGTACTAAAGGGTCATTCTGGCTACTGTGGTAGAGTAGCCTCCATGGGGAAGGACAGGAGGAGGGAGAGCAGTGAGGAGCGAGTGATGGTGGTGGCTCGAACCAGTGAGAAATGCTCAGATTCCAGATGCATTTTGAAGATGGAGCCACCAGGATTTCTGGGTGGGAAATTATAGGGTATGACCGACAAGAAGTGTCAAGGCTGATTGGGGTTAGGGCCTCAGTGACTGACAAGACAGAGTTAATGAAAGTGGCAAGATCTCAGGGGGAAGCATGTGTTTTAGGGAGGACCAGAAGCTTGGTTGCAGGTGCCAGTTAGACACCCCGTTGAAGGTGATGCATGAATCTGGGGTTCAGGATTCAGGGCTGAGCATTCCTCTTGCTCTGGGCTGTGGCTTCGTCCGCTTCCTGCCTGGTTGGGAGGGGCCTGTGGTTTTCAAGGCTTTCAGAAGCCTGTGGCTTCTGAGGAGGGCGTTCCTGGGGGCCAGTACAATTCAAGGGGGTAGGATTCTGTGCCTTCACCCCTAGGCCGAAGGAAAGTTTGCCAGTCACAAAACTAGCTGAGCCCCTGGACTCCCTGCAGCACACACACTCTATGCATACTCCACTGTGCCCCCAGAAAACCCGTGGGTTCTTTGTTCCTGGACTTGAGCGCCCCATCCCCAGTCCTGGGAGCGGTGGCCGGGCCTGGGTGTGGTAGGGAGGGCTCAGCGGTGCCACCTGGTGGTGTGCTTGTGCATGGGACTGATATCCCCTCACTCCTTCCCCCAGCGCGACTGTCAAAACTACATCAAGATCCTCCTGCCACTCAGCAGCAGTCACCTGTTCACCTGTGGCACAGCAGCCTTCAGCCCCATGTGCACCTACATCGTGAGTGCCCTGTCCTCAGCCCTGAGGCTGGCCTGGGAACTGCCCCTCTTTCTGCCTCAGGGATCCTGTTCTTTAGCATGGACCCTTGGCGAAAGGCAGGGCCCAGAGGGAGGTTTCTGGGTACCACTGGTCTCCAAGAGCCCTGAGGCCCCACACCCTGGCACAAAGCTCAGCCCTGACAGCCATGTCTCCCTGTGCAGGGAGGCATGCAGTCACTCACCCATGAAGATCCTGTCCCACCCAGGCCTTGCTGCCCTCTCCTGCTTCTTCCAGCATCTCTCCCTCTCCTTTGCTTGATTCTCTTGTCTTATCTTGTACACCCCCTCCTCAGCACACACCCCTAGCAGAGGGTGGCATTTGATGCTGTGGGTTGGAGCCCAGCTT
The DNA here is from genome assembly GCF_000951035.1 of Colobus angolensis palliatus. Taxonomy (NCBI): domain Eukaryota; kingdom Metazoa; phylum Chordata; class Mammalia; order Primates; family Cercopithecidae; genus Colobus; species Colobus angolensis. The sequence goes on along the minus strand of NW_012116021.1, from coordinate 405,179 downwards.
TGGGGTCAGACATGCCTGGGTTTGAATCACATTGCTGCCCCTTCCAGGCTCACATCATTTTCTTTTTCTTTTTTTTTTTGAAATGGAGTCTTGCTCCGTCGTCCAGGCTGAGGTGCAGTGGCGCGATCTCGTCTCCCTGCAAGCTTCGCCTCCTGGGTTCACGCCATTCTCCTGCCTCAGCCTCTTGAGTAGCTGGGACTACAGGTGCCCGCCACCATGCCTGGCTAATTTTTTCTATTTTTTAGTAGAGACAAGGTTTCACAATATTAGCCAGGATGGTCTTGATCTCCTGACCTTGTGATCTGCCCGCCTCGGCCTCCCAAAGTGCTGGGATTACAGGCGTGAGCCACCGCGCCCTGCCAGGCTCACATCATTTTCTAAGCCTCACCTCCTCCGCCAGGTGGGTCTGATAACGTGTCCCACATCGGGTCACTGTGAGACAGTGCGGCACTGTGTCTGGGTGAGGCCTCTCTGGAAGCCGACTGTCCGGGTTCAAACCCTTCGGCACCGTGTCCTGGGGGAGCAGGACAGCCTCCCTGACACCTGACCCCTTCTGTCCTGTACACCTCACCTGCCTGTAGAGTTGCTTTCTCCTGCACACCTCTCTCTTTCTCACCAAGCCTGCTGCTCATTCCCTGGAGTGCCCCTGAGCCCATGTGTCCACCCTCCTGCAGAACGTGGAGAACTTCACCCTGGCAAGGGACGAGAAGGGGAATGTCCTCCTGGAAGATGGCAAGGGCCGTTGTCCCTTTGACCCGAATTTCAAGTCCACGGCCCTGGTGGTTGGTGAGTGTTGGGGGCAGGATGGGTTCATTGAAGTTCCATGTGGGGGCACGCAGGGCCAGAGGGCTAGCTCTGCACAGGCTAGGTTCATGCCATGCTTATTTCCAAGGGCACAGAATGGCCATGGGCTTGCCTTAGGTTTGGTTTTCCCAAGCTCCAGCTTCCTTCTCTGCCCACCACAGGCAAAACGGGCAGTGCTGGGGTCACTCTGGGTCCTGAGCAGGGAGAAGGGGCCGTGCTGAAGAGCCCGTTCCCATGGGAATGTTTTCTTGGCAGATGGCGAGCTCTACACTGGAACAGTCAGTAGCTTCCAAGGGAATGACCCGGCCATCTCCCGGAGCCAAAGCCTTCGCCCCACCAAGACCGAGAGCTCCCTCAACTGGCTGCAAGGTGAAGTCCTCTTGGCACCATGCAGAGGGCAGGGATCCTGTTCACCGGGCCCTAGAAGGGGGCCCTTTCCCCCAGCAGGGCCTGTCTCCAGGATTTCTGGGCTGACTCTGAGCTCCTGACCCGGTCCCTACAGACCCAGCTTTTGTGGCCTCAGCCTACATTCCTGAGAGCCTGGGCAGCTTGCAAGGCGATGATGACAAGATCTACTTTTTCTTCAGTGAGACTGGCCAGGAATTTGAGTTCTTTGAGAACACCATCGTGTCCCGCATTGCCCGCATCTGCAAGGTGAGGGGAATGGGGCGACAGGGTGGCCACCCTAGGGACCTCAAAGGCTCCACAGCTGCAAGATCACCCACATCCATGCATGGCCTTTCCCATCCCCCAGGGGGTACAGCTTGGCTAACAGCTTTTCTCTCTCACCTTTTAAATTAAAATATTTTACTACTTTTTTTTTTTTTTCTTTTTAGACAGGATGTTTGCTTTGTCACCCAGGCTGGAGTGCAGTGGCACAATCACGGTTCACTGTAGCCTCGACCTCCTGGCCTCAAGCGATTCTCCTACCTCAGCCTCCCGAGTAGCTGAGACTACAGGTGTGCGCCCACACACCCGGCTAATTTTTGTATTTTTTGTAGAGATGGGGTTTTACCATGTTGCCCGGGCTGGTCTTAAACTCCTGGGCTCAAAAGATCCACCCACGTTGGCTTCCCAAAGTGCTGGGATTGCAGGCATGAGCCACTGCACCCAGCCATTTTTTTTTTTTTTTACTCAAAAAATGTGAAAATAGTCGGGCGTGGTGGCTCACACCTGTAATCCCAGCACTTTTGGAGGCCGATGTGAGTGGATCACCTGAGGTCAGGAGTTTGAGACCAGCCTGGCCAACATGGTTAAACTCCGTCTCTACTAATAATACAAAAGTTAGCTGGGTGTGGTGGCACATGCCTGTAATCCCAGCTACTCGGGAGACTGTGGCAAGAGAATCACTTGAACCCGGGAGGTGGAGGTTGCAGTGAGCCGAGATTGTGCCATTGCACTCCAGCCTGGGTGACAGAGCAAGACTCTGTCTCCAAAAAAAAAAAAAAAAGTGAAAATAGAGAACTGTACACACAAAAATCACTTACAAAATGAAGAGGCACTGTAGCATCAGCTGGATGGCACAGACCCCAGAGGCCAGCTGCCCAGGTTCAAACCCTGATGGCCTAGGATCTTGGGCAAGTCCCTCACCCCCTCAGTTAACAGTTTCCTTGTCTGTTAAATAGGAATAATAACACTGACCTCAGAGTTGTTATGTGAATTAATTTAATTAATCCATGTAAAGCTCTTAGAAATGTGGTGGGCAGTGACTAAATGTGAACTATTCGTGTTATCACCCTACCACCCCAGCACAGGAAGGAATCACTGTTAACATTTTAGAATGCCCTCTCCTCGTCTTTTTTTTTTTTTTTTTGCATATGTGTAACTGTGTATTTATTTATTTATTTATTTTTATTTATTTACTTTTTCCTTTTTGAGACAGGGTCTCACTTTGTCACCCAGGCTGGCATACAGTGGTGAGATTTCACTGCAACCTCCACTGCCCAATCTCAAGCAATCCTCTCACCTCAGTGCCTCATGTAGCTGGGACTACCAGCATGCACCACCATGCTCAGCTACTTTTTTTGTATTTTTTAGCAGAGACAGGGTCTCAAACTCCTGAGCTCAAGTGATCCACCACCCTTGGCCTCCCAAAGTGCTGGGATTACAGGCATTAATAATATAAGTACAGTCCCGACCTTGTGCTTATATTATTAACTCACTCATGAACATGGTATTAGGCTGTTTTGGGGTCCTTTGGCTTCCTTATTTGCTCAGCAGTGAATCGCAGCCTCCTTTCCATATTTAGGAAGGCTCTGCTTGGTCACGGTAAGGACCATGCTCCTGATGGACGTGTACACTGCCTCCAGGTCTTCCTGACTTTAGATGGAAGTTGGTCCTGGCCTTCTCCTGCCCTTCAGTCCTGGTGTCTGGGGTGGGTCCATCGAAGCAGTCCTGTGCCATGCATCCCTGTCATGGCTCAGCGTGTGCCTAAGCCCAGCCCTTCCGCCTCTCCTTCCAGGGTGATGAGGGTGGAGAGCGGGTGCTGCAGCAGCGCTGGACCTCCTTCCTCAAGGCCCAACTGCTGTGCTCACGGCCCGACGATGGCTTCCCCTTCAATGTGCTGCAGGACGTCTTCACCCTGAGCCCCAGCCCCCAGGACTGGCGTGACACGCTTTTCTATGGAGTCTTCACTTCCCAGTGGTAGGGTCCCCAGACCTTGCTGGAGATGGAAGGGTGAAGGGTGGCTGGGACTGGGGCCCCCAGGGCTCCTGGGTTAATCTGGTTATTTCCTCTGCAGGCACAGGGGAACTACAGAAGGCTCTGCCGTCTGCGTCTTCACCATGAAGGACGTGCAGAGGGTCTTCAGTGGCCTCTACAAGGAGGTGAACCGTGAGACGCAGCAGTGGTACACTGTGACCCACCCGGTGCCCACACCCCGGCCTGGAGCGGTGGGTACTGGCTCCCTGTACCCAGAAGGGGTGCTAGGAAGATGTGGGTCCCCACACCATGCTGGAACCAAGGCTGCCTAGCCTCGGGCAGATCACTTGGCTTTTCTGTTTTCTCATCTTTAATATGGGACATAGGCCCAGGCCTGCTTTGTCTACTGGGTTAGAGGTAACTATGAATGTTAGAATGTCTTCAGTTCTGTTGCAGGATACAAGTGTGTCCCCATCAGGGTGCTTGCTGCGGGCTGCTACAATCATCTCTTCACTTGGGCCTCTCCCCTACTCAGCTGCAAGCTGCTTATTTAATTATCAAGTGACTGAATGGGCAAGCTGTGGGGAAATAGTGCTTTCTTCCTCCCTTCTAGCCTAACGGGCTACCCTGAAAGCAGACCTTGAGACAAGGATAGATGTGCCAAATAGTTTATTAGGGAGGTGATGCCAGGAAGCAGCATGAAGGAATAAGAAGGTTGAGAGGAGGAGGGAGGGAAACCAAAAGAGGGTGTGTCAGCGAGCCGTTATTGCTGTGGGCAGCTGGAGCTGGGTCCCGCTGGAGCCCCTGACAGATGGTGTGGAGCACCTCTCAGAATTTCAGGAAGCCCCAGGTGGGGCAGGAAGGAACTGCCGACTGCGCTGGGGCGCTCTGCCCAGCCAGGGCTTCCTGAGAGCACTGGTGAGGGGTGCGGAGGAGCAGGGAGTGTGGTCCTGGTTCTTGAGGCCCCTGGGCATATGAGGCTGGGGTGGTAGGTGGGGAGGAGACACAGCAAGGAAGCCGTCCAAGCACTCGGTTTCCCCATACCCTGAGCTTTGTCCTTGCTCCCTCAGACGTGCCCGCCGGCTCTGTAGAGCACTGCCAGGGATGTGCCCTGGCTCCGGGCCGGGGGACAGACACTGCTACTGTCCACTGGGAAGCAGGGCCCCCATCCTGCCTGCTGCCCCCAGGTATGGCTGGCCTCACGCCGCTGCTTTCTCCTCTAGTGCATCACCAACAGTGCCCGGGAAAGGAAGATCAACTCGTCCCTGCAGCTCCCAGACCGTGTGCTGAACTTCCTCAAGGACCACTTCCTGATGGATGGGCAGGTCCGAAGCCGCATGCTGCTGCTGCAGCCCCAGGCTCGCTACCAGCGTGTGGCTGTACACCGCGTCCCTGGCTTGCACCACACCTACGATGTCCTCTTCCTGGGCACTGGTGAGTGTCTGCAGCCGAGCAGGCTCAGGGGAAGGGGTGCACGTGGCCAGTGGGTCATGGGCGGTGCGGTCCACCCTGGGCCTGAGTCCTGTCTACATCCCAGGTGACGGCCGGCTACACAAGGCGGTGAGCGTGGGCCCCCGGGTGCACATCATTGAGGAGCTGCAGATCTTCTCATCGGGACAGCCTGTGCAGAATCTGCTCCTAGACAGCCACAAGGTGAGCAGGCCAAGGAGGAAACCTGGCAGGGTGCTTGCAGGGGTGCCCTCCATGAGCACCAAGCAGTCCCCACCCAGCTTCTCCTCCCTTGCCTCAGCAAGATGGAAAGATACAGGATCCAGTCATGAGCTATTAGAAAGTGGGGTCACCAGTTACATAACAGGCCTCTTGGGGGTGGCTCTGGGAGGCATACAAGCTGGGTGGCCATGGGTGATGGCCCTGGCTGCCCGTGCCCACTTCTCATCCCCGTGTCTGGCTGTGCAGGGGCTGCTGTATGCGGCTTCACACTCGGGCGTAGTCCAGGTGCCCGTGGCCAACTGCAGCCTGTACCGGAGCTGTGGGGACTGCCTCCTCGCCCGGGACCCTTACTGTGCTTGGAGCGGCTCCAGCTGCAAGCACGTCAGTCTCTACCAGCCTGAGCTGGCCACCAGGTGAGCATTCCCAAAGGCCCCTTCCCATCTGTCCGGCGCTGCACAGGTGGCCTCAGAGCACCATCCTGGGCCCTCCTCGGGACTGCCACATGGCCTCATTTATGTCCGCTGTCTCAGCATAATTATTAATTAGCTCTCCTGCTTCCTCTCAAGTGCAATTCAGACAGGAAGTTATGTGTTTGTCTTGGCTACCTGTAAAATGAGGACATGATTTGGTTACGTATGAAGTACCACAACTTTGAAAAGCCTTGAAGAAAAAATGTGGATTAGCATGTGAACGTGCTTTAGTATAGTAGGGCTGTGAAACGGTCCATTAACAAACCCAGTAAAAATTGGTTTCAGAATAACCTATTTGGGTTATAAAATGTTCATTTAGAAAATAGGGATGAACACAAACAAAAACTACCCTCATCCCACCACCTAGAGAGAATCACAGTGAGATTTTGATATATTATCCTCTCAGATTTTACTACATATGTGTATAGAAAACAAAAATCCTTTTATTTTATTTTATTTTATTTTACTTCATTTCATTTTTTTTTTTTTTTTTGAGACAGAGTCTTGCTCTGTTGTCCAAGCTGGAGTGCAGTGTCACAGTCTCCGTTCACTGCATCCTCTGCCCCTGGGTTCAAGCAATTCTCCTGCCTCAGCCTCCCAAGTAGGCTGGGATTACAGGCGCCTGCCACTACACCTGGCTAATTTTTGTATTTTTAGTGGAGGCAGGGTTTCATCACGTTGGCCAGGCTGGTCTCGAACTCCTGACCTCAAATGATCCACCCACCTTAGGCTCCCAAAGTGCCGGGATTACAGCCATGAGCCGCCGTGTCTGGCCAAATACTCATATATTTTATATAACATTGGGAACTGTCCTGTTTGTAGTGTTCTTGCTTCACATATGAATACACCTGGTGTCAGTTTTTACAAAAACCAAGTGAGTTTTGGTGCATATGCCAGGAGGGACACCCCAGAATGTAAACTGTCATGATCACTGGCTGGTAGATGCTGTGATTTTTGTAGTGCTTTCATCCTTCATGCCTGGTTGAGTTATCTGTCTCCTGAGTGTATCCAGAATTACTGTCCTTTATTTTTTATTACACAGATGTATGCATGTGCATTGTTTTAAAAAAAAGAGGAGAACACATCAAAAAATTTTTTAATTAAAAAAAAGAAGGCCGGGTGCAGTGGCTCAAGCCTATAATCCCAGCACTTTGGGAGGCCGAGACGGGCGGATCACGAGGTCAGGAGTTCGAGACCACCCTGGCTAACACAGTGAAACCCCGTCTCTACTAAAAAATACAAAAAGCTAGCCGGGCAAGGTGGCTGGCGCCTGTAGTCCCAGCTACTCAGGAGGCTGAGGCAGGAGAATGGCCTAGACCCGGGAGGCGGAGCTTGCAGTGAGCTGAGATCCGGCCACTGCACTCCAGCCCAGGCGACAGAGTGAGACTCTGTCTCAAAGAAAAAAAAAAGAAAAAAAGAGAGAGATCTGTACATACAGATCCCAGCTGTCCTTCCAATATTTTTCTGAGGGTACATACAATTTATTATTATTATTTTTTGAGACAGGGTCTCTCTGTGTTGCCCAGGCTGGAGTGTAGTGGTGTGATTACAGCTCACTGCAGCCTTGACCTCCTGGGCTCAAGCGATCCTCAGACTCCCAAGTAGGTGGAACCACAGGTGTGCGCCACCATGCCTGGCTAATTTTTCTATTTTTTGTAGAGATGGGGTCTCGCCATGTTGCCCAGGTTGTCTTGAATTCCTGGGCTCAAGTGATCTACCAGTCTTGGCCTCCCAAAGTGCTGGGATTACAGGTGTGAGCCACCGTGCCCGGCCACTGAGGGTACATACTGTTTATGTAATTAAAGGAAGTGTTATCTTAGCTTTGACTTGACGTGTGTAGACAGAGGAGATGCTGACTCCCATGGGTGGGGAATCAGCTCAGGAAAGGCCCTTGCCCAGGCCCAAGTCTGCAGTGAGGGGTGAGGGGATGCGGGCTCGGCGGACTTCCTGGCCAATTCCAGAATTCTCTCTGGTCCTCAGGCCATGGATCCAGGACATCGAGGGAGCCAATGCCAAGGACCTTTGCAGCACCTCTTCGGTTGTGTCCCTGTCTTTTGTACCAACAGGTGAGGTGCCCCCTCAAAAGGCAGAGGAGAGAGGTGGGGACAAGTCTGCTTGGAAGGCTCCCCCAGGCACAGATGTTGTAAATGCCTTTCCTCACATCCTCGCCCCCTACCCCTGTAAGCAGGTCCCCAGGAAGACTCAGTCCCAGGGGTCCCCAGAGTTGCCCATCATGGCACCAGGGGCATAGCCCAGAGGGAGGCAGGGGAGCTTGGAGCTACTGTGGACACTGGCACCTCCCTACCCCATGCCTTTTCTGCCTGCAGGTGAGAAGCCATGTGAGCAAGTCCAATTCCAGCCCAACACAGTGAACACTTTGGCCTGCCCACTCCTCTCCAACCTGGCGACTCGACTCTGGCTGCACAACGGGGCCCCTATCAATGCCTCGGCTTCCTGCCATGTGCTACCCACTGGGGACCTGCTGCTGGTGGGCTCCCAACAGCTGGGGGAGTTCCAGTGCTGGTCACTAGAGGAGGGCTTCCAGCAGCTGGTAGCCAGCTACTGCCCAGAGGTGGTAGAGGACGGGGTGGCAGACCGAACAGATCAGGGTGGCAGTATACCCGTCATCATCAGCACATCGCGTGTGAGTGCACCAGCTGGTGGCCAGGCCAGCTGGGGTGCAGACAAGTCCTACTGGAAGGAGTTCCTGGTGATGTGCACACTCTTTGTGCTAGCCGTGCTGTTCCCAGTTTTATTCTTGCTCTACCGGCACCGGAACAGCATGAAAGTCTTCCTGAAGCAGGGGGAATGTGCCAGCGTGCACCCTAAGACCTGCCCTGTGGTGCTGCCCCCCGAGACCCGCCCACTCAACGGCCTAGGCCCTCCTAGCACCCCACTTGATCACCGAGGGTACCAGGCCCTGTCAGACAGCCCCCCGGGGGCCCGAGTCTTCACCGAGTCAGAGAAGAGGCCACTCAGCATCCAAGACAGCTTCGTGGAGGTATCCCCGGTGTGCCCCCGGCCCCGAGTCCGCCTTGGCTCAGAGATCCGTGACTCTGTGGTGTGAGAGCCGACTTCTAGAGGACGCTGCCCTGGCTTCAGGGGCTGTGAAAGCTCGGAGAGGGTCAACTGGACCTCTCCTCCGCTCTGCTGTTCGTGGAACACAACTGTGGTACCCAGCCCTTGGGAGCCTTGGAGCCAGCGGGCCTGCTGCTCTCCAGTCAAGTAGCGAGGCTCCTGCTACCCAGACACCCAAACAGCCATGGCCTCAGAGGTCCTGGCCAAATATGGGGGCCTGCCTAGGTTGGTGAAACAGTGCTCCTTATGTAAACTGAGCCTTTTGTTTAAAAAACAATTCAAAATGTGAAACTAGAGTGAGAGGGAAGAGACAACATAGAATGCAGCGCACACGGCCGCTCCAGTTCCCAGGGGCGCTGGGGATGCGTCCAAAGTGGTTGAGACAGAGTTGGAAACCCTCACCAACTGGCCTCTTCACCTTCCGCCTTATCCTGCTGCCACTGGCTGCCCTGTCTCACTGCAGATTCAGAACCAGCTTGGGCTCCGTGCGTTCTGCCTTGCCAGCCGGCCGAGGATGTAGTTGTTGCTGCCATCATCCTACCACCTCAGGGACCAGAGGGCTAGGTTGGCACTGCAGCCCTCACCGGATCCTGGGCTTGGACCCAACTCCTGGACCTTTCCGGCCTGTATCAGGCTGTGGCCACACGAGAGGACAGCGTGAGCTCAGGAGAGGCTTAGTGACAATGTACGCCTTTCCCTCAGAATTCAAGGAAGAGACTGTTGCCTGCCTTCCTCCATCTTAGCGTGAGAACCCGTGTGTCCCTTCCCACCACATCCACCTTTTCCATTTTTGAACTCAAACACGAGGAACTAACTGTGCCCTGGTCCTCTCCCCAGTCCCCAATTCACCCTCCATCCCTCACCTTCCTCCACTCTTAAGGGATATCAACACTGCCCAGCACAGGGGCCCTGAATTTATGTGGTTTTTATATGTTTTTTAATAAGATGCACTTTATGTCATTTTTTAATAACGTCTGAAGAATTATTGTTTAATCCTGGCTCTTCCTCTTCAAGGACAGTTGCTTTTTGAGGTTGGTCTAGTTTTCTGAGTTCTGAGGGGTTCTGAACCTTCTCTCTGCAGGGTCCAGTGAGCCAGTCAGCCTAGCCTGGCCAGCAACATCTCCCTGTGGGGTGGGGAGGTTAAGCCACTGATAGGCAGAGGCAGGGGGTTCATTGCATTTACTTCAACCCCTTTATTCTGCATCCCCAAGTCAGTTTAGCAAGGGTAGGGACACAAGGGTTGGGATGGGATGGGATGGGATGGGGGCCCTTTGTTAAAGTTTTTAATTTTTCAAATCATGCAGTAAAATAGACTTTATTGATGTACGGTTCTTTACATCTTGACACATGCAGAGACTCATCTAACCACCACCCCAATCAGGATACAGGAGAGCACCACCCCTCCTGCTGCCCCTTCATCCTCACACCCTCCCACGGGGACAGCCAGCACGGGTGTGGCTTGACTTCCCACTGGCCCCTGCTCAATATGCTGCTTATTCCTAGGATGATCGAAGGCTCCTAGAAGAGAAGTCCAGTCCTTCCTCACACCAGTGTATCTCATATCACACACAGGGTCAAACTTCTAAACCTTTATTACTGATTAGTACAAACACAAACGGAGCAATGACAATGGTAGTGAGGAGGGCCCTGACAAGGAGGGCCACCCCTGCCCAGGGTAAGGCTGCAAAGTGCCAGCTCCAGGCTGGGCCAGTGTGGTCCACGCTGGCAACACAGGCTTGATCTTGGCCACAGCTCAGCAGTAGAAAGGTTCTTGCACAGTGTGCCAGGACACACGCTGGGGCTGCTGTCACAGGACAATCTTAAAGGAGCTGAACAAGAGAAAAGGGGTGGGTTTTCTGCCGGAAGGGGAGGGTAGGGACTAAACCCAAACTTGACCCCCGTTCTCCCTTTAGACCCTTCTTTGGAACGAACTTTGTCCCGTGTGTCAGCCCACTCTGGAAGAACTCCCTGAGACATCCAGAGGGAGCTTTCTGGACCCACACACAGGGTCAGAGCTTCTAAACCTTTATTACTAATTAGTACAAACACAGAGCAATGACAATGGCAGTGGGAAGGGGAGAGGCCTTGACAAGGAGGGCTGCCCCTGCCTGGGGAGAGACTGCCAGCTTAGCCGGCCCTGTGTGTGTGGACTGGGGCTTTCTCTCACCCTGGCACCACCTCCTGTAGCAATGTCCTAGGCCCAGAGGCAGCAGATCAGGACCTGCAGGTACCCAGAATGCAGGGGCACCACTGTCATACCTGGCAAAGTCTGGAGAACGGGAGATGACATGCTGGAACTCAGAGAGGTTGATGGTTCCATCCCTGTCAATGTCAGACTCCTCCAGGATCTGGGAAAGGGAGAGTTTCAGGCCAGAGCCCCAACCCCTCCCTCCCACTCCCAGGCCCAGCTGGGGCAGGGCCTGTTCAGCTGCTCACGTTGTCAATGAGCTGCTTCATCTCAGATGCACTAAGCCGTGTGTCCTCGCCCTCTCCCGTGAGGCAGTTCACCAGCCGGCTCAGGTCTTCTCTGTTCAAGGTTCCATCATCATCAAAGTCTAGAGAGCAGACACAGGAAGCCAAAAGACACGGTTGGGAGGGGCTCTGAGGTTCCACAAGCAGCGCCATTTCCCAAGCAGGGCCACCACAAAGCCCATGTGGGAAGGGGTGGTGTCCTGCTGGGCTGCTCCTGGTTCTCACCGAAGATGCGGAAGGCATAATGGGACTTGATGTCCGGCGTGGCTGTGTCACTGAACACACTGAGGAGATCCAGAAAGTCCTCAAAGCTAAGGCTGTCTCTGGTTGGGGAGGTGGAGAAGACCCTGCAGATTCGCTCCTTGAAGGGGTTGGCCTAGGAGAACAAATGCCACAGGATGTGGCCCAGGTCACACACTCATTAAACCCTACCAGAAACTTGAGAGAGCAGGTCACAGGACCGGCACCAGGGAGCTCAGGCTCGTGGGGGTGAACGATCAGTGCTTTGGGGCCAATATGGAGGGCAGTGGGGGCACAGGAAAGCAAACTGACCCAGTTAGGGAAGGGACTGATATGGCTTCCTGGGAGTCAAGTGTTTAACCCAAAGGCAGGTCACATACAACATAAGTGTGGGCAGAGAGGGAAGAAGAAGTCATCCTAAACAAAGGGAACGAGATGGGCTGGTTATTTTAAAACACAAATATTTAATTGAACAACTATTGTGTTACAGGCTCTGGGCCAGGCCCTTTGCACAGAAATTTCGCAGCAGCCCCACGGAGTGGCAATCAGCCTCTAAAACAGGGTTCCTCAAACTTTAATAAGGTAACTCAACTCCTCTTAAGGGATACAACTTCTTTGAACTTCCAAGATTATGTTCTAGAATCCCCATTTGAAAAGCACCATGCTAGATAATTTTGCCAGGTGATTTAGGTAAAGTCCTTGTCCCCAGAAAATTAGAACTAAGCAGAAAAATGACCAGAATGGGGCCCAGTGACCCCATGATCTCAAAGCTGGTGGCAGTTGGAGTCAGGGGGTCTAGCAGGGAAGGAGTAGTGGGAGAGGTGTCAAAGGGGGGGAGCGCTTGCACCTTGAGCTCTGGAAGGCTGAGAATCTGCTCGAAGGGCACTTGTGCCAGAAGTGACTCCTCCACGCTCCGCTGCTCCTGGGGAAGCAGCTCACAAAACCTCCTGTGGGCTCTGGTAGAGAGAGGGGAACTGTTGGTGTTCTCAGCGATCGGTTTCCCTGTGTGTTCATTCCCACTCCTTGCCTGCTGCTCATTATCAACCAGGTGAGGAGCTAAAACCACATGCACAGAACTTCCGAGTCATCAGGCAACAGTAAGCAAAAGGACATGTCACAAGGCAGTACAGCCTAGGAGTCTTTTCTTGCAATGAGTATTTACTAAGCATCTACTATGTGCTGGGCACTGATTCTAGAGATCCCTGAGGGATGAAGAGGTTGGGGAAAAGGCCAGAAGTTGGCCCTAAAGAACTGGCCAGGCACAGTGGCTCACACCTGTAACCCCAGCACTTTGGGAGGCCAAGGCGGGTGGAGCATTTGAGGTCAGGAGTCTGAGACCAGTCTGAGCAACATGGTGAAACCCCTTCTCTACTAAAAATACAAAAATTAGCTGGGCATGGTGGCGGTTGCCTGTAATCCCAGCTACTCAGGAGGCTGAGGCAGGAGAATCACTTGAACCCAGAGGCAGTGGCTGTAGTGAGCCGAGATGGTGCCCCAGCACTCCAGCCTGGGTGACAGAGCGAGACTCTGTCTCAAAAAAGAGAGAGGAAAAAAAAAAAAAAAAACAGGGAGAAAAGAGCAAAACCAAAAATCTCCTTCTCACCATCACTCCAGGGATCTCTTGCCCTCAAAGCCTCCTTTTTAGCAGCCACCCTGAACTGTCCTCCTCCTCGGCCTCCACCTCCTTCCCATGAGATTATCTTTGCCGCAGGAGGCCCAGGCACCCCCTCACTCAAAGTGCCCTGGCCTGCATAAAATCTGGCAAAAAGACTTCCAGCCCAAGTTTAAATCCATTTACTCAGAGTGTTGTCTTAAGCAGTTACCAAACCTTTCTGAACCTGTTTCATTGTCCAATACTTCTCTCCTAAAGATTAAATTAGGTAATGCAGGCAACAATTTAGCACAGTCCCTGGCACATGGTGAGTGCTCAGAAAGCGATAACGGTTACTGTATTATTCGGGTAAAGTTGGGAGAAGGAGCCAGGCTCCCCAAAGCTTCTGTGGTTTAGCCACCGGGCAAGGTCGGCCCCTGCCGGACTGGAGCAGGAAGTTCGGCAGTGCTGAAGCTAGTGGAGCTCAGGGTCAGAGAGCCTAACTTTTCCTGGAGGCTCTGAGGTGGCTCGCGGTGCCACGCTGGAGCCTCAGGCGAGGGCGGGGAGGGCGTGCCGGGAGGAGGGCGCAGCCCGGGCTGGGTCTCCTGGCCTCCAGCTCCTGCTCCTCTGCAGACCTCAGGCCAGTCCCCGCCCCTCCCTCGGGACAGTGCCCCCGAAGCTGTCTCTAGAGGATCCCGGGGTCGGAGGCGGGGTTCAAGGCAGCACTTACAGGAGGATCTCCTGCTTTGTCAGGAACGTCAAGTCCTGGAAGGCAAAGCGAGAGCGGGCATTAGCGGACCGCTGGGAGGCCGTGGCCGCCCCGCAGCCCGCTCCGGACCCCGCTCCGGGGAACAGGCCCGCACACGAGCTCCCTAGGGCCAGGCGTCCCGCGCACCTGGTACTCGGCCAGCAGCTCCTTGGACAGGCGACTGCCCGAGCCCCCCATCTCCCCGCCGCGCGCACAGCTCCGCCAACTCGCCTCGAGACGCAGACAACTTTCTCACTTCCGCCCTTGGGCCGCGTCACTGCCCGGTCCCCGCGGCAACCGCTCCTGGGGCCACCACCCCCGGGCCCGCCCCGTCCTAAAAGCGCCCAGGCGTTCCCAGCTGGGTTTGGCAGGCGAGTTGCTGGCTTCGAGCGGTCCCTGGCGAGCGGGAGGCGGGGCCCGGGGAGGGGCCCGACGCTCCAGGGCGGAGCCCAGGACTCACGGCCCCGCCTCCGGGGTGGGCGGGGACGGGCCACGCCCCTCGCGTGCGTGCTGGCTGCGTATGCGTCACGGGAGTCGTGACCCCGCTGTGGCCCCGGCAGCGGCTGCGGGGAAAGGCGCTAAGTGCATCCGCTTCGGCTGCAGTAGGTGGTGGCGGCCGCAGCCCTGGGTGGGGTCCCGTAGGAGCATCTGAGAAGTCACTGGAGCTAGCGTTTCCGGGAAACCTGGAGACTCGCTGAGTGGCCGAGGTCGTCGGCTGCCCCTCTGCCCAGCAAGGGCTTTTCTAGATGTTATCATCAGGCAATCGCTGCACTTGTCGCAGCCCCCAAGCCACCTCTTCCAGAAGTAACCATAACCTTGCTTCATTCTTAGGCTATTTACTGAGGACCCACTGGATGTGAAGCACTGTGCATAGTTTTCTTCGCTTGTTGCAACTTCCCTTGCAAGGTACGTTCCCATTTTACAAAGATGGAAATACGTAAGTCCAAAGGCTTTTAGTGATTTTTCCGGGCTCCGGTATTTATAAGGTGATCGGTCCAGTCCAAGGCACCTTTAAAGGCGCTCCACTGCTGTTATCTTCATTCCAGCTGACCTGCTGTCTTTTTGTCCCCATCTCACCCCTAGGCTGCTGACCCGTTTGCTCTTGTCCCCTCTTAACCTCTAGAACAATGTTTGGCACATAGTAGGCTTTCAGTAAATATTATCGAATGCATAATAAATGAATGAATGTATACTACTGCAAAAGGTAAGGATTCCAAACTGCTGGGAGGAGGAAGTGGAGGTTGTGTTGGTCAGGCTGGGATTAATTCTTGATCCTTCCAATCCATTGTACTTGCTGATCTTTGTAAAGCATGTTAATCTCAGTTTATAATCATTAAATGGTTAAAAACCCAAATCCTGGCCCTCTGTAACTGGACTTGCTCCTGTTGGCTCTCTGTGTTTCAGCCGTGTTGGGCCCTCAGTCCCTCTTCCATCTTATCCTCAGGGAAGCCTTTCCTGACTCCCTAGACTGCCTAGGAATCTACTTTACACTTGAAGAATACCCGTTGCTTCTCCTTGGCAGCATGTGTTTAATAAGACCCACTGTATTAATATGTACATTCCATCACTGTAGAAATATTCAAGGCCAGGCGTGATGGCTCGTGCCTGTAATCTCAGCACTTTGGGAGGCTGAAGCAGGCGGATCACTTGAGGCCAGGAGTTCAAGACCAGCGTGGCCAACATGGCAATACCCTGTCTCTACTAAAAATACAAAAATTAGCCAGGCATGGTTGAACCTGGGAGCTGGAGGTTGCAGTGAGTGGAGATTGTGCCACTGCAGTCCAGCCTGGGCAACAGAGTGAGACTCTGTCTCAAAACAAAACAAAACAAAACAAAAAAACCTAGGGTATAGACTCATCCCAAGCTGATCATTTTTCTCTTAATAGCAGACTCTTTCTGTCCAAGAAAGAGTTAGTCTTCTGTTTAGGCAAAAAGCAGGAAGCTGTCATCATGTCTCCTGTACTAAATAGACCTTGTTTGCCTCTTACAAGCCAAGGCGAATACCTGGACTGCATGGTAGTAAGTATCTCTCTCTCTCTCTTTTTTTTTTTTTTTGAGACAGAGTTTCACTCTTGTTGCCCAGGCTGGAG